>NC_017852.1:3316357-3627389 GCF_000002495.2 Pyricularia oryzae 70-15 | reverse complement strand
GCAGGATAATACCCACAAAAACTCCGAAATATTTGAATTTTAGTAATAAAAAACCGAATACCCCTAGGGACAGGATAACCAACGAAATTATACCGATAAAAACCTGTTAATTATATGCATTATTTTGCATGTAATAAGCCCACTTTTATTTGTATATAGCCAATTTTATTTAGTGCCGAAGTGGAGTGGGGAATGGTGGAATTCCGTTACTTTGTTAATGCAGGAATGCAATTTAAAGGTCAGCGAGTGGGGTTAGCTACCCTGTACCGGGTTGAAAATTTCACCAAGTCAACGTTTAAATGCAAACCCAGAGATGGTTTGTATGCAAATGAGGGTGTTTTTTCAAAAACCCATACAAATTAGTTTTTCGGAAATTCATTCGCGGCACCGGAACCTTTTCTGGCGTGCGGACCCCCACTTCGATGTCGGAGAGTATGTAAGGGAAATAAAGCAAAATCTCCCCCAACCAATTATTTATCAGTACCAAAATTATAGTGCATTTCTACCTATTATTCAGCGCTTTTAGCACTGGTTATTTACCACGCCGCACCTAGGGTTTACCCCTATATCCCCTGTTAGCACCATTATTAATAACAAAACCCAATTACCCGAATTTACGGATTCGGATATTTTCGGAAAATCGGATAAGGAATTTTTGGAACAAACCCACCATATTAAAACAACCAATTAATTTTTAATATAAAAATTAAACGAGGATTCCGAAAAAAAGTCCAGCGAGGAAAAGACCATGTTTTCGAACCAATATAACGCAATAAAGGAAAACAACCTGTCACAGACCTGAAGGACAGCCACTGGGCTGTCGCTTAGTCATGACCCCTGTCACGTGAAGGCGCGAGGGCCGAGCGCCTCGCGCGCGTATATCTACGCGAAATCTCTGCAGTCTCCGATATGTAGCTCCTCGAGCTACGTCTTCGTCAACAACCACCTGCTACCCTGTGCCTGGAAGACTAGATAGCCAATATACTCTGTCCTGTTACCTGATCGCCCGCACCTACCTGTCCGCCCTGCCTGCCCGTGACATTACGTAGCTCCTTCATTAGGTGCCCGCGATGCCTGCGTCACTGCAACCCCCGATCTTAACCGATTCGACCGAGGAACTGATCGAACACCTACAAGGACACCCTGAACAATGGGTGTCTTACATCTCCGATTCCTACCAAAAGCTGCAACTATTGCACGATAGCAACGTCCGCCTGAACTCCTGCCTAGAAATGCAGGAAGCCGAGACCCAACGCGCCCGCGCCGAAACGGACCGTGTCCGCGACAAGGCGCAGGCCGACATTCTGGCCATGGCCATGGAAAAGGCCTCCGCCATAACCTCCCGGGATGCCGCTTTCGCCGAATTAGAGAAAACACGGTCCGAACTGAAGGAAGTTCGGACCGTAACGCTACCCACGGTACACATAACCACCCCCGCCCCAACTACCAACACGCCTGTTGAACCCCTTATGGTTACTCCTATGGGAACGACTCCGCCGCCTGCTTCCGAACATCCCGCCTCCGCCCGCCTTTCTGAACGACTTCCAGACCCCGATAAATTTACGGGCGCCCGCTCCGACCTCCGCCGCTTCGCCACCCAAATCCGGGGGAAAATGACCTCAAACAAAGACCGCTTCCCCAACCCCGAATCACGCCTGATTTATGTAGCCGGTCGACTGTCCGGTAAAGCGTACAACCTGATCCTGCCCAAAATGGTCGGAGGCACACCCCAATTCGGAGATTATACGGATCTCCTCCAATACCTAGAGGAGGCATTCGGGGACCCCGACCACGTCCAAAACGCACAAAACAAACTATATGCCCTGAAGCAGCGGAACGTAGATTTCGCCGAGTATCTGTCGGAGTTCCAACGCCTGTCTCTGGAAGGAGAAATGCCGGAGGATGCCCTCCCCCCTCTTCTATTCCAGGGAATATCGGAAGAGCTCCAGGACATGCTCCTCCACAACCCCGCCCCATCCCGCCAGTACCACGAATTTACCCGACACCTGCAAAGCTTGGATAACCGCTACCGCCAGCACCAGCAGTATAAAAATAGACAGACACGTACCCCTCGGGCCGCAGCGCCCCCCGCGCGCGCGGCTCCCCGAACCCAACCCGACATACCGCGGGCCGCCCCCAAGCCAAACGCGGAGCTCCCGCTTAACGACCCTATGGACCTGAGCAGCCAACGCCGCCACAACCGCAAGGAAAACATGCTATGTTACCGTTGTGGATCCCAAGAACATTTCGTTGCCAAATGCCCGGAACCGGATACCCGCCGCACGCGGCTGCACCAGGCCGGAATCGAACGATCCAGGTCCAGGTCCAGGTCCCCGCGCCAAATACAAACCAAACTCCCTAAAAACCCCCGCCGCGGCTCGGACGCCAGCCGCTCCAGCAGCCGAAGTTCGAAAAACGGAGCCCGCCTGGGATAAGTCGCCCCCAGGCCGCCAAGGCCGCGCATAGACCGCCGGCGATCCGCATCTCTGCCGCCGCCGTTCACGGGTTCCCCGTTGAAGAGGAATATAACCAACGATCCGACCTGATGATCCTGCCTGCCGAACTGACAGTGGGGGGCCAAAACCTCCCAACCTATGCCCTCACCGATTGCGGTGCGGAAGGAAAATGCTTCCTCGACCAAGGATGGGCCGAAGAACGCCAACTACAAATGTATCCGCTGCGAAACCCATTCGACATCGAAGTATTCGACGGAAGGACCGCCGAAAGTGGGAAGTGCACCCATTATGTCCGAGGACAATTGAGAATCAAGGACCACATCCAGAAAAACGCGCTGTTCTTCGTCACACAGCTAGCCCACTACCCCATTGTGCTAGGAATGCCTTGGCTAAAGCAGCACGATCCAACGATTGGATTCGCGTCACACGTTATTACGTTTGACAGCGACTATTGCCGCCGACACTGCAATATGCCCGACAAACCGGAGAAGGTTAAAGCTTTACACGCCGTACCAAAAAAAAGCCGCCCCCAGTACCAGGCTGACCGACCGCCGTCCCTCCGCGAAATGGATATCGCCCCTATCTCCCTGCAAGCCGCGAGCATGTACGCCCGCCGCCGATCCTGCCGACTGTACGCCGTAACCTTGAAACAGATTGATGAGGTCCTAGCCGCCGACCCCCAAAATAGGAACGGGCCGACCCTGCCCGAAACAATCCGGGAATTCGCGGACGTATTTTCCCCGCAAGAAGCCGAGAAGCTGCCCCCACACCGACCGTCCGACCACCATATCCCGCTTATAGAAGGAAAAACGCCGCCGTTCGGCCCCCTGTACGCCATGTCCCGCGAAGAGCTGATAGCCCTTAAGGAATGGCTGACCGCAGAGTTGAAAAAAGGGTTTATCAGACCCAGTTCGTCATCCGTCGCCTCGCCCGTTTTGTTCGTGAAGAAGCAGGGAGGAGGGTTGAGGTTTTGCGTGGATTACCGCGCGCTGAATAACATTACCGTAAAAGACCGTTACCCGCTGCCGCTAGTCCGAGAGACCCTGAACAACCTGGCCGGCATGAAATTCTTCTCGAAAATCGATATCGTTTCCGCTTTTAACAATATTCGGATTAAAAAGGGGGAAGAATACCTGACGGCATTCCGCACGAGATTCGGCTTATACGAGAGCCTAGTCATGCCTTTCGGGCTAACGGGAGCCCCCGCGACGTTCCAGAGATATATAAACGACTCCCTGCGCGAATACTTAGACGTATTTTGTACAGCCTACCTGGACGACATTTTGATTTATAGCCGCACCCGAACAGAACACGAAGAACATTTGAAACTCGTACTGGAAGCCCTGAGGAAAGCCGGGCTATACGCCAACGCCGCGAAGTGCGAATTCTTCGTGACGGAAACCAAGTTCCTGGGCCTGCTGGTCGGCGTCGAAGGCGTAAAAATGGACCCTGAAAAAATCACCGCTGTCCTGGACTGGCAAACACCCAAAAAGCTTACTGACGTACAAGCATTTTTGGGGTTTGGCAACTTTTACCGGCGCTTTATCCGAGATTTCTCAAAGATCGTAGCCCCTTTGACGAGATTGACCAAGAAAGACGTCGCATTCGAATGGAATAGCGCCTGCGAAACCGCCTTCCGACTGCTGAAGAGAAAGTTTACCGAAGCCCCCGTACTGGCGCACTTCGATTGGGAAAAGGATGTGATCCTGGAGACCGACGCTTCCGATTATGTTTCTGCGGGAATATTGTCACAATACGGCGACGACGGAATACTCCGCCCCGTCGCGTTCTTTTCGAAAAAACACACAGCTACCGAATGCAATTACGAGATTTACGACAAAGAATTGCTAGCCATTATCCGCTGTTTTGAAGAATGGCGCCCGGAACTCGAAGGGACGTCGTCCCCGGTCCAAGTAATTACGGACCACCGCAACCTGGAATATTTCACGACGACGAAAATGCTCAACCGCCGACAAGCCCGATGGGCCGAATTCCTGTCAAGATTTAATTTCCGTATCACCTACCGACCCGGGAAACAAGGAGCGAAGCCCGACGCACTAACCAGGAGGTCAGAGGATATGCCTGAGGAGGGGGATGAACGACTTAAGCACCAAACACAAGTCGTACTGAAAGAACACAATTTACCTGCCCGCCCCACCCGGTTACAACCCATAATCCGCCAAAACAAACCCCTATTGCCAAGACACCTGATAGAGCTACTAGACGCCGGATACGAATCCGACCCGATAACGCAATCTGCCCTAGAAGCGTTGAGGACAGGCGCCGACCGCCACCCCAAGCTGCAATTGGCCGAATGCGAAGAACGATCCGGCTATTTGTATTACCGCAATAGACTGTACGTACCCGATTCGAATAATCTGAAAGCCGAGATCCTGCGCCGCTGCCACGACTCCCCCGTCGCCGGTCACCCCGGCAAAGCAAAAACCTACGACCTGCTGTCCCGAGAATATTACTGGCCCGGAATGCTACATTACGTATCATTATGGGTAAAGAAATGCCAGACCTGCCGCCGAATCAACCCGTCCCGCGAAGGCCACCAGGGCCTCCTGCGACCCCTGCCCACTCCTAAACGCTCATGGCAACACCTGTCGATGGATTTTATCACACATTTGCCGCAAAGCAACGGCCACGACGCCATCCTAGTGGTCGTAGACCGCCTGACTAAGATGAGACACTTCGTCCCTTGTAAAGGGACCTGCAATGCCGAGGACACCGCCAACCTGTACCTACACCACGTATGGAAACTACACGGGTTGCCCCTGACGATAGTTTCGGATAGAGGCACCCAATTCGTGTCGAAGTTTTGGAAACACCTGACAACCCGTTTGAAAATCGACAGCCTGCTATCCACTGCTCACCACCCCGAGACTGACGGACAGACCGAGCGTTTTAACGCGTCCCTGGAACAATATTTGAGAGCTTATGTGGCCTACCTGCAAGATGATTGGGAAAGTTGGCTTCCCCTCGCCGAATTCACAGCCAACTCCCACAAGTCCGAGACCACCGGAACCTCCCCGTTTTACGCGACTTACGGATTCCATCCCCGCATGGGATTCGAGCCGGTACCCCTGAACCAGCCTTTGCCCGCCCAGCGGGATGCCGAAAAGCTAGCCGCCCGAATGGAAGCCATTCTGGAACAAGCCCGCGCCGAAATGACCGCCGCCCAAGCCCGTTACGAAGAACAGGCGAACCGACACCGTACCCCGGCCCGCCGGCTTACCGTCGGCCAATATGTATGGTTAGACGCACGGAACATCCAGACCGCCCGCCCGCAGAAGAAACTGGATTGGAAGAACTTGGGACCCTTCCGAATTTCTGAAGTGATTAGCCCGTACGCCTACCGTTTGGACCTGCCGTCGTCTATGAGAGTACACCCTGTTTTCAATATAAACCGACTAAAACCTGCTGACGTTGAGCCCCTGCCGGGCCAACAACCTGCACCGCCACCCCATTTGGAAGTGGAAGGTGAGAGAGAATACGAAGTCGAAGAGATCCTCGACTCCTTTTGGGAAACCCGCGGCCGAGGAGGCCGCCGGCTGAAATATATCGTCCGTTGGGCTGGATATAGCGAACCCACGACTGAACCTGCCGATTACCTGGAAAACGCTGCTCAATTGGTAAAGAATTTCCACCGTCGATACCCCCATAAGCCCGGGCCCCGGCCGTGACGGAGCTCGGCCTGGAAGGGGGGAATACTGTCACAGACCTGAAGGACAGCCACTGGGCTGTCGCTTAGTCATGACCCCTGTCACGTGAAGGCGCGAGGGCCGAGCGCCTCGCGCGCGTATATCTACGCGAAATCTCTGCAGTCTCCGATATGTAGCTCCTCGAGCTACGTCTTCGTCAACAACCACCTGCTACCCTGTACCTGGAAGACTAGATAGCCAATATACTCTGTCCTGTTACCTGATCGCCCGCACCTACCTGTCCGCCCTGCCTGCCCGTGACAATAATAGGTTGAAACAATTAAACGTTTAATTGGGTAATTGGGGTTTTTAATAATTGGGGGTAAAATTATAATTATTTTTAAATAAATATTAAGGTTAATTAAAATTTAATTGCTGCTAAACAATCCTAAAATCGAATTTATTTATATGGTAATAAACGTACCTTATATAAATTATGTTCCGAATGTGATTTTTCCTGATTTGTCACAAATCGCAAAAATTATTTCCCTTAATTTGTTGTAATCCTTTAATAATTATTGAAATTACTTTTTTGGCAATTACGTGAGGTTACGTGATTTTTTTTTATATAATCCTCTTTCTGCCGGTCGGTGATTTCTCTGGGCGGGTGTCGTTAGGAGGGGTGTGACCCCACCTGGCCTCCCTGGTACCGGCCCAATTGTCTGGTCGTAACAGAAAGCTGCAAAATTCCGCCTTTACTCTTTTATAATTGTTTCAACAACCTCTCATATATATTTGCACATATAAAATTATGAACCTCAGACTTATTACTTTTTTAATGACCTCCGTGGCCGGCGCGGTGGCTAGTGACTTTTGGAAAGTAGACCTTTATGGACCCCCACAGGGTTACTCCAACGTCAAAAGTGAAATAGTGGCCACGGTGGTCTGCGGGGACGGACGAAAAGCAAATTTGAGTTACACTCATAGCTGGCGCGGTGATAGTACAACCAACACTATTACCATCAGATGTCGAATTACACCCAAGGTTATTAAGGGTGGACCACTACCCCCTAACTACGAATTGAAAGCGGAACCCATATGGGCCGGCGATGAGCGAGCCATAGAGGCTGCTAAGAGGGAGCAGGAAGAACGGTTCCATGAACAATTTGAACTTATGAACCTGATGATGGACGCATCGGCGGATCCTAAGGCGCGGCGGCTGTTTGCATCGCCGTAAGTAGGAGCAGATACTGGTTTTTAGACTGGATCGGCTGCGCGCTTTACCGATTTGGATTAATGGAGGGCGGGGATGAGGAGGTTTTCAGGCCTTTGTCCCATGCGAATAGTAAAGAGGGGGAAAATAAGAACTTGCAGAAGTTCTGGCTTGGGAAGTTTATGCACACAGGGTTACTTTAGACTGTCAAAGCTCGGAAGCGAAAAGAAAGACCACATGTGTCACCCTCAGTTTGAGCCAAAGCCTGCAGAAAACCCAATAAATTGACGTTGTGCTGAGATTTGCGACCTGGGACTAAATCAGATATTGTCCGACCACAAAGTGGCGAAGTTGCCCAAAGGACCGCCAAATGGGGATTGGGAGCGAAGACGTTCGACCGTGGTGTAGGTGGTTCTTGAAGTTGCCGTCCGTCCATACCCGACAGCTAGGGGTGACTTGACTTATGTCTTTTTATTTCCGCTGCCCTAAAATTAGCCATCTCATCCATGTTGACCCAGGGTAGTTGGCAGAATGAGTGCTAAATTTGCTCGCCAGTAGTTAGCCCACTGGCAGCTGGTAGATGCATGAGTCGCAGCTCAGTGAGGATTGGGCACTCTTTTTCCAAGTCAATCACGGCGTTGCCGGACGCATTGAGTCTTCCGTCCAAGGCATGATCGTTTTCTTTTTTTCTTTCTTTCTTTCTTCTTTTTTTCGAATTGACGAATAACTGACGAACACCTTGTTACGACCGGAATCGCCGGGTACGAACTAGACTAGAAGACGCACTGGCTCTGGAATAAAAGGTTGACAGACGAGAGGTTTTGGGCTTTCAAAACCAACCTAGGCGGTGGAGTCTCTTCAGTAGTCAGCAGTGTCACAGTGTATGAGGTTAGTCTTGTGGGCACGCCAGGCGAGATGGATCAAGAGGTGTGTGAGCAGGCCCCGGTCTCGACGGCGTTGCAATGCTGGTAGGAGCTGAGGTTAATCCTCCATTTTGGTCCATCACAAGTCACAGAGTCGAGAACGCCTCCTTCCATGGGGCGTGGGCATTCTTTTGTAGATGATGAATAGCAAGAGCGGACAGCATTTGGAACACTGAGGTATCACTAACAGGCTGCTTCCCTTGCTTGCGAGAGTTTCTTATTACGCCTTTTGAACAGGTATACGCACAAACAAGAGTACTTCATATATAATACCCTTCAAAAGGAAACAGACGGCGTCTAGGCTGCCGCTACTGCTTCCCCGTCAGGCTCGGCCCATGGTCTATCAATGTACAGCAAAGAAGTCCCAATATTGAAGGCAATTTGGAAATTGCCAATTCTCCCAGTCCAATTGTCTACTGAAGGACAACCTAGCAGAACCTTCTCATGTTCTGTTAGAGACGTTATTTGTTTCAGCAGACAAGAATGTAGAGCCACGATAATTGCTGCTCCTCCACGAATACAATTCGATCCAGGCCTTCTCACAAGTCATAGCTGCCAGAGTCGTGCCTATATACTTGAAAAGGGCCTTCCAAACTCTCTGGAGGACACATAAGGACTACTGCAAACAAACTCACCCTAGCGGTGTTTAGATACATTTAGGAGGAGCGCATAGAGAAATGGCAGACAACAGAGAGACTGGGGCAATGTCTTGAGCATGAGATCGTGAAGCCAATGCCATCAAGACCAGCAGTATACGAAGTAACAACAGTGTTAAAAGCTTGAGAAAGTCTTATGCTGTCGCAAAAAAAATATAACGACAAAATGCCTTGCAGACATTCTCGTCAGATTGGGTATCTCCTCTTTGGGACAATATATCTCGGAGCAAGCTTGAAGAACTCCGTAATGGCTGCCACTGCTATAGTTTCAGGAGAAAATGCGCATAAAAACGGGCGAGTCCCTGTTGCCAGGTACATGTTCTGGTACGTCTCCTGATCGTCGAGCATGTCGTCACAGACGACCATGTCACCAAGGGCCTCGTCCAACGACACACGCACCTGGTTGTTTGCAGTAGAGTTCTGCCAGCATGGTCCAGGGGTACGAGGGGCGCGGTCATGGACCAGCTAAAGTTGACGATCATGCCGTTGAGACAGTTGTCCCGCTTGGACGTCCCTGTGCACGATGCTAACGTTCTGCAGGCTCTGGAGGTCGTTTCATCATGTGCCAGATCCAGTGTTGCTTGAATGCCTGCACGCTCTGTCTGAGTTTGGGGGCGGTGACAGCCAGGTCCTTGACCAGCGCATGGATGGGCATTCATTCGTGCCCGTCCTACAAGCATCCCGGGTTGATCGCCGGCACGAGAGCCTTGAGCCTTGACCCTTGTTTCCCACCACTGGCTTGAAGAGGGCCTGTCTCTTGTTCGATGTCAGCTGCAGATCTTTTCCCCGTTGAATGTTATGAGCTGGAAACAGCACTTGAAAATATACCATGTGAGCAATGTAACAAAGAAGTGATACTGGTAGGGGTGCTCAAAATTTGATACCAGTCATCGTTTAGTTGTTAGTTGGACCTCCAGCCACGGTTTTAGTCCCACCGTTGTATACAAAACAAATGCTATGTATCAGCGCTTAATTATGAGTCTATCCTCTCTGTGTTTGCCCACTCCATCCCCCTTCCCCTCTCCCGAACTTCATTGCGCCTGTTGACCAGGTCGCGACTATGTCGTAGCCCCTGACCGTAGCTTGGACCTTCTAATTTGTCAATTGATACAGACTTTTGGCCCAACCCGCTCAACTTGAGAAGACAAACGGAATCAAGACATGTTCAACAGCAAAAGACCATGTCTTGACCAGTTGTTTTCGGGTCCTCAGTTCACAACTAAGAGGAAAGCTAAGAAGGATTAAGTGTCTAGTAGGCAGGATTTGCACCTGCTACGTTCCGGTTTCTACTCTTCATCAGGCGACTTTCTAGGAAATCATCTTATCAACGTTTCTACTAGACCAATCACTATGTGAAACCCCCTGATCCTGTCAACGGTTTTGCGACAGAAGAGCTGTATACAGCAGGAGCAGTGTCCCAGTGCAGACATAGATGCTACAGGACAGTAAAGCTCTATGTCGATAAATACGCCCAGATCACACAGGTTTCTTCATCCGATGTGCTGGCCATCTTTTTCAATTCTGCCTGATGGTGAGAGCCAATGAAACTGACCATTTCCGTGCAGATGCTCCCCCCGTCGTCTGGTGAAGTTCAGGTTATAGTTCATTGCCCATGTAACTTGGCGGGGTGAGTGGCCATCAAGGTGCACCAGGGATTAATACATAAAGGGCGTAGGCTGCCGCCCTTCAATCTACTCGGGGAAGACCCGATATTCACTTACCTTCTTTTGCTTGTATGAACACGTCCACTCTGTGCCCTGTAAGAGTTTGAACTACTCTCGACTACATCTTTAAGCATGTTCTTGCCCAAGAATCCCTCTTCGGACCCGATGCCGATTCAACCGATCCGGATCCCCGAAAGCGTACCGCCAGATGCTACCACGAGTTCATGTTCCGTGACTTGAGCAGCAAACGAGACCATCTCTTTCGATGCTGAATTGAGCCTCACGCAGGTCAAATTAAAGTAATATTGCGAGTCTACCCCGGTCTCTATGACAAAATTCTAGACTCTTCCCAAGATTCTTAACCAGGCCCCGTCGTTGCGATAGCACGTTCAGCAACGGAGGAACTTTTGTTTGGTGGAAAATTGACCGTGACACCTCCAACCTGGAGAACCCCTCATTCCATTTGTGGGGGAGTCGGGGAGGGGTTGGGGTTGTTTGGTCTTTACGGGAAGGCCCTCCCTGGGGTGCGCAACTAGCAGCACAGGTGGATACATGACTTCTCCAACTGTTCGACCCAAAAAGACCCGACGCCAGGATCATAATGCGACATATGGTTTGACGCCAAGGGGGAGAAGCTGTTTACGCGCCTCTTCTTGCTCCCCCACGCCCGAAAGCGCAGAGGAACCCCGGCCGGTCTTTATCCCGGAGTGAGAAACCAGCCCCGCGCTCGGTATGGACTGAGTACTGGATACGATAAAGAGGGGAGCTTCGTGTGACCGGATTTCCTCCTTCTGGCCTTTTGTTTTCTTGGGTTTCCGTTTCTCAATTTCCAGTCATTCGAATTGGCTTTGCAAGCTTTCCATTCCACAGACAGCCCTCACAGACATTTACACAAAACAAAGATAAAAAATGCCTTACCCAGAAAAGTTCACGGGCTTCCAGGTCAAGAGCCCGGACAGCTGGACCGAATTCCACAAGAACGAGTTCGACCCCAAGCCCTTTGGTGACTACGATGTCGACATTGAGATCGAGTGCTGCGGTGTCTGCGGCAGTGACGTCCACACTGTCTCTGGTGGCTGGGGAGAGCAGAAGTTCCCTCTGGTTGTCGGACATGGTCAGTACTGATCCCGCTGCCCATTTCTTTCCCGTTTCGGGCAATAACCACACCCCTGCTGACGTCTTCTGCAGAGATCGTTGGCAAGGCCATCAAGGTCGGCCCCAAAGTCACACTGATCAAGGAGGGCCAGCGCGTTGGTGTTGGTGCACAATCCTATGCCTGCCTGGACTGCAAGCAGTGCAAAAACGACAATGAGACATACTGCAAGAAGCAGCTCGACACATACGGCTCCGTCTGGCCCGACTCCGGAGTTGTCTCACAAGGAGGCTACTCGTCTCATGTCCGGACTCATGAGCACTGGTACGTGACTCGTTCCAACCATTTACTTGCTTCCGGTTCTCCCGTCGTCGCTGACAAACCACAAAAACCACAGGGTCTTCCCCATCCCCGACGCCCTAGCCAGCACCATCGCTGCCCCTATGCTCTGCGCCGGTCTGACGGCCTACAGCCCACTTGTGCGCAACGGCGTCGGTCCCGGCAAGAAGGTCGGCATCCTCGGCATGGGAGGAATCGGACACTTTGGGCTGCTCTTCGCCAAGGCCCTGGGCGCCGAGGTCTGGGCCATCTCGCGCAGCCGCGCCAAGGAGGCCGACTGCAAGGCCATGGGCGCCGACGGCTTCCTGGCCACGTCGGAGAAGGGCTGGAACGAGCCGCACGCCATGACCTTTGACGCCATCCTCAACACGGCCAGCAGCTTCGAGGGTTGGGACTTTGGCGCCTACCTGGGCCTGCTGGACGTGCACGGCAAGTTTGTCGCCGTCGGTCTGCCCGAGGGCGAGGGCATGAAGATCCGCAACCAGGACCTGCTCAGCAACGGCGTCTTCATCGGCGCGTCGCACCTGGGCTCCAGGAGGGAGACCATCGAGATGCTGCAGCTCGCGGCGGACAAGGGCATCAAGTCGTGGGTCGAGGAGATCCAGATCGGTGAGGATGGGCTCAAGGAGGCGCTGACGAGGGTTCACAAGACGGATGTGCGGTACCGTTTCTGCATGACTGGATACGACAAGGTATTCACCGCATGAGAGTAATGTGCGGTATTGTACATAGCACATGGTAAGAGCCCATAATGATCAGCCTCGTCCATCTGCGTCAGATCCGTGATATTTGAGAAGTTATGCACCTGACCACCGTAGAGTACAACACGTGCTGTAAAGACAGCTTTTACTTCTTGTGCTCTCCTCTCATTTTAGGCGTGTCCATAACGGAGTATGTGGCCTTGAAATCCTGCAGCCAATTGTCGCTTGTTGTGTTGCGCTGTAGGAAAACAAGTCAGTTCGCGCCTGTTGATTAAGACCTAGGTGAACAGCGACAAGTATTGGACTGGTTGTCGGACAAATTTGCGACAACAATTGTTGATGCAGGGTAAGGAGCAATCAACGATTGAGAACAGTTAACTGCGAGTCTCCAATTCGGGTTAGGCTCATTTCACAAGCGACAAGGTCACGCTTTCCTCAATTCGAAATTCTGCCCCACCTGGAAAACTGTGCAAGGTCCGTGCATGAGGGCTCACAAACCCCAATCAGTAATCAGCCCCATCAACCACCCAAGGAGGATTTACCCATCAAACTCCCCTCTCGATTTGCGCCCAAACTCAAGATAGCCCGCTTCTTCCCCGTCAACTAACCATCCCATCACCCAGCGGAACACCTCACAGCCGTCAAGATGAGCAGCCCAGCCCTCAACAAGATCGCGGCCAACAGCCCGTCGCGCCAGAGCCCCTCGGAGCTCGAGACCAACATTGCCCAGGCTCTGTACGACCTCGAGACGAACACTGCCGACCTGAAGTCTGCCCTTCGCCCTCTGCAGTTTGTCTCTGCCCGTGAGGTGAGAATTTGCCGATGATTTTTGCTCCCAAGTGACCATTTAGTGTGCCATGACCGCAAAGAGGAGGAAACCCGAGGAGTCGTGATTTGCACGATGAAAAAACCAAGGACCTTCCGCGGATCCGAAATCTTCCACAAAGAACCCGACGACCTCGATGCATACCGAAATCCAATGATCGCGACTCGAGAACGGGAACGCCTATGCGAATGATTAGCGGAGCCTCCAAAGGGTGCTCTCTATGGGAGATGATTTCCTCGGTCGCAACGCTTGACGCACAATCATTCCCGTTCAAAGGGTCGAGACTCAGAAAGATATCACATACACACAAGGCGTCGCGGAATCGGACGGGAAGCGGTCCATGGATTGGCAATTTCTTTAGAAATACCATCCAGGAGCTCGCATGCTGACTTTTGATCTCGCATCAGATCGAAGTTGGCCACGGCAAGAAGGCGATTGTCATCTTTGTCCCCGTCCCTTCCCTGCAGGGTTTCCACCGTGTCCAGCAGCGGTAAGTTATAACTCAGTCCAATACCCTCACCGTTGACCTTGTTCTAATATTGTTTCCACAGCCTCACCCGTGAGCTCGAGAAGAAGTTCTCCGACCGCCACGTCCTCATCCTGGCCTCGCGCCGCATTCTCCCCCGCCCCAAGCGCTCCAACCGCTCGCGCAACACCCAGAAGCAGAAGCGCCCCCGTTCGCGCACTCTGACTGCCGTCCACGACGCCATCCTTACCGACCTCGTCTACCCCGTCGAGATTGTCGGCAAGCGCCTCCGCACCAAGGAGGACAACTCCAAGACCCTCAAGGTCGTCCTCGACGAGAAGGAGCGTGGTGGTGTTGACTACCGCCTCGACACCTACTCCGAGGTCTACCGCCGCCTCACTGGCCGTAGCGTCGTCTTCGAGTTCCCCCAGACTGGTGCCTCCGACTACTAGATATCTGGCATTCTGTTTGGCTGAGTTGGGTGGGGCTATGACAAAAATTTCTTTTTCCATGACGGGTGGTTTTCACGGCGTGTGGGATGGGAATGATCTTGGTTTTCCGTCATGAACTGCCACGATCGAATCAAAAAAACAGGGAAAACGGCGTTGTCTAGTTTGTAGCTTGTGAAACAATACAGGCTCGGTCATTTCATGATACCTTTTTTGTTTCTCGGAGTCTTGGGGTTGGGAAAGAATTGAATTCTTGTTACTGGTCCAAAGACAACTTGCTCATCAGATGAATGCTATGCACAAAAAGGGGTATCTCCTGTATTCTACTCTGCAAATAAGCGGCGACGGTTCCTTAGTCCTGACTGATTCGGCCAATACCAACAACACACCAATATGCCAGCTCCCTCTTCTCTCTTGTATCCTTGTCCTTGCCGATGGCTTGGCCCACGTCGTCGTTGGCTGCGTCGGCCTCCCACTCGACTCGGACAAACATTGGTATCTCGAGGAGGTCCTCGTCCTCCTTGAGCGGGCTCCGGTCAACTTCGCTGGCTGGCTTTCCGAGTCCGAGCATGTCTACTCGTAGCGACGCTGGCACAATCTCAACCACGACGCTGACCCAGTTGCGGCCCTTCTCCCAGATCTTGCCCGCCTCCGCCTGTCCACCCTCGCCGTCCGGCTTTCTCACCATGGTTCGCCGGCGGGCCGAGGCGTCAGCGCCTGGAGCGCCATCCTTGAGGACCTCGTCCCAGACGTCTGTGTTGGCCCCAATCTCGAATTGTGGACAGAGCAAGGTCACTTTGCTGCCGAAGCGACCTGGTGTGACGGAGGGTGTCGCAAGGGACACTCGGACGGACTCGAAGATGGGGTTCTTCAATGTGAGTAGGTACTGGACCGGCTCGAGGGGTTTGAGTAGATGGTGTGCCGCGACGGTCCCGGGCGGCTCCGCGGGCGGCGGGATGCCGCCAGAGAGGTAGCGTGCCGATATGCTGGGGATATAGTTGCCCGCGACCAAGCGGATGCGGAACCTGTTGGATGCCACCTTGGCCTCGGGCTTGGTCATGATGTGCCTGCACATCGGGCAACGCTTTGACCGTTTCGTACGCAGCAGGACGGGGATGGGCCGCAGGTCATCCTGGAACCGGATGTGCTGGGCGCTGACAGGAGCAGCCGCATTTGGAGCCTGGGAAGCCCGTTGCTCTGCCGTGGTGGTTGCGTCCCAGCCTGCGTCGCGTAACCTTACAATTGCTGCATGTTCGTCCAGTCCGTTCTTTGGTTTTGACTTGTTTTGCGATGTTTCTTCACTCCCTCCCTCAATAGCCCCCTCATGGCTCTTCATATTGGGTTCGTACAAAACCTTCAGACCCTCCTGTGGACCAATAGCCTCGCGCATTGGGTGCATGCGAGTCTTGCGGCGAGTGTCTGCTGGGTTGGCGCCCGTGTACATGTACATGAGCCGCGACATTGACGGAGAACCTGGAGAACCAAGACCAAAATTGGCCAGGTTCCCCAATGATGACAAACCCCCAGAACCGCTGCTTGTCGCGGTATCCGCTAGTTGTGACTTGTAAAAAGACTTGAGCTTGGCAAACTGTGTTTCCACATCAAGCTCGTCATCTTCTGCGTCTCCGCTTTCTCGGGCACCCTTTTGCTCCTCTTCCTCGATCGAAGACGGCACAGTGCCAGTTCCGGAATCAGGAAATGCGGATGACTCCTCGCGGCGTTCCTTTTGCTCCTTCCGTGAAAGTCTCGGCCGCCCGCCGTTGCGGAGCTTGGCGAGCTGTCCGTATATCCCATTTGACCTTTCAAATTTGATGCCGACCTCGAGGGAGCTCCATTGACAGTAGGAGCAGTTTAAAGCATAGGGACCTCCGGGTAGTGCAGCGGTGTTATCGGCTGCAAGGTGACGACTGGACGACGACGGTTCAAGGCTTGTGACGGACAAGATGCCAACGCAGATTGGACACTGGAAGCAACTACGGGTACATCTGTATGTCATCGAGGTTTCGTATTAGCAGCAATCAACCTCGGGTGGAGTCTTGCAAGGATAGATCTGCCTACCTGTTGCCCTCGCTCTTTATGTTGCTGCTCGGCACCTCAAACAGGCAGCTTGGACAAAAGTATGTAACGACTTCTTCGGCAACGCAGCGCGGGCAGCGGATTTGATGGCAGTCTTCGCAGTAGAGCAAGTACTCAATCGGGTAGAGGCTGTAATTTGAGCGTGGAGCGCGGGGGTCAAATGTTCGCCCATCCTCATCGTCTTCCTCAATCAGGTTGCCGTTGCTATCCTTGGTAGGTGTGCTCTGGGTCGGGGACGAGCTGCCTTGCGACCGGCCGAGGTCTGAGGGGTCAGAGCAGGGGCACTGTATGTATGTATAAGGCGCCATTGCTGCAACCTTGAACGGTCAGGATGCGCCTGGGGCGAAAGGGTTCATGGAAGCTTCAACGATGAGGGTCATGCGGCTTCTCTGGCTGACTAGTGCGTCACGTTTGCGAATAGGCAATCACAAGCTTCTGCGCCAGGTTTCCACAATGGAGGTATCCATTATCTAAGGCTGTACGGCGCAAACAAGGGGCCTTGCAAGAGGCGTGGTTGACCGCCCTTGCTGGCAGAATCAAAATCAATCTAGGCAACGCGACCCTGACCGCGTCGACATTCCCAGCGGGGTGATTTTACCCAAACCCTTGAGATTTTTTTCCATGTGCCCCGCCATCTGGCTGACTGGCTCAACACACGCACAGCTGGGCGTCAACAAAACGCCAATGTCGCCCAATTCCAAGCCACAACTGTCGCTAACACGTGTGCACGTGGGTTGGTCTGCGGCATTTCTTCAGCTCACTTGCTCTACTGGACACGACCGAGTCATTATCAATATGTGCGAAGGATTTCTCTTTTGCAGGCGTGTGCCCCCTTCCAACCGGGTTCCCGGACCAAAGTGGGTCCAATATTGGAGTTTTGAGTTCGGCCTCGGAGCCGGCGCCGGTGTTGACGAATATAATCGGAGAACTCACAATGGTCACGAGAGATGCATTTCTTAACGTAAGGTCATGAGATAACCGAGGATGTGCTATTTTCGACATCTAAGAATGAGCACACCAAGCCCGTCCAGTCCCTTCTTGCCATGTTTACGACGCAGGGTTGTGCCCGCGAAATCCCGACTCGACAAGTGATGCCTCCCCACCAAAAACGGTCCACCAACCGCATAGCATACATAACATCATTGAGCCATGTGGGGCGTTGTTACGGACCTCTTACATCATTGTTGAGGTGCGAAGTACTGAAGCTGTCAGGTACTCCATCATGATGCTCCCGGTAGTAAGGTCAATTGGCGTGGAACCTGAGGGCAAGGAATGCGTAGGTGATGAAGTCAACAATTGCAAACAGCCTCTACCATCGTGGGCCTAGGGTAGCGGGTTTGACGGACAATTGACGTTGGTTGGGTGTTGAAGAAACAACCCGGCAACATGGAGCATCTACGTAACGCCTATCTCAGCTACTCCTGCCACTGCCACCGGCAGACCCCGCAATTCGAAGCAAGCTTCAGCAGAAAATTGACCCCTCCATGCCTGCTTCTTCCGGACGGGTCTCCATCTCGTTCCTATTTGTTCTGTCATAATCCGGTCTGAAAAAGTACTTCACCTTCCTCACCATTCATTCAGACATTGAAAGCAAACCCTTGATTTTCTCGTGATACCCTCAAAAGCTCTCCCATATTCTTCCTTATTCCAACTCAACGCATACTACCTTTTAAACAACCAAGATGGGTGTCTTCAGCGAGCTCGGTCTCAAGCCCGGCGTCCTCTACGGCGAGGAGGTCTACAAGCTGTTTGAGCACGCCAAGAAGAATGTCTACGCCATTCCTGCCATCAACGTGACCTCGTCGTCCACCATGTGAGTTGCCCGCTTGTCTCTTGTCGCTATCGCAGACTTCAATCGCGATCGCGAGATCAGGTTGCTGATGTTTACTTGTGTTCAGTATCGCCTCCCTTGAGGCCGCCCGCGACTCCAAGTCCCCCATCATCCTGCAAATGTCACAAGGTGGTGCCGCCTACTTCGCCGGCAAGGGTGTCTCCAACACCAACCAGGAGGCCTCGATCGCTGGTGCCGTTGCTGCCGCCCACTTCATCCGCTCGATTGCTCCCATCTACGGCGTCCCGGTCGTCCTTCACACCGACCACTGCGCCAAGAAGCTCCTCCCGTGGCTCGACGGCATGCTCGATGCCGACGAGGCTTTCCACAAGGAGAACGGCACCCCTCTGTTCAGCTCGCACATGATCGACCTGTCTGAGGAGCCCCGTGACTGGAACATCGAGACCACTGCCAAGTACCTCAAGCGTGCTGCCCCCATGAAGCAGTGGCTCGAGATGGAGATTGGTCTGACCGGTGGTGAGGAGGATGTAAGTATAACTCTGGCTGGCTCTGCTGGTCGCTCGTCTCTCTTGGCTGGCGGCGAAGTTGGTTCGATTGTATTGCAAAGCATCGCGAAGCTAACCTAACTTGTCACTGCCAATAGGGTGTCAACAACGAGGATGTCGACAACAACTCCCTCTACACCCAGCCCGAGGACATCTTTGCCATCCACCAGGCCCTGAGCCCCATCTCCAAGTACTTCTCCATCGCCGCAGGCTTCGGCAACGTCCACGGCGTGTACAAGCCCGGCAACGTTCGTCTTCACCCTGAGCTGCTTGACAAGCACCAGAAGTACGTTATTGAGAAGCTCGGCTGCGAGGAGAAGAAGCCTAGTAAGTACCATTTAGCTCGAAGCCCACGGACATGTCGATCAAAAGCTTACCTTATCCCCAGTCTTCTTCGTCTTCCACGGTGGCTCCGGCTCCGGCGACTCCGAGTTCCAGGAGGCCATCAGCTACGGTGTCATCAAGGTCAACCTCGACACTGACCTGCAGTGGGCCTACCTGAGCGGTATCCGTGACTACGTCACCAGCAAGATCGAGTACCTCAACTCGCAGGTCGGCAACCCTGACGGCGCTGACAAGCCCAACAAGAAGTACTACGACCCCCGCGTCTGGGTTCGTGAGGGTGAGAAGACCATGAAGGCCCGCATCCAGCAGGCTCTGAAGGTCTTCAACGCCGAGAACACCATCTAAATTCCCACGCAACCTATGAATTGATGCTCGTAATGATGAATCTGTCTCGCGAGAAAGGCCTGTTTCTTCGGAATATCTCGCCTGTTTTGCATGTATTTTCAATGGGTCTCTGGGATTGACTGGGAATGGTTCGGTGTGTGGCGCAAGAGTAATTGGGTGTTGCGGCGGGTGTTGCTGGTTCAAATAGCCTCAAGCGGGCCGTAAACTTAGACCTCGGATAGAGGACCAATGAACAAAAACAGAAAAAAAATATTGGATAAATCGAGTCGTCTTGATGAGGCACTGTGACCTGCTTTCTAGTGTGTGATGTTTTGTTAGTTCTCAGACCCAGGAATCCAGAGCCCTGATGATTGACACGCAGACTGGGAACAAGCAAAGGACAGATACCTATAGCAGGCGTTTCAAGAACTATTGCTCGTATGCCCGGAAGCGATGCTGGTCTGGACTCTGCCAGACCCTCGGCATTTTCTCAGCCGATGGAGCTACGGGTACAAGGCTTGGATGTCGCACTGGAAGATATTCGTCGCCTCGTGTCTGCCCGAGCAATCTCGATAATGTGTGCACAATGCGATGTCCCGTTGGCATCAGGAATCCGTTGGAAAAGCGAATCTCTAGAGCCCTCCCGGACTCCAGAGCGGAGGTGTTTGTTACGACCAGACAGTTGGGCCAGTACCAGGGAGGCCAGGTGGGGTCACACCCCTCCTAACGACACCCACCCAGAGAAATCACCGACCGGCAGAACAAGGGTTATATAAGAAGGAATTACGTAACCTCACGTAATTGCCAAAAGAGTGATTTCAGTGATTTTTTGGGATTATAACAGATTAAGGGAAATGATTTTACTAATCCAATAAAATTAAGGAAATTACATTCGGAATATAATTTATATAAAACACGTTTATTATTATATAAATAAATTCGATTTTAGGATTATTTGTTAATTATATGCATTATTTTGCATGTAATAAGCCCACTTTTATTTGTATATAGCCAATTTTATTTAGTGCCGAAGTGGAGTGGGGAATGGTGGAATTCCGTTACTTTGTTAATGCAGGAATGCAATTTAAAGGTCAGCGAGTGGGGTTAGCTACCCTGTACCGGGTTGAAAATTTCACCAAGTCAACGTTTAAATGCAAACCCAGAGATGGTTTGTATGCAAATGAGGGTGTTTTTTCAAAAACCCATACAAATTAGTTTTTCGGAAATTCATTCGCGGCACCGGAACCTTTTCTGGCGTGCGGACCCCCACTTCGATGTCGGAGAGTATGTAAGGGAAATAAAGCAAAATCTCCCCCAACCAATTATTTATCAGTACCAAAATTATAGTGCATTTCTACCTATTATTTAGCGCTTTTAGCACTGGTTATTTACCACGCCGCACCTAGGGTTTACCCCTATATCCCCTGTTAGCACCATTGTTATTAACATAACCGTTAATTGGTTAACAAATATTTTTATACCCGAAACCCAACCCGCCTAACCCGGTATTAAACGTTTATTTATTATTAACGACCACGGATCCCACCAATTAAATAATTTTATATGGGTTTATTATAATGTTAATATCCATTTTTTATTTTTTCCGCCATATATAAATTACGTATTACAATTATTAAATGTGGGGATTTTTAATTTATTTAAACAAATTTACCGGTCGTTTATAATTATTTAACCAATAATTACGGTGGAATTTAATTTATTTAGCAAATTTAACCTAATACGGTTATATATTTAAACGCGTGCACGTGCAATAATATTATTAAATACAATAAACGCATAATTAGGCGCCGGTCTGCACCTAATTAACCGGCAAAAAATTTTACGGATCCGTTTTTTTATAAATTTAACTAATAAAATTATTCCAATTCCGGTTAGCCCCTTTCCAACCACGTTTACGCCTCCATTTATTATAACGCCACGCAAATTAACAAAAATTATACGTATATTTAACCGTTTTGCCCTAAATTTTAATAAACCAATTAAAAGGTTTTTTTTCGAAAAAATGGGGAAAAAGTTGGATTTTTATACGTTCGAATTAACCGAAATTTAACGGGAGCGTAATTATTTGCACAATTACGTAACCCGTTCAAATCCGGATAGGAAAACGCGCGTGGATCCACAAAATCCAAATAACGTATTTGTACTGATATTTAATATACGGCGTGTAAAAAAACGATTGGTTAGGCAATTGGACCCACCTGGATCGAGTAAAGCGATTTTATTGGTTGGATTTTAGGCGTGCTATATAAAATGGCAATTGTAAATATGTACCGGGCTAGTCCCGATTTGGTTTAGCCCGTTCTCAATTAGGATTAGCCTACTTTCTGAAATCCATTTATTTGGAAGGGGATTCAACCTGGGGGGGGGCCGCAACCTATGGCGTCGAACTTACTCTATAATTAGGAAAATCATGTCAAGACCATGTAGCTTGATCAAGGAGACTACCACGAAAGTCCAAACGCATCCTATTTGATCTCGGGTGTTCATTTGAAATAGCTTGCGGGGGTCCAGAGAAGAAATGATAAATATAGGCTGGTAGGTACGCGGGCTTTTGCAATCCTCCACGTCGATAACTTGCTTATTTTCCATTAGATAGGCTTTCACTTTTGCTTTTTTTTATCAACGCTCCAAGGTTACCCGTCGCTCCGTTTTCTTGTTCTCCGTCTTGTGTTGAGCCTTCCCACAGAAACCCTTTTCAACATGCTGGCTCTTCTTTATTCGGCATTGCTTGTAAGCAGTGCTGCAGCCGAAGTCGTTCTCCCATTCGGCACTAGTACTCGACCAACCTTTCTTCAACACTACCGTGGCTTCACAAAGCCCGCAGCCAGAAAAATGGGAGACCAGAAAGTCATGGTCGATTGGAGTCCCCAGGACATGGCCAAAGAGTATCAAAAAACTTCACCTGATTCAACGCACTACATCTACCTCGCATACATCACCTCCGATATCACCACGGCATGGTACTATAGAACAGCGGGACCCAGAGAAGAGCAACAGATGGACTCCGAGGGCCGTCAGGGGGATGGGACCAATGACGTGTCCTATACCACCGCATCTGAGCTGGCAAGTTGGGGCCCGTGGTCTTGGAAGCATATTCGAGGGTGGTACATGGTTGCACCCGGCAAGGCCCAAGAATGGCATAGGAACCAGTTCTACGCAGGACCGCGCTTCTCAGACGAGCATCCTGAGAAGTAGTAACCAAAGGGCTGCTGACAAAGAGCTCTGCGAGGTGGTCGAAAGGCGGTCGTGGTTGAATTTGTCTCATCCTAACAAATCAGCATTTTGTGGGAATAGCTATTCGAATCAGTTGCGCGCGTAGTTCGTGTATCTAGTAATGTAGTCGTTTGACCCTTTTATTCGGCTCTCCTACGCCGGGCATAACTAGTTTGTAGCTGTTGAATAATATTGCGGGCCTGGATCCGGGCGTATAACCGATGTCGTGGACCAAGAAGAACTAGTCTAGACTAGTCTGGTGTGGGTTGTCTATATATTCTGTTGATCAACAGAGACAGGCTACAAAGTGGGTATTGTCACTTTGGAGTATTCCTACTTTTAGTTAGCTAACGCACAAGTAATGCGCTTGATATACATGCAATTGCGGTGCTGAGTATATCGCAAGAATAAGTATAAAGCCGTGAAGATTGAGGTAGACAGGTGACAGAAATGGTATTTCCAGTTATAGTACGCAAATTATCCACCAACAAAGAAACATCATGCCATTATCAAAGCAACGACCACCAGCGAGACGGTCACCAAGCCACCCGCAGAAATCCGCCTCGGTCGCCTCCACTCTTGAGCATGGGCGCGCAGTTTATATCCAGCTCAAAGCTGCGCGAGCCGTTGCTGGATCTGTAGACGCAATTGAGAATTCTCGCCATGCCCGCATCGTCGACGCCGTTGCGGTACATGATCCTGCGGTCGGAAACGTTGCACATAAAGAGGCAGCCCCTTCGGGAGGGGAAACCGGCGGCCAGCTCGGGTACGTAGTTGGCAACGACGACTTCGGAGGCGCAGCACTCCCGCATCTTGCTGGTGACGTTGGAGGCGAGCTCGTCTTCGCGGTAGGGGCTGTAGCACGGGATGCGCTCCCTCCGCCATGCATATTCCGCGTTCGGGATCGCGGTGGCGGGACATGCTGGGCCTGTGCTCGTGCTCGTGCTGCTGCTGATGGTTTGCAGCGTCGTGCTCGAAGTGGTAGCGACCGAGGTCGCTGTGGTTGTGCTCATTGTGAAAACCCAGTGCGAGGTTAAGGCGGCGATTTTACCTACCAGTCTAGCAACTCTGAGGGATCGTGGGCGGATAAAGTACTGCGACTGCAACTCATTCTCTGGTGGTTGACGTATGCCAAGAAAAGACTTACATCTACTTTCTGTCGGTCAGGGGCACAAACCGACCCCCTGACGCCCAATCAATATATAGATGCTCCAAGGCCGGATATGGCAATTGGTTAGAATTACAGCTGTAATGCGCCGAGGTGGCACGGATTTTGCAAGTTCGTGCCAGCCAATTGGCAAAATGGAAAGCTTACCGCATTTGAGCATACAAACGTAAAAGAAATTGAAAACTAGGGCAGGCAACTAAAGGAGACAACAAGAGCACATCGATCCCAAGGACAGAATCAATATGGTTTCACATCCAATACCCAATCAGAAACGTAAAAGCGATCAGAATGGTCGTTAACAAACCCAGAACAGATACCTGCTCGGGTCCGCACTGTGTGGTAAGAAGCAAAAGTAGAAAAAGGGTAGAATAAGTACAAAGATTCGCGCTTCATAGAGTTCGCATTGGCTGAAATACAACTGAACTATACAATGACCATCTTCTTTGTTATTAGCAGCACCCTTTCCCAGGTTCACTCAATTTGACAATTTCAATGGTCGTAATTATGCCGAATAGCCGCATTTGGAAAAGGACGCACATATAAGAAGCGATAGTTGCAAATCAAGTTTCAAATGCAACCAAACTTGAAGCAAAAGCAATACGAGTTAGTGTAAGTTGTGAACTTGTAACTATTATGGACTAAATTTATCATAGGTCAAACAGCACCATGGGTAGGTGCGACTGGGTAGAAGCCGGGATGTATTGCTATGCAAACGGGAGGGAACTAATAGACTGTAGACGCTCGAGGTGGACAACGAAACGGGTGCAACAATTGTTACCCTCAAACCCTGCGTTGACCAGATCCTAACCCCGGCCCCTCGTCAACGACCCACAGAGACTATAGCTCTTGTCCGCGTTGCGCAAATTCAGCAACCCTGTGTACTTCATTCCTCCGGTTGGAGTAGAATTTGCACCGACAAGTTCCAACAGAATAGTGCGACAAAAATGAAAGAAGGGGTACAAAGGTGAGCATCTTCGGCCCCGGGACGAATCTCTGGGTTAAATAGCTCAGAATGGCTTAATTGTATACAGGGCTATGTGGCGAACTACCAAATCATGGTGGCATTTCTGTAAAGATGCAAGCTTTTTTGACAGGAATTTACCAAAGCGCGTAATCCGATAGTCATCCATCTTTCAAAAGGTCTGCTGCTCCTGCATACGTAGCCTGTTGGATAACCCCCTCTTTTGGCCATTGCCTACCAATCCAATCAACATATTATGTTACATGTATATACGTTAACTTGTGTTGGATGTGTGCCCTCCTTGCATAATGCCAAGACTTATCCTGCAGCACTTCACCATCTTGAAAGTAATTTTAAATTTTGACCTTTTGTGCTTGGTAGTTGTTGGTACTTGGTGCAGACAAAGTGGCCCCCTAATATGGCCAGTTCAGCCTTACCTCGAGTCCCTAGGCTCCCCACCTGTGGGGCAGTTCGACATGCATGAACATTCAAGACGGACCCCACCAAACCCATCTCACCGACCTCATGTGAGCTGTCTTCCATGCTTTGATCTTTCCCACACACTTTGATGACTCTTTCAGCTCGTTCCATTATCGTTAGAATGTCAACGCTCGCCACACTCACCCCCGAGCTGCTCCTCCAAGTCTTTGCCGCCCTCGACCTACGCAGCCGGATTCGTCTCAGCAGCACATGCAGTCGCCTCCGCCACGTCGGAGTGAACCAAGTGGGTATCTTCGAGATCCTGTCCTTCACATGGGCTAAGCAGCATGTTGCCGACTCGGCCCTCCTCGTGGCGCAAACGTACGGTGGCATGGTTCGTACGTTGAGGGTCATACACCAGTCGCCGCCGTGCTTCTATCCGGCCGGAGGAGATGTGCACAAATGTTATCGTGGCAAGCCGGGGCCGGAGCTACCTGGGATGTCTGCCAGTTCAATGTCCCTTCTTCACGGCTGGGGATCTGACGCTCCTCTACTGCCTCGCGTCGACAGTTTGGTCGTTGAGTTTCCTGGAATTTATCCGGATGGAGAAGAAGGCCCCGACGCAGAGATCAACTGTGAACTGCGCGAGTTGTATTCGGATTATATTTACAATGACAGGCACCCAATCAAATGCAACAACGCATACATCGACGCCATGTTGCAAGCTTTGGTAGACGGCCACTACGCCAAGTCCGCGGCTATCAAATCGCTACGGATCGTCAACCTGCCGCCGCACAACTCTGTCTTTTTCGACTCTGCAAACTGGCATCGTTTTCTGGGTGGCCTGAACCATCTCGACCTTGGTCTGTATGGCTGGGGCGACAGGGTAGGCCCCACGACCATCAACAGGCAAGCATGTTATCTAGATTTTGTGGCTGACCTCGATAAAATCATCTTCAACCATCTACCTCGGGTCACGAAGCTGGGATTTCACATCACCGAGCATGCGCCCCTGGACGAGCCCCTGCCTTGGAAACCAACGGCCACGCCGCTTCTGGAGGAGCTGGAGCTCACCAACGTCGATGTCAATGCCAATCTGCTTGCGTTCTTGACGTCATGGAGCAAAACCGCAAATCGGCCATTGTCCCTGATCCTAAACAGCGCAGCCGCAGATTCTCAGCTCCGCTGGGGCGACCCCGAGTATTTGACGTGGGAAGCCTTTTTCGACGGTCTTGTAGAGGAAGATGTCAGGTTTTCCAAATTCGAGGGGACGATGAGGCAGGTCAAGATGACAGATGCGAGACCCGATTTCACCGACAGAATGGCTGCCAACCCCCGCCTCCTGGTGTTTTCGTACGGCCAGCTCGACGACAAATATCGAGACTGGATGGATGACCCGGAGATGACGATGGACGCCTTCCTTCTTGGACGTGATCAGGCTTCTTACGAGAGGTTCATGGCCAAGGTGGGTCACAAAAGGGAATAAATGGCCTTTGTGATCTTTGTTGATTAACTGTTGGACTGTGGTAGAATTGGAAAACAAAATCTTATAACCAGGGTTGAAAATTCAAAATTACACCCCCCCCAACAATAGCGTGCCCCATGTTCACCGAAAACTACAAACAAAACGCCCCAGTCCCCTACCTATCAAGACACGTCTAATCAAAATCAACGATGGTTGTAATCGGGATAAACGAGGTCGACGTGCCCGTGGACACCGTGGGGCTCGCCGTGACCGTGGCCGGACCCGTCTCCACGAGGTTGTACGCGTAGCTTTCCCACAGGCCGACGCTGACGAAGCCACAAAACGCAAGAGCGGTCGTGAACGGCGCCGTGCTCACCTGGCAGGTGGCAGACACGTCGTTGGGGGGCGCGATGCTCGAATCCTGCTGGACGGCGATGAAGAACATCTGGCACCCGGGCGACGAGTCGCAATACGCCTGGCACGCGGGCACGGCGGCGGCCCTGTAGTCGCCACTGGGGCCCAGGTTGGACACGGGGATGCTGATGCCCGTCGCGAGGCCCCGGTAGCTGCAGCCGGGAAAGTGGCTGAATACTTGCGTGTACTGCCTGACGGTGCTGGCGGTGGCGGATGGGGCGGACGATGATGTGGCCGTCGAGGAGGAGGAGGCGGTGCTGCTGGCCGTCTGGGTGCTTGATGGAGTAGAGGAGCTGGCGGACGTGGAGGTGGCGTCGTCGGATATCGTTGTCACGGTAACGGTAGGAAGGCCCTGTGTGCTGGTTGTGCTTGTAGACGTTGAAGTTGACGACGAGCTGGACGAAGCGCTGGATGAAGTCGAGGAAGAAGAGGACGAAGAGCTAGTGGTGGTGGTTACAGACGTCGACGATGTCGAAGAACCAGAGGTGGTGGTAGTTGACGACGTTGTAAGACTGGTTACCGAGCTAGAGGTGGTTGAAGACGTCGTCGTGCGGCTCGTGGTCAGAGTGGAGCTAGTCGACGAGCCCCCAACAGTTGCAGACCTCGAGGTCGACGACGTCGAAACGCCATCGCAGGTCCCAAAGAGGGACTGGCAACCAGCGCCGCAGTAGTCCTTGCTGCTGCCACACCAGCCATGGCTGCTGCAGCAATTGCCCCACTTGGAGCCCTGGCAGGTGACGCCGTTGCCGCACGTGGCGTCCTGGCTGACCTTTGGCCCTGGAGAGGGGGGAGGGTTGGCAGTGGTCGTCTTGCAGGTGCCGTAGCCGGATTGACAGCCAGTGCCGCAGTAAGCGTCAGACTACACCACCCGACGGTTACGTAGTTAGCTTTCGATTTTTTTAATATATATTTATTTTCCAGCTGGATATTTAGCAGGACTCGTGGAGACTCAAACGTACGCTTCCGCAGTAGCTGTATTGAGAACAGCAGTTGCCCCATTTGGAGCCCTGACAGGTAAACCCAGACGCTTTGCCGCAGGTTGCGTCCGAGGAAATCTTGGAGACGGCAGCGCCAAAGACGGGGCTGGCCAGAGTCAACAAAAGACTCAAGTTAACGAGCGTGTTGCGCATGGTGGAGGATGGGCAAGGTAGGCAGGCAGGCCTCTCTGGTGATTAATGAGTGTGATGAAGAAAAAGAAAACAGGTGGTGTTCTTGGGTGGCTTCTAAAGTCTTGGCATTTTTACACATACCAAGAGAATACTTCACAAGGTATTTATGTAAAAGTCAGAAAGGGGATCCAGGTACTAGCGCTGGAATCCAACGGTCCAGAACAAGCTTTGTCCAGTTATCAAGCTATTACTCTTGGCGAACCGTTGGCTTTAGGGCCAAGACTATTCGAGTCTGGGCCGTTGATGAAATTGGCAGCACGTGGCAGGGAGTCGGCAATCAAACGCTGATTGAAGACTAAAGCTGACCAAGTGTTCGCACGTACTGTAGCTGAGCTCAGCTGGCGCCGCTAAGGGGTAAATCTTTAGGCGATATGTGCGATCCACGTGGCTGTGTAAATTTATAAAGGGGAAAGGCAGTCATTATGTTGGAGCTAGGGAGACTTGACCATTTCCTGCCCGGTCATTCGCCACTTTGCTCATTTCGACACTTTGAATGTCGATGCGCACTTCAAACCCCTGCATTAGTCTAGCCAACATGCAAACATCATGAAGGCCCTGGATTTTGCTGAAAGAGAGCCCCTTTATTGAGACTTCAGATATGGTGCTGGTCCAAGGTCGCAAAGGTATACTGGGTGGATGTTTGACCGTGGTCAAAGCGGATGAGCTGGCTACTTGAGCACGAAATGACTTTTTTTCATGGGAACCTACCTTCCGTCAGGAATAGCTTGAAAACGAATACACAATGTTCTCTTCAAACTCCACTTTGGGGTATATGCTCACCAGCACGTCTCCAGAACGTAGGTCAAACCTCTCGGAGATTGCACACCAACAAGACCACCTGGTCGCCCATGGTACTCGTGTACCCGAAAACGTCATCCTTGCCCTGTTCAGTTGTTTGGTGGTTGACGATTGCCGTCCTTGCCGATCTTTACATTCCGCCATATGTACCAATCGCGGTATGGGTTTGGCTTTGACCAACGAGACTCTCGAAGCCAGGCGTGCTCGTTACAAGTATGGCCAACGACGAGGTCCATGAGGAATTCGATTTTCCCTCTGGTGCAGCCCCTGACACATGCGGTCCACATCGTCCATTGAGCCGTATTTCTCGTCAATCGCTCTGTAGTCTGAAATGTCGTTCCCCATGTCCAACTGCAGGCTCTTGAAGATTGGGCAAATTCAGACTATGTCGACATCCAAGGCCTGAATGTAGTCCAGCTTCTCAATGAAGCCTATGATGCGGCCAATGCCATCGCCGTTCTAGTCTTTGAATGAGCAAGGATGGATTTGATAAACTGATGCTTCTTCACTAGGCCGGTATGGCTTGAGTACCGTTGGTTTGCCTCATCACTGACATCCCTTTGTATGTTTGTGATGTACCAAATAAAAGGAACCAATTATTTCAATTATTATTTTCAAACAATATCTATCTAGGCCATATCTGCCTACTTTCAAGGATATTGTGGAGAATGATGTAGTTGGACCAGTTTCGTAAAGAGTTCGCAACAACTTCGCAAAGACTTTCTCAAAGACTCGCGGAAACAGTGTGCGGCATATGATTGGGCAAGGTATTCATCTTAACAACGGACTAAAATACAGGCTTGAAGGAACCTTTGCGGCGTCCCCACGTTTTCTAAGGTTCAGTCTAGAACACCAGACGTGCATGGTTGCCCATGTGACTGGCTGACTTTGAGAACTTTTAGTAAAAAAAAGAGTCCACAGTTTGAGTCTGAGCTTACCGGGTGTGCGTGTCGTGCGGCAAAAGCCGTTGTGGGACATGAGATATAAGATCAGGGCAAGATCCCAGCATGCCGAACTCAAAAGCATGTTTTTTACTTCCGTCTCCAATCAGCCTTGAAACGAACCAGTCTGAGTTCTTGCCTTTCCCATCTTGCAGAAATTCAAAAAGAGACTTTAAGGCATGGGCGGCTTGACAACGGCCGCCGCACCCAGCAGCAAGTTAGCAACGAAGCCTACTATAGTGAGTGTTATCTGCGCCGAATCTGGACCATTGCATCCCTGACATCTACCACGTGATTCGCCCCGCTTTTGTTCAGGCTGTTCAGGCAAAATTCACCCGCGCTCAGGCTATGTTCATCCTCACTCAGTTGTGGCTCACCTTGTTCAGGGGCTGGTCAGTCGCTGTTCAGGCTGCTCAGGCGTTGTTCAGTGTGTTCAGTTGCTGCTCAGGCGTTGTTCAGTGTGTTCAGTCGCTGCTCAGTCGCTGTTCAGGCTGCTCAGGTGTTGTTCACCCTCACTCAGTTGTGGTTCAGTCAACATTCCTTTTTCGGTAATTTAGCAGCTCCTGCAATTGAGCAGTACGTTGGTCCCTAATTTTGACCCTCCAAAACTAGGACGAAAATCTGTCTCCATTGTGTCCCAAAACTAGTCTTCCAAAAAAATGTCGATCAACAATGGTCCTTGAAAATGGTTGAATGTTCCCAAATAAGTCCAGAATTAAGATGATTTATTTCCGATTTACTAACATTTTTCTTGTTTTTGAAAAGACTTTTTCGGACATTTTTTTGGTTGAAAATAAATTTTTGGTTGAAAAATCCAACATTTTGACAGAAAATAACGCAAAAAATAGCCAGCAAAATGCTGCGTATGGTTAAAATCGATTTTGAGGCGCTTTATACATTGCCTGGTTGCAACAAACTTCCTCACGCAAACTCACCTAAAGACCGAGACGGATGTACCATACCAAGCCGAGGCAGTTTTAACCGATATCCAAACCCGATCCGAGGCAGGATGAAATTAGTAAAATAGGCCATTTCCGGTCACCACCCACAATATAGAAGAAAAGATCCAGGTGTAATTGATCGGTGCTGTATCATATTCTCGATTCTGTTATGTTCTTTGACGGACATGTACTGGACTGTTGGAAGTGCCCGATATTTTGCTATGTAAAAACAACAAAAATATTTAGAAGCGGCACAGTCCTTATTCCTATGGCGTGAAATTCACGATCACACACATAGCCAAGTGCCCATTATCCTTGGCAAACATGGACCCAGAAGATTTCAAGGGAGGTTTTCTTTACAATATCGACCCATAAGGCAACCAGGTGTAATTTCCCCTGGCCTGCAAACTGTATATAACCGCTCATTTACCTCTTTATATCTGTTAAATTCTCTTTTTTTATCAATGGCTTTAACACGAGATTTTCAAACATTGCGAGCCCTCGTACCTCAACTTTCCAATTTTCCTGGTAATCCTACCAAAATCTCTCTCGTTTCACCAACCATTCCTATTATTACCATTATATCCTTTAACGTCGCTTTCCACAAACAGCAGCAGAATTACCCACCCTCTTTTAAAAATTGAAACCACAGCAATTTGTTACTATGGGCACCAAAAAACAGAAAATATACGGGGAGGTCGTGATGGAGCGTGCTTTAACAAACGGGCTTCCAACTGATCTTTCGCAAATTAGTGCCAATCAATTACGCAAAAGATTTCGTGATAAGACCAAGAAATGTTATGACGACGCGTTTGCCATATGGTTCTGGTAAATAAACCATTTAATTATACCAAAATGCCTAAAACTAAATAAAATCTTTGTTTTAATTATATATAATTAAAAGGACCTTCGGACCTTAGAAATATGCGAATTATAAAACATTTCGTCAAAGCATTGGCTTTGGGGAAAAAGGGTAAATTTGACAAAGTTTATGGGCTACCGACAGTGGATAATTTAAGATGTTTTACGCGCCATTTTTGCAATGCGTGGGAACGATACCATAAAACAAATATACCACCAGAAATAAAACATTTAATGGTATATATAAGTACTTTTTTAATTCTTTATCAAGTGTTTCGTTCCTTTTTCAAAACATCAAAAAAAGATTTGCTAATATAAATAAAATCCTAATGTTTGTAAACAATATATTTAAAGTGAATTAGCAGACGAACTTGGTTTAAAAAACCTACGCAAAAAGCAAAAGTTCCTTACGATAAAGAATTTTGTAAAATTGCATCAATTTCTATGGTTCGAAAACTTCCATGACTACATATATAAGGGGTATCGGGTAAACGACGCCAATCTGTTAAACACACATTGCTTTAATTTTGTTAGGGTAGCAGAATTATATGGAGCAAAATATAAGGTAAAATACTTTTTTAATCCCATATTATTTGATTAAAGCTGACTTTGAAATAGGATTTCGTCTTGTTAATTGGCTGGAAAGACGGAAAGGCTCAATTTAAATTGAAGGTACGAAAGGCAATTTGCAAAGGAAAGAACGATAGGCAGTAAATCGATCCGCCATTAAGTGCCCGTAATGCAATTGCTTATTTTTGTTTAGACCAGAGCATATTATGCCCGAAAAAATATCGTCAAACTCCGGCCCCCCGCCTTTGTATTTATAACCAATACTTTTTTGGCTGGCAAACATTATTTTTTTTAAAGTTATAAAAAGGAATCCTTTATTGCAAAAAATCTTGCAAATTGTGCCTTAAAAGGGCCGAAACCACCGAATTATATTGTTCGCGGATAATTTGAAAAACCATCCAGTTTTTCCCATATGGACGAAAACTGGTTCCGAATATAATACGAAAAATTCAAATAGCGTATTATAATATATTTCAAATTGGGCAAAACGCGCAGGATTTGTAAATGGTATTGGCGGCTTTTATAACGCACGAAGGGAAACCCTTGTTAAAGCTAACGGTAAAAGAATAGCGCTTTACCATTTCCATAATATGCTAATTTTATTACAGGGGATAATGGTTAATCGATCGAGCAGTTCCAATTTTTTGCGGACCATAGAAATTCATCAGTTTTTCAAAGGTATTATTTGGGTGCAATAAATACAATGGATGGCGTGGCAAGTTATTTGAAGATGGATATCAGGCGTGATTTTACTAAAGATTTCCGATCGGCAACGATAAAATGGGACAGCGACCTGATTTTGCAATTTCCGGCACGGGAAGTCGACCAGCTGAAACAAGACGAGGAATATATTCGACTGAAAGAATATATCTCTACATTTAACACTCTTATCGACGGCGGCCTTTTCAAAAAAGAGGAACACGAGCAACATATAGCCGCTCGCAAAAAGGCGTACGAAAATCGTCGAAGGTTCGTAAAACAAAAGCTTCAAAAATACCGGCAATATGCAATTGATCAGCAGAGCGATTGGCACCGGGACCACCTTTCTCGCATAATTCACATAATGCCTGAACGCCACCGGCTGCTCCGCACTTTGGCTCAGAGAAAAACGCTTCGAAGTCCAACAGGCATTTCAGCGCTGGAAGATCTTATTGCTTTTCGCACAGGGGACTGGCAGGTCGCATACCAATCTCAGCTAAGGCCTAAAAACGGCATATGCCCCGTGGAATTCTGCAATAAAATGATTGAAAGGTAATTGTAAAACATAATATGCCAACAGCATACGTTAGCTACCCCAGAACACGTTGTTAATTGCTTATATTGGTTTTTAGCCTCCACGTTTCGCAAAGGTGGCTGCATATATATCGATGTTTTGAAAAGCGTTTCAAAGCCGATAACAAGTTCGCCAAATTTTGTTTCCTATGCAGCCACTGGGTCACAGATAAGCAGAAATGGGAACACCATTGCCAAAAGCACATTGACGACGGGGACACACTATTTCGATGTGATCCCGTTGTTTTCCGTCACGCCTATGCGTGTGCTGGATATTGTCCGGTTCATTTAGGCCGGACAGATCTCCTTGCGAGCGAGCGGATGAAAACATATATAACGTGGTTTATCAGGACCCGGGCCATATCAGGACCCGGGCCATTTTTCCAACATGAACCATCCTTTCTCTTCAATACGTGTTTTTTCCAGCACCAACAATGGAACCGTCAAACCAAGAAGCGCAAATCAATTTAGCGCTTATTGAGCTTCGATCTGCAAAAAACCCAATATTCGACGGGTCGCTGCAACCTATAATGTGCCGCGATCAACACTCCAAGCCAGAATGAATGGTCGCGCTTCTTTGGCCGACCGTCGGCCAGGCAATCAAAAGTTGACGGAAAGCGAAGAGGAGGTGATAGTCCAGTATATATTGGACCTGGACTTTCGAGGATTTCCGCCTCAGATCGCTAATGTGGCCGCAATGGCCGACCATTTATTCGCTGCGCGGGACGCGCGACCGGTCGGTAAGCAATGGGCTTATCGCTTTGTCCAGCGACGTATAAAGCTAAAGACGCGTTTCTCTCGCGCCTACGACTTCCAGAGGGCCCTTTGCGAAGATCCTAACGCGTTAAACGCGTGGTTTCGATTGGTAACCAATACAAAAGCTAAATACGGCATCCAGGATTGCGACATTTACAACTTCGACGAAACCGGTTTTATAATGGGCCAAATTTGCGGACATAACGTTGCGTACCCCCTGTTCGGCACCCCCCCTGTTCGGCACCCTGAAAATCTAACAACGAAATGCCTACTTTTATAAACTGATTTAAATATAAAATTATCAACGGACAAAAATACAATCGTTTTCACGCTTCTCCGGTTCATTAACCTCTTCTTCATCAGCTAAAGGTTCCAAATTTTCTATATCATTTTCCTGCAATCCAATAATGTTCTGTTTGTTAACCAAAAGCTCGTTTGGATCCGGAACCACCCTCCTCCTTTTAACCGGCCGTATTGCCTCCAGTTGTGCTTCCAATAAGCTGATTTTTTGCTGGGCGCTAGCCAAAAGGGTATCTTTGGCTTCGAAGCTTTTTTGGACTTTTGCAAATAAAAGACGTGAAGTAGCGTTGGTTTTGTTGGATTGGGAAAGTTTTTGCAGTTGAAGTCGGATATCTCGGGTCGTTTTAGGGGTTTTCCAAATAAGTAAAGACGGGTCGTTAATTTTTTGGGCTGGGCTTTCCGGTGTTTTATCCCTTTGCAAACCGTTGTTTTTATCTTTTATAACGTTGGCGTTGCTATTTTCTAACAAAAAAGGGCTTAAAAGTGGTTTAACCAAGTTTACCGGCCATAACCCCGTTGTACGCCAACCAGATTGAATGGTTTTTGCTATAAATGCTTTTAATCTGGCTTTTCGATAACAAAGTAGGAAATTTCGTTTTCCAATAACTGTTAAACAGCAAAATTGGCTAACAAATCCAAGTTGACGTCGATAAGCTTCTTTTAACGGCCCAAAAACCGATAGATCCAATGGTTGAAGAACGTGTGACGAATGAGGGGGTAAATATAGGAGTTGAATATTATTTTGCAAGCAAAGAAGCATAAATTCGTCCGTTATATGTGATCCATGGCCATCCAAAACTAATAACCGCTTTTCAGGGGTTAAAGGTTGGGTATACGGAATAAACACCTTTTTTAACCATTCGATAGCCGTTTGGTTATTTGTCCACCCGTTTTCGGTTGCATGAAATTGCCAATTATCGAAAGGGCTTAAATCCGTGGGAAACCATTGTTGTTGTACGTTTTTTCCCTTAAATATAACGAGGGGAGGGAGGGCAACGCCCGTAGCCGATATACATTCGATTATAGTCGTCCAACCACGCGTTCCGGGCTCTTTTCGTTGCAACGGCCGGATCCCGTTAAGCCCTAATACTAGGCCATTAGATCCTTTGCCTTCCATTATACCGGTTTCGTCCATATTCCAACGGTTTTCCGGTTTAATAGCGTTAATAACCGGGTTCGTAATATAAAGCCACCAAGATTTAATTACCTCCGTAGTAGCGCCATTAACCCGGGCGTTATCTATTCGACGGGGCCTTTGGGTTTTAAGGATTGGATAACGAGCCAAAAAACGAGTTATCCAACGTTTTCCAAGGCCTTTTGTCTCTCCGGCGGCTTGAAGAATTCGTTCGGCAAAAAAGCGTAATTCTTGATGCGTTGGCGGAAGCCCTAAAGCTGTTTGGGTAAGTACCCAATCAGCCAAATGCTTTTCCTGTTCCGTGGAAAGCCTTTGAAAAGGGCTTTGTGCTTTTTTATAAGGTTGAGAACCTTTAAGTCGACTTTGAAGTGTAGACCTAGGTATTCCCCATTTTCGGGAGGTTTTTGCAATTGGATTGCCATTATTGACGTCGTTAATTGCAGATATAAGCTGTTTTTCAGTATATTGCTTCATTGGAAAATGGAGAATTAAAATCAGAAAAAAGTAAATCCAAAAGTGACAGATTCATCGAGATATTTATAATAGAAGTTGGAGGATAAAAATAAAAGTGTTGTTATTTTTGGGTGCCGAACAGGGGGGGGTGCCGAACAGGGGGTACGCAACGTTATGGTCGTAATTGGGTCCGAAAGACGCGGAAAAAGCAAGAAAATCCAGCCTGGCAATCGAGAATGGGCTATTGCAATCTGCTGCATCAGTGGCGACGGTTACGACGTGCCCCCATATCTCATCGTCAAAGGCGTCCACCATTTTGCGAATTGGTATATAGAAGGCGGTCTTCCCGCAATTTGGCGTATTAACGTTGCGTACCCCCTGTTCGGCACCCCCCCTGTTCGGCACCCAAAAATAACAACACTTTTATTTTTATCCTCCAACTTCTATTATAAATATCTCGATGAATCTGTCACTTTTGGATTTACTTTTTTCTGATTTTAATTCTCCATTTTCCAATGAAGCAATATACTGAAAAACAGCTTATATCTGCAATTAACGACGTCAATAATGGCAATCCAATTGCAAAAACCTCCCGAAAATGGGGAATACCTAGGTCTACACTTCAAAGTCGACTTAAAGGTTCTCAACCTTATAAAAAAGCACAAAGCCCTTTTCAAAGGCTTTCCACGGAACAGGAAAAGCATTTGGCTGATTGGGTACTTACCCAAACAGCTTTAGGGCTTCCGCCAACGCATCAAGAATTACGCTTTTTTGCCGAACGAATTCTTCAAGCCGCCGGAGAGACAAAAGGCCTTGGAAAACGTTGGATAACTCGTTTTTTGGCTCGTTATCCAATCCTTAAAACCCAAAGGCCCCGTCGAATAGATAACGCCCGGGTTAATGGCGCTACTACGGAGGTAATTAAATCTTGGTGGCTTTATATTACGAACCCGGTTATTAACGCTATTAAACCGGAAAACCGTTGGAATATGGACGAAACCGGTATAATGGAAGGCAAAGGATCTAATGGCCTAGTATTAGGGCTTAACGGGATCCGGCCGTTGCAACGAAAAGAGCCCGGAACGCGTGGTTGGACGACTATAATCGAATGTATATCGGCTACGGGCGTTGCCCTCCCTCCCCTCGTTATATTTAAGGGAAAAAACGTACAACAACAATGGTTTCCCACGGATTTAAGCCCTTTCGATAATTGGCAATTTCATGCAACCGAAAACGGGTGGACAAATAACCAAACGGCTATCGAATGGTTAAAAAAGGTGTTTATTCCGTATACCCAACCTTTAACCCCTGAAAAGCGGTTATTAGTTTTGGATGGCCATGGATCACATATAACGGACGAATTTATGCTTCTTTGCTTGCAAAATAATATTCAACTCCTATATTTACCCCCTCATTCGTCACACGTTCTTCAACCATTGGATCTATCGGTTTTTGGGCCGTTAAAAGAAGCTTATCGACGTCAACTTGGATTTGTTAGCCAATTTTGCTGTTTAACAGTTATTGGAAAACGAAATTTCCTACTTTGTTATCGAAAAGCCAGATTAAAAGCATTTATAGCAAAAACCATTCAATCTGGTTGGCGTACAACGGGGTTATGGCCGGTAAACTTGGTTAAACCACTTTTAAGCCCTTTTTTGTTAGAAAATAGCAACGCCAACGTTATAAAAGATAAAAACAACGGTTTGCAAAGGGATAAAACACTGGAAAGCCCAGCCCAAAAAATTAACGACCCGTCTTTACTTATTTGGAAAACCCCTAAAACGACCCGAGATATCCGACTTCAACTGCAAAAACTTTCCCAATCCAACAAAACCAACGCTACTTCACGTCTTTTATTTGCAAAAGTCCAAAAAAGCTTCGAAGCCAAAGATACCCTTTTGGCTAGCGCCCAGCAAAAAATCAGCTTATTGGAAGCACAACTGGAGGCAATACGGCCGGTTAAAAGGAGGAGGGTGGTTCCGGATCCAAACGAGCTTTTGGTTAACAAACAGAACATTGTTGGATTGCAGGAAAATGATATAGAAAATTTGGAACCTTTAGCTGATGAAGAAGAGGTTAATGAACCGGAGAAGCGTGAAAACGATTGTATTTTTGTCCGTTGATAATTTTATATTTAAATCAGTTTATAAAAGTAGGCATTTCGTTGTTAGATTTTCAGGGTGCCGAACAGGGGGGGTGCCGAACAGGGGGTACGCAACGTTAAAACTACCCCCAACGGATGGACAAACAACGAAACAGGCCTGGATTGGGTTCGGCATTTCGATCATCATACAAAATCGCGGACAAAAAGCGCATATCGGATATTGGTATTCGATGGGCATGCTAGCCACCAATCGCCAGAATTCGAAAACTATTGCAAAAATCACAATATTATTCCGCTTTGCCTGCCTGCTTATTTATCTCACTTTACCCAACCGCTTGACGTCGGAGTGTTTAGTGTTTTAAAGCGGGCGTACGGTCAAAAAATCAACGATTTTATCCGGGCCCACATCATTAACATTAGCAAAGTCGACTTTTTTTTGGCTTTTGCAGCGGCCTACAAAAAGTCTATAACAAAAGAAAACATAGCTGGGGGTTTTCGAGGAGCCGGAATTATTCCCCATAACCCGGAAACGGTTGTATCTAAGCTGGATGTTAAACTACGGACGCCTTCACCCAAAAAACCTACCTTTCCCACCACCGAATCTTGGGTTTCTCAAACGCCGTATAACCCGACAAAAGCTATTTGTCAATTAACGTTTGTTAAAACTCGAATAAATCGTTATTAAAGCAGCTCTTCCACTCCAATTTTTGAAGCAGTAAAGCGATTGGCAAAAGGTATGGACGGAATGGCGCACCAAATTACGTTTTTATTAGCAGAGGTCCGCAGCCTTCGGAAGGCCAACGAAGCGCTTAATAAGCGACGGAGGGCCAAAAAAACACGTATTCGCGAAGGAGGGTCATCTATTATACAGGAGGTTCAAAATTTGCTACAGTTAAAAAATGCGGATAGTCCGGTACAGGAGGAAGAAGATACAAATGGGGAGGGGAAAAGTGCGCGACCGGTGACTAAACGACGGTGTGGTAATTGCGGCAATACAGGACATAATGCGCGCATGTGTCAGGAGGATGCAGAAATGTCTGATATATCTATTTCCGATTGTATTGAGGTAAAATAAATAATGCTGGCGTTGCAATTGAAGTTGGGACTTGGACCGACCGAAAAAGTGGCCCGGGTCCTGATAAACCACGTTAGTTATATATATATTAGACGAAATTCATAATGTCTTGACGAGATGCTGAAGCAAGGATTTATCAGACCCAGCAAATTGTCGGCAGTCGCGCCGGTGATTTTTGTGAAGAAGCCAGGCGGCGCACTGCGATTTTGCGTCTACTACAGAGCGCTGAACGCAATCTCAGAGGCGGACCGCTGGAAATATAAACAAAGCGAAATTGACTTTAAAAAAATGTACCGTTTCTTATTATATATGTTGAAAAGCGTGCATAAGAATATTAATTTACAAAAAAGTCCGGGGCTTGCTTGTAGTTAACCTGTTTTGTGTCAAAACATCTGCAAGGATAATGGCCAAATACTCGTTGCGATATGTCTCTTTATAACTTTTGTATGTATTTTACAGCGTATTACACCTATTTATCCAGAAGAAATAAAGGGTGGAAAAACAAGTAAACGATGAGGAATAGTTTATACTTAGAAACTTGACTTACTTATACACACCTCGCCACGGCGCAGACACAAATATAGACAAATTCGCAATGCGGCCATGCGTTTTTAAGTTTCGATCCCAGTACGGTTGCACGTATCGTCCCACTGTTGCATTACAATGTTTATAACTTTGGCATATTAGCAACAACGCTTTACAGCGGATGCCAGTTTAAAGTAAAACTAATATATTTTTAGCCGGGTATTTGCAAAAAAAAAAACTTATGCGGGTGATAAATAATGTCGATCTCTTTTGCGTAGTAATCGGAGTAAAATATTTTGTCCTCTAGCAAAGATTTCAGGACTCCAACAAGGTCCCCATCAGAGCACGTGGTCGAAATTTCTGAACGACGGCACGGATTGCTTTGGCTTTCCGGATGGAATAACGACCAGATGAAAAAAAAATAGCCCTCCAAGAAGTGTATACCATGGCCACCAGAAAAGTAGGCCACACCTGTCACTGATGTAGCCAATTAAGCGGCTCCGCCAAAAGTGTGCAGACAGGATCCGTCCAATTAGATCTCCGGTTTCCCTTAATAGGTTCCACCCTAACGTGGCCCCCACTCCGAACTCCATTCTTTTTGCCAGGCCCTCTGTTGTTGGTTGGCTGTCGGGCCAGTGCTTACTGGGATGCATGCTTTCACCCACGTGTCGCTTATGCCTATTGGGCACTGAAGTGCTTAGTAAATGGATGGTAACTTCGGTGGAGTGCCTGAGGCAACTATTTCCGACCTACGACCTTTGCCAACCCGTAAAGATAAATTATATTGGGTTAGTACACATTTCATGTACCTTTGTCAAAGCCTGTATTCCTTTATTTTTTTATCGCATTGTTTCACCGAGACCCATTTTCACGAATATAGTGAAGAACCCATTACGCTGCCTGGTACTTTCCTTGAATTTTATGCCCCTATAGCCTTTTTTTAGAATTATTTTTATAAAAAACAAAATCAAGTAAACCAGTGGCGAAGTCGATGTTTTATTAGAATGGTAGGGGTAAATATGTTTCCCTTTGCACAGTAGCGCAGGGTTGTTGACTCTGTGGGCGTTGCCGACTTTGGTAATAGTTTGGCTAAAAAAAACAAAATCAGGCATTCGAAGCTTTTGCAAATAATTAAGCCGGTGAAGTCCCACGTAAAGACGTACGGTGGTAGGGGAGGGTTCTGCCTTCTCATCTAGTATAAATCTAACAACGTGCGCTGGTCATTACAGAGGTCCTCTTCCATACATCTGCCGATTTACCAAACAAAACAAACTGTTTTTTATTTTTCACAATAGTTTAAAAGCCACTATCCCACCTGCACACCTTTCATTAACATTTAACTTATATCAATTTGGTTATTGTTTCATTTATCCTAATTTAACTTCCAATCCTTATCAGCACATTTTCTTTTTTGCTCCTCCTGTTCGGTTTGACATAATGCAATACCAGATTCTGAACGTTGGCATGCTTTTAGCCCTTGCTGCTGCAACCCTCCCACCGACGGTTTACCGGGGTGACGCTCGCAGTCCCGATACAATTAGGGCCGACGGCGGTTTCCTCCCGCGCGGCGGCTCGTTTGGTGAAGCCAAGGATTCTTCTATGAGCTATGACCAACACGTCAAAATGGAGCCTGGCAAGCCAGGATATAACCAGGACCCATTTATTTCGACCTCCAAGGATTACAATTGGATTGTTGGATATTTTGGAAGGCATTTTAAGGGCAGGGATGTGTGGATTTATCACATTAAGACTGCGGGCTTAAAGAATGCTATCGATATTAACCAGGCCTACATCCAAGACGGCATTGAAAACAATCACGCCATCGAAGAAGAAGTTGCGGTGAAAGATATTATCCCTTGGTCCCAGATTGTCAAGTGGGATAAGTACAGGATTAGCGCCGACGGGTCGCAGAAGACCAAGCTCAGCTAAATGGCATGTAAGGTTTTCGCTAAACTAATCCCCACATAAGCCTTAGCAGCCGGAAAGATTTATGCGAAGCTTACAAGCAAAGTGGTGGGTGTCAAATTATGTGTATATACTGGGTATTGCACTGGGAGGTGTCCGGCGCTAGCCCCTAAAGCTGATGGCGGTGGCGCACGATCTCCAGAGATCAAGAGAGATCACTTCAGGAACATATTCTATATAAAACGCACTCATTACCATATAGATAGATTCGATTTTAGGATTGGTTAGCAACAATCAAATTCTAGTTAACCTCAATACTTGAGACCGATTATAACTTCACCCCAGTCATTGAGAGTATCCAGTTACCCCGACAGATGCTCAGTTGCTTCAACCCTGATCGTAACAAAATAGTACAAATGTGTTACGACCAGACAGTTGGGCCGGTACCAGAAAGGCCAGGTGGGGTCACACCCCTCCTGACGACAATCAACCAAGGATGGTACCGACCGACAGAAAGAGGATTACATATGGAAAGGGTCACGTGACCGCACGTGACCAAAGGAGGGTGCTATGACTGATAGGTGCCAAGAATCACATAGCACCCATAGCAAGTGATAGGAGTGATATGACCGCTCACCAACATATCCGACATAGCAAACATATCACTACCAGGGACAACGGACTATATAAAGCACACTCATTACCGTGTAGATAGATTCGATTCTAGGATTGCTTAGCAGCAATCAAACTCTAGTTAACCTCAATACTTACTTGAGAACGATCATAACTTCACCCCCAGTCATTGAGAACCCCAGTTACCCAGTCAGACGCTCAGTTGCTTCAACCCACTGTACTTTACCCTAAGAACAGGTTACCCCGATACCTTGATCGTAACAATTGAGAACCCCAGTTACCCAGTCAGACGCTCAGTTGCTTCAACCCACTGTACTTTACCATAAGAACAGGTTACCCCGATACCTTGATCGTAACACAGGCGCCCGGATTTGGATTTGTATGGATAATATTTCGGTTATTTGGGGTTTTAAAGACGACGCGCCGCGTTTGTCCTAATAGACCTTTTTGGAATTCTATAATTTTGTCGATTTATTTCGAAAATAAGGTACCGAAATTCGGGTCCGTTAATACCCTGGGTATTAGGGAATTCCGGGAAATAACCGGGTTAATAAATTGGCCAAGGCCGGTTCCGCCGGACCGCCGGATCCAAACCCGAAAATTTAACAAACCACGTATAACGGTACCGGTACGGTTTTTAAAATTATTTTTTCGAATATAAAAAAAAATTGGTGGCATAAAAAATTTTGTAAACGGTCCCCCGTATATAAGGAATGGAAATTCCAATATATACCGAAAAAAAACCCGAAAAATTGCGTTTGCCAAAACCCCTATTGGGCCATTATTTGGTTATAAGGACCGGTTATGGCGATTTTAAAGTTTATTATAACCGTTTTAACCACCAGGATGCAAATATTTCGTATATTTGGTATTGGAAACGGACTTCCCCTAAATACCCGGTATATTACCGCCATTCGCGGGCGATGTGGAAAAATTGGCCGTGGTTTAATAACGATCGGCCGGTCGGGCCGCCAAACCGCGCCCAACGCCGCAAATTTTTCCAAATAAATTTCGGGCAACCGAAAAATTTTAAAATGTTTTCGATAACCACCAATTATTTTAACGCCCGTTTTAAAATGGCCCGCCAACGCCCCGCGCGTTACAAACGTATTTTACGTTTAAAAATACCGATTATAAACGATTCGAATTTAAACGAGGAATAAATTTATTGCTTTTTTACCCATATTCCACGGCACAAACCGTTAAACGAATTTTCCGTGCATTTTAAATACGGGGTCGCGTTAATAAACTATCCCCCTAAACAGGACCGGGCCCGAACCCGGTCAGGTACGATCCGCCTTTGCCCTTTTTATTTTCCCCCTATATAAATAAAGAAGATAGAACGCGCGCCGAAATACCCCTCGGGAGGTTGCTAACGGCCGGCTAACAAGCCGGGCCGAGCCCGGCGTTAAATAATATTACTACTACTACTATTACTACTAGTAAGTTTGCTTATCTAGCCTGTGGCCCAAGTGTGATTTCTTTTGATCTTTACAGATCATTTGACGTAACTTGCTTTTGGCGTTAGTCCTAATTTCAAAAGATTACTCGATATTATACCTTGGTAATCACGTATAATTACCCGATTCCATCCTTATGGAATCCTGGGTTTTGTCGGCAGAATTCTACCTTCTCTCCCTGGTACCGTCCCAGTTATAACACTAGGGGTATTTTCGGGCCCTTTTGCCCGCTGCTGTTTAACGGAAATCCGGGTAAACAAAAAATCAATTATTAGAACCCATTCTGGCCTTTAAATTGGTTCATGGCGATATTGAAAAGAAATTAGGACAGGCGATATTACGCAAATTATAAAATATATAAACTTTGAAATTGGGGCGAAAAGGTGGCCAGGCAATTGAAATTGGAACCTATTACTGGACCCCACAAGCCCAAAAACAACCTGCTGTTAATTTGGACTTTTGTCGACAAAATCGTCAAATATTGGGATGCCTGGAATATTGGAAGGTCTGAAACTAGGATTCCAAAAAAATGAATTTGGAACACGGAAAGGCCGAAATTGGGCCAAACCCTACCCAATTTCTGGACATGCCCGTTTTTGGTTGGGCAACTTTAACCGAAGGCCCAAAAATGGGATTTGGCGATTGCGCCAAAAACTTAGGTAATATTCACTTTTTAATTATTTAACAATGGCAACCTAAAATTATACAGCAAAAGAAATTTAAAAGGGAAATTTACAATACGTTGCTAAAAAACAATCTGGGCGACAAATTAAAACTTTTAATCAGTGGCGTATCCTATTATTACCTAGGTCGGTGTACAATTAAAACCAAAAAATTTATGGTTAAAATTCCGTAATTACGATCTAAAGCACATCGCAAGCGTAAATGAGGAATAATGTTTAGGTATAACAATTTTAAGCCAGTAATTTGCCTTTTCGTTTCAGTCTTGTTATTTTGCATTATTGTACGTTAAAAAAAAATGTTCAGGAATTCCGAAAATGGACCACCACAAAATGTGGCACAGGGTTGATAACCCAAAGTAGAATAATAACAGTTTAATGCAGTTCGGTGCAGTTCAGGGCGGCTCAATGCAAATTCAGTGCGGCTCAGGGTAAGCTCAGGGCGGCTCAGTGCAGTTTAGTGCGGCTCAGGGTAAATTCAGGGTGGCTCAGTGCAATTTAATGCAGTTCAGGGTAGACTCAGGCCTGTTCAGTGCGGTTCAGGGTAAGCTCAGGGCGGCTCAGTGCAATTCAGTGCAGTTCAGTGCAATTCAGTGCAGTTCAGGGTAGACTCAGGCCAGTTCAGGGCGGCTCAGTGCAGATTCAGGGGCGCATCCAAAAAAGGAAATTTTGCGTGTCGAGATTCGGCGCAGATATTGTCCTGGTAGGGGTAGAAATCCATTTCCCGGTACAGTTTTTGCCGGTGTGGACTTTGTGGACATTGCCAACTCTGGTAATAGCTTTGAACAAAAAGGTAACTTGAGTATTTGGTGATTCCCGCCAATAGTTAAGTTAATAAACGTCCACGCTCACACATACAGTGACAAGGGGTGGTTTTTTGGCCTGCACCCGTGCTACAGATCCCTGCGAACAACTTTAACCCCAAGGACTCGCCACCCGGGTGTCCGACGTCTCTACCTTGCCATCTTCACAATGCTGGCTTCTTTGACCAATACATGAACCCGATTGCTTTCGAGGAGATACAGTCGAGTAAAGTTGGGAGAGAAGGATAATTCCAAGTCCAGAACGGCAAAAGACATGAAACATAAGGAGAAGGTGTAATTCAGCAAGCCTGGACACCAATGCGTATTGCTGACAGGACGTGTATAAGTATATCTAATTCTGCCGTGCAAGGACTACTATTGGGTAATTTAACCACTGACTCCGCAAGTCCTCTAGTTCCCATTCTGCTACTACCGCGAGCTCTGGTTAGCTGCTGTACCTGGGCCTACACCAAAGTACCTAGACAGTAGACACCGGAGTGGGACGGTTGTCTCAAGGTTCTGTTATCTCTTATTTTCTGCATAGCTCATTCCAGACTCTAGAGCTTTGCTCTGAGCGCACAAAGTCCAGTTGGTTCGCGGAATTATTTAACAAAATCCGGATTAGCGCGTGATGGTTCTTTGAAATTGACCTCTCAGGCTCTCAGAAAACATAACCAATCAGTTACTAACTAGCAGCCCAGTGGCGATATCCTCGACCAGCTTGCTCAATGGAACCGGAGCAATAATGTTGAAAATGGCCACGTTGGCTTTGATCTCTTTAAAGATCCAATTGCGTATCTCAATGGCGACGAGCGAATTGATCCCGTACGACGGCAGGCTCTTGCCCGGATCGATCTCGTCAGCCGACACCTTGAGGGACTGCGCCACCTTGTGCGTCAGCATCTCCTCGACGATCGCCGAGACCTCGCCGCCCGCGCGAGCGACCCTCGCCGCCTCGAGGCGGTGCTGGAAGGACGAGCCGCGCCCCGGCCGTCGCCCGCTGGCCGTCTGCGACTCCAGCAGCCCGTCCGCGGCCAGGACGGAAAACCGCGCATCGTCCAGGTACACGGGGCGACGGATGCCGGCCAGGTCGGCGGCCCGCAGCGAGGCGAAGCCCGTGGGCACCTGGGCCGGGATGGCCGGCCGGCCGGTCAGCTGGTCGAGGATCGAGATGCGGATCAGGTCCTGCAGCTGGCGCTCCCGGATGCCGAAGTGCGGCGCCCAGTCGCGCAGGTTGTCCGTCAGGCCCGTCTCGGCCAGGACGCCGACGTCGTTGACGATGCCGAGGTCCAAGGCCACGGCGGGCTTGCCGATGGATCTGCGGTGTCGGGCCAGCGAGTCTTGAAAGGCGCACCCGGCGCCGTAGTTGCTCTGGCCCGTGTTGCCAAAGTAGCCCGCGAACGAGGCCAGCATGGTGAAGAACTCGAGGTCGGGCAGGATGTTGTGCAGGTTCCAGCTCGCCTGGATCTTGGGACGGACGGCGTCGCTCCACTGTGAGAATTCCATATTGGCAAAGGTGCAGTCCCGGAGCACCATGGCGCACTGCACAACTCCGCGGACAGGACCGGAATCGCTCTGGCAGCTGGCAATGGTTCGAGCAAGCTGCGAAGCATCGGCGGCGTCGCAGGCATACGCCGTCACGCGGCATTGGAGGGCCTGCAGCTCGGCGACGAGGGCTCGAGCAGGCGGGGAGGACAGCCCGGAGCGGGAGATGAAGCAGAGCTTGCGGGCGCCCATGTCGACGAGCATGCGGGAGATGCTGCGGCCGATTCCACCCAGGCCACCCACGAGCAGGTAGGTGGCGTCGGCGTCGAGTCGGGACGGCATCGACGCCACGACCGAGAAGGGGTTCGGCTTCAGGACGGGCACGGTGGTGTCCCCAGACCACGAAAAGACCATTTTGCCCATGTGCTGGCCCGTCTGCATGAGACGAAAGGCCTCGTGCACGTCGCCGATGGGAAAGACGCGACAGGGGCTGGGCGGCTTGACGAGGCCGCTGCGGACGTAGTGCAGTGCTCCGTCGAGAAGGCGGCCGGCCAGGCGCGGGTTGCGACGGACGATGTGCTCGAGGTCAAAGACCGTATAGGTGGCGCCGACCTCGTTCCCGGGGGGCCGGACGCTGTCGATGGCCGCCTTGCCGACTTCGACAAACGTGCCGCCCGGAGCCAGGCACTGCCAGCTCTGACGCAGAATCTCGCCGGAGAGGGAGTTGAGGACCATGTCGACGCCGCGCTGGCCCGTCATCCGCTTGACGGCCATGGCGAAGCTGGTGTCGCGGGAGCTCAGCACGTGGTCGTCGGGGATGCCGTACAGGCGGCTGATCAGCTCGCGCTTGGCGGCCGAGCCCACCGTTGCAAAAACCTCCATGCCAAAGTGCTGCGCGTATTGTATGGCCACCTGGCCCAGCCCGCCCGCGGCGGCGTGGATCAGCACAGACGGTCGCACGTCGGTCGTCTCGTTCTCGTCCATGCGCGCGATGCGCACAAAGGCGTTGTAGGCGGTGCAGTGCACCACGGGCAGAGAGGCGGCCTCGGCGAACGACATGGAATCCGGCATCTTGCGGCACGCAGAAGATGGTACCCGAACCAGGGAAGAATGCATGCCAATGCAGAGGCAGACTACGCGGTCGCCAACATGAAGCCCTGCCACAGAGCTGCCAACTCGTGTAATGATGCCACTGCCTTCTGCTCCCTCCATTGTTCCCGGGACGCGGCCCAAGGCGATGACTATGTCTTTGAAACTAAGATTTGGTCAGCTTTGTGTCATATCTGAGGCTCTGAGCGGCGGGGATTGTGTGTGACCTACTTGAGACCAGACGCTTCCACTTGAACTTCGACTTCGTCTTCCTTTAATTCAAGGCTTTCGTTTTGGTGTTCGACAAAATGAAGAGTTTCAAGCCTTCCTCGCTCAGCAATGTCTAGCTTGATGACGGGTCTGTCCTTGTCGGGGATTTGCTTTGGGCTTTCATGAGGATGATGAGGTAATATCCGCGCCTCGCTCACAGTCCCCGTCTTTTTCTGGACGTAGTCGCTGAGCATCTCCTCCTGAGCGACGCGGGAAGTAAAAGCGACGAAATCATCACCCAGCACCTCGACTCTGAACTCGTGATCGCGCGTCTTGTTCATCGCGAGACGCATAATCACCCCGGCCATCTTTTCGGCGTCTGCTTCGACCCGCTGGCCAAAGTGTGCAACCCTGAACGAGACCCTGGCCTCTTCGCTCCTGAGACTCCGCGAAAACCCGTCAACGGCACCCCGGACGGCGATTCCTTCAGACTCGGAGGTTTCGCTGGTGATCCATAGTATCTCGCTCGTGTTCGAAACAAGGGTTTTGACCTTGGCAAAATCGGCTTCGTCGAGCGTCTCGATGACTGCGCTGCTGATTTCGACAAGCGAAACAACGTGGGCGTTGGCGGGAATGTTGGCAACGTCCTCCCACCGGCTGGCTGTGGTGTCGATCCCGATTTGCTGGAGGTGCTTTTTCAAGTGACGGCTCACGTCGGCTTCGAGGGCGGATGGCTGGTTCGAATGCAAGACAACGGCGGCACTCCTGGATTTGGAGAGAAGGGGTGCCGGTTCTTTTCCAGCGGCTTTAAAGACCAAGAGGCCCTGTTCAGTCTTTGGGTCATGGATGGACAGCAGAGGCCTGGCGTTTCGCTCCGTCAGAGCCTTTTCGGCAACTTCAATGCAAGTGGTGATGCATACAAAGCCCAGAGGACTCTCCTTGTCGAGTTTGTCGGTGATTTTGGTCAACAAAGCGCCAAACTCTCCGTCCGGCGGAAGTTGCCGAAGGACGACAACGTCCACCTGCTTGTCACTGGAGTCTTTGCCCCCAGCTGTCGACGAATACTGGATACCATCCCTGGTACAAACTGCAGTTTCCCAATCCAAAACATGATGCCATGGAAGAGAGAGTTTTGGGGCGAGGGAATCGTCGGGATCGACTCCAATTTCCAAAACTGAAGCCTCTGGGAAGTTGTGGCACAGGATTTGCATGTACTAAAGAGATGCGAACTGTTAGTACGGAGTTTTGTAGGCAGCCGTTTGCCACATTACGTAAAACGACAAACGACAAACGACAAGCGACAAACCACTCAAGCAATTCCACAACATCAAGCCACTCGCTTACCTCATTCAAAGCCTCCCCCTCACCATTGATGCGATTCAGAATCACGTTTCGCAGATCCTCCTGGCGAGACAGCAAAAGCTCCAGCGACGGCCTCCACTCGATCCGGCCGCAGATCTTGTGAGCCTTGTCCAGCGCGCCGACCAGGTCGCTCGGCGGCAGCTGGCTGGCCTTGAACCCGCGCAGCAGCATGACCGGCCTGCTGGACTCCTCCTCCAGCGCGCAGATGTCGCTCAGGATGTCGTAGTTCCCCCGCGGCACGGCGTTGGAGCATACGTGCAGGCGCCGTCCCACCTCGCAGGGGATGTCTGCCGAGATGACCAGCTCCTCGATGGCCGTGGGCACCGGCGTACGAGAGGGGAGGCCGAGCGCGGCGGTGATGGTCTGCAGTACGGGGTCAAAGGTGGCCGGGTGGATGATAAAGGGCCGCCGCTCGTCGCTGGCGCGTTTCGACGAGGGGTTCACGACGTCGACGGTGCAGTAGCTTTGGGACTTGCCCATCCAGATTTCCGACATGTTGCGAAAGGCGGGGCCGAATTCGAGCCCGATCCGAGACAGCTCCATGTAGAAGCTCTCTGGGTTCTCTCGCCGGCGACAATCGGCCCTGGCCCGAAGCAGACGCGCCTGCACCTCCCGATCGGCCTCGGCCAGCTCGTAGGCCTCGGCGGACCCGGCCGCCGGCTCATACTCGACTTTGAAAAGGCCGGTGCAGACCTTGGTGATGGTTTTGCCGTCGGTGCACGACGAAATGGTATAATGATGCCAATCCGACGAGGTACCCAGAGAACCCGGGGCTGGCCTCACGCATATCGTAATCTCGATGACCTGGTCCTCGCCTGGGGCCGTGGTGGCGGCCAGAAACTCAACCTCGCGAAAGTGAAAAGCCCGCAACTTGGGGCTGCTGGAATCCCCGGACCCGTCTTGGCCCGTCGTATCAGCGGCCAGCTGCCGGGCTGCCTCGACGGCCATGGCGATGTACCCGACGGCGGGGTAGACGATGACGCCCTGGATCTTGTGGTCGAGGAGCCAATCCTCGTCGCTGGGGCGGATCAAAGCCCGCCACAGATGCTCGCCCTCGACCAGGGTGGGCAGGGGCGTCCCGAGGAAGCGGCTAGGGGCATGTTGGCGGTGGCGATGTTCGGTCGTCAGCCGGGATTCACTCCAGTACGACCTTTCATGGTTCCACTGGTAAGGGGGCAGGTCGATCAGCTGCTGCAGAGGAACGCCGTCGAGGCTAGGCTGGTTGACGGCGGCCATGTGGATGTTTTCCCCGCGGGCCCAGAGCTCACCCGCGGCGGCCAGGCTGGTCACCACCGCGTCCTTGTCCCTGCTCAAGACGGAGAGGTAGGGCACCGTGACGCCGGCCTTGGACATGATGTTCTGGCAGGGCGCGGCCAGTGCGCCGTGCGGCCCGACCTCGAGCAGGAGCTGCACGTTGGCCTCCTTGGAGACCAGCATGGCCTCGACCGCCTGGGCAAACAGGACGGGCGAGATCAGGTTGCGGACCCAGTTGGTCGGGCCCAGCGCCCGCTCGTTGAGCACCGCCCTGCCGGTCACGGTGGAGAACATGCCGCGGCCGGCCTTGATCGGCTTGGGCGCGATGTGGAGGATGCGCATGAGGTACTCGTCCGAAAGGCGCGATTGGTGGGGAGAGTGGTAGGCGGCATCGACGTGGAGGCGTCGGTTGAAGACGCCCTGCTCCGTGATCAGCTGCGACGCCGCCACGACGGCCGCTTCGTCGCCGGACAGCGTGACGCTCGAGGGCGAGTTGACGCAGCCGACCACGACGATGCCCTTGGACCGCGGCACTTGGGCGATCAGGGCCTGGGCGGCTTGTTCGGACATGGCAGCAGCCAGCATGGCACCGCGGGGCTGACTGGTCCTGCCGTCGAGGTTGCCGCGCCAGTACGCCGCCGCCCAGGCGTCTTCTGCGGAGAGGGCCCCTATCGCGTAGGCCGCGGCCATCTCGCCGCTCGAGTGTCCGGCGACCGCTGCCGGCTGGATCCCCCAAGAATCCAAAAGATCCACCAGTGCGACCTGGAGTGCGGTGCATAGAGGCTGGCTGTATTCGGCCCTTTTCAGATTCGATCGGTCCTTGTCCGCAGACAGCTCTTGCAGCACCGACCACGCACACCCGAGGCTCTCTCGGAAATACTCATCTGCCCGCCGTAGGCTCTGCGCAAAGACCTCGTACCTCAGCAGCTCGATGCCCATGCGAGCCCATTGTGCCCCCTGGCCCGTGAAGATCATGCCGATACGCAGGCGGGAGCCGTCGCTGCTCGTATTGCCCGCTGCGGCCCTGAGGATGGCAGGCGCTGACTCGGAACTGCTCTCTGAGGAATCGGGCACTAGCTGCGTGCACAGGTCTTGTATCTTGTCAACGACCATGAATGAGCGGTACGACAAGTCGGCTCGCTTGGTCCCGAGCGTATATGCCAGCCGCCCCAGATAGGCCGCCTCTTGCTGAGATGACGGCAATGTTCTCTTCAACCATTGCTGTAAGTATTGCTCCAAAGCCTGTGCTTGACGTCTAATGCCGTCCTTGTCGGCGGCGCTGACCGTGACGAGTTGGTAATGTGGCCCGGTGTGGAATGGTGGCCGTATGGGTGGTTCATGCTCGTCGTTGCTCGATGTGCCTCCCTCGTCAATGATCGCATGGGCAATGGTTCCGCTGGCGCCAAACGAGCTGATTCCGATGCGTCTCGGTTGACCAGGCTCCTGGTGCCATGGGGAAAGCGCCTGGTTCACCTGCAACTTCCACTCGTCCCACTTGATCTTGGGATTTGGATCTTTGATGCCGATGGTCGGTGGTAGTTGTGCATTTTCCAACATCAGAATCGACTTGACCAGTCCTGCTATTCCAGCCGCCGCTTCTAGATGACCAATCTATTTGATATCTTGTTAACACTGGTAAGCTCTAAAATCATCATGGCATATCCCAAGGACTTACATTTGTCTTGACCGATCCAACGAGCAGCGGCTTCGCTCTCCCTACCGTGCCCATGGCCTTGGCAATGGCCTCAAGCTCGGCTGGGTCGCCAACCCTGGTCCCCGTGCCGTGAGCTTCGACGTATCCAGTCATGCGCGGATCCAACCCGGCGTCCGCATAAACCGCTCGAATCAGGTCCGCTTGCGCATCGGCATTGGGGAGGGTGATGCCGCTCGTCCAGCCGTCCTGGCCTACACCACTACTCCTGAGTATCGCACGGATGGAATCTCCATCCTCGAGCGCCTTTTTCAGCGGTTTGAGGATGACGGCACCGAGGCCTTCTCCCCTGCCAAAGCCGTCGCCGGACGCGTCGAAGCTTTTGCATCTTCCATCGGGCGACAAGAACAGCTGGTTGGAGTAGTACATGTAGTACTCTGGGTTGAAAATGAGATTGGCGCCGCCGACCAGGGCCATCTTGCAGTCGCCGGCCAGGATCGCGTTCCTCGCCTCGTGCAGGGCCACCAGGCTGGACGAGCACGCCGTGTTGACCGTCATGCTGGGCCCGCGCAGGTTGAAAAACCACGACACCCTCCCCGAGATGTACTCCGGCCCCGTGCCCGTCCAGGTGTGCAGGGGCGCGGCTTCTGCGTCTCGAAAGAGCGTCTCGCGCCAGTCGTTGCTGTTGACGCCCATCCAGACCCCCGTGCTGGAGCCGTCGAGCTGGGGAGGCGTCACGCCCGCGTTCTCAAACGCTTCAAACGCCAGCTCCATCATCAGCCTCTGCTGCGGGTCCATGGCTATGGCCTCGTCGGCCGTCACGCCGAAAAAGTTGGCGTCCCATCGCCGAATGTCGGACGAGAGAAAGTGGCCACCGTCGGTGCGGGAGGTGTTTATCCCGCCGCCTGGTCCGGACGAGAAGGCCTCGACGTTGAAGCGGTCCTTTGGCACCGTGGAGTGCGCGGCTTGGAAGATGTCAGCGGCCAGGCCCCAAGAGCTATGCAACGAGGTTTGAGGCTTGCTTACATGTTCCCCTGCAGAGCATTTCCCAAAACCCGTCCAGGTCCTTTGCCTGGCCTGGGAAGCGGCATGATAGACCGATTATGGCGATTGAGCGCTCATCGTTGTTGATGCTGATTCTTTCCATCGTGTGACCTTGAGGCGCCCGTCGACGTTGGACTGGTGGGAAACAGGGTCAACTTGTCAAGTTCAAGGGCAGTGGTAGGTGGGCTGAAGTTCCAGCCATGTGCAATTTGTGTCGGGTTTTCAATGCCCATTCAGATCAAGAGAACCTATGCGCACAAATGTATTTGATCCGATGTCCGCAAAATACCACACGACATGCGGCCCTTGCGCTAAGTTTGAAATTTGAAGCCTATACAGTCGCCAGCCACAGTATAATACAAGTTATACAACACCTTTTAGTTGAGCAGTTGCACGGCATATTACTCTGCACTGCTGCAGCTGTCGTAGCTTATCTAAGCTTTTTCGCAATTTTCATTAAATTCAGGAAAGGCTGCAACGATACCAGGCCTTGATTCGAATGGTGTGATTTATACCCGTCTAATTCGTCTGTTTTCCACTTATACACTCAAATATCGGCCAAATCAGGCTTTTGTTCTAGAAATCTACCAAAGAAACCTTGGCCTTTCTAGAACACGACTCGCAATTGAGTTTAGTCCTGTTTCTAGAACGACATGTTGATATCTTTCCAAAGCTTCAACCAGACTTTAAAATGTTTAACTGCGACTAGTGAAATCCACTTAGACAATTAAGTTATATGGAAAGTGCTGCAGCTTGCAGGAGTGCGACCATTTGAAAACAAACATATACGAATACTCCGTACCTCGCATCTAACCTCTTGCAGCCATGCAGTCTTGAATCATAGATTGTAGCTTGACTAGGAGCAGTATTATGAGATTATATCAAAAAAGACGTGAAGTTTAAATTCGACCTCTGTCGATTCTAGCCCGGTGCGCAGTCTATCTTCATACTGGCAACTTGTCCCTGTTATGGAAATACATCTTATCTCTAGAAATATTGCCAGAACCTAGTCTTGATATGTTCATGACACATTGAAATCAAGTTTTTGCAGACCAGCTAACAAGATAGATGATCCATGGCAACTGGTAACAAAATAGTAATGCTTCCTGACTGGAATCAAGTATTTTTGCTATCCGCCAGGCGCCACCTGTGACATTCGCCATTAGCTGTCCTTTTCATTATCCTGAGCAGTGAGAGGGCATGTAACTCCAACTGCTGTTGCTCGCTAACTTTACCAGAGGTTAAACTTCTCCTGGTCGCAATAAACTTTACGTGTCGCGTGCAGTCTTTAATGTTGTAGGAATAAATAGGATCCATTTTGAACAGAGAACCCCGTCCAAGACCATTCTATGCTCGTATGTACCGTCAGTGGACACCATCTACTATAGCGCGCTTGATCAATCATGGCACTCACTCCCATGGTCGAGGAATTGCTTGCCTACACACGCAAGTATGACGCTTTTGTAGCCAACGGCAAGCAGTTCCCCAGTTCCCGTGAGGAGGACGAGGACTATGTCAACACCCGGCAGGCCATCATTGACGGTTCGCTGCGGCTCCGCATGGCGGACATGACGGTCGACCAATGCCTGCATCAGTACCTGACCAAGGTGAGTAGATCCAGGCAAAAAGGATCCAAGACTTCCCTGCTGACTGGTGGGCCAGGCCTACGACGTTGCCGTCATGAGGGCGCTCACCGACCTCAACCTGGCCCAGCATGTCCCGGACGAGGGCATAACGTTTGCGGACCTCTCTCGGACGGTGGGCATCCACGAGCGCGCCCTGGCCAAGATTGTGAGGACTGCCATCTGCCAAGGCGTGTACTGCGAGCCCGAGCCCGGGCTTGTCAAGCACACGCAGGTGTCCAAGCTGTTTGCCCTCCCGGGCATTCAATCTCTGTGCCGCTTCACCATCGAGACGGTCCTCCCGTCGATGGAAAAGCTGGTCGAGGCCTCCAGGGGGTGGAAGGGCGACCAGGACCCGCCGCAGTCGGCGTTTGACCTCGCACACAACAAGGACGGGTCCATGACCAACTTCCCCGACGAGGCCTGCTTCAAAGCCATCATGAGCCCCGCCGACGCCAAGGGCCTCGCCTCGTATCCCCTCTGGCAGGAGCTGGACAAGCCGGGCGCGGTCTTTGTCGACGTCGGCGGCAACCACGGCTACGGATCGCTCGCCATCGCCAAGGCCACGAAGCATCTGCGTTTTGTCGTCGAGGACATGCCGGCTCTTGTGGAGCGCGCCCAGAGCCAGGAGTCGCAGCCGGGGGGTGTGTTGGTGGATGGCGACGCCGGCCACCGCATCGAACTAAAGGCGTACGACATGTTCTCCGGCCCCCAGCCGGTGCGGCAGGCCGATGTGTACTTTTTCCGAGCCGTCTTTCACAACTGGTCGGATGTCAAGTGCAAAGACATCCTGCAGAACCTCATGCCTGCGCTCAAGGCGGGCAGCCGAATCATAATATGCGACATGGTACTGCCTGAGCGTTGCGAGGTAGCCGACGAGCAGCACTACTCTCGGTGGGTGTAGCCAAACAATCTCTACTTTTTGGTAAATTATGGGACATTTTGCTAACCAGCTGCAGCATCTCGGATTTGACCATGTTTGCCCTGCACAATGCCTGTGAGCGCAGCGCCCAGGAATGGAAGGCCTTGTTCACCACTGTTGACCCGAGGTTCTGCATCAAGGAAATGTATCCAGTATGGCCTGGCTCTTACCAAAAGTTTATCCACGTCACCTTGGAATCTTGAGAGGCTAAGGAAGCCCGCAAATTACTCAAGTTTAGATTAGGATTCAAATGAGATATTTGTTGCGGAAACCACCAGTTGGTCAAGCAAAAGCTATTATGGTTCTGACTGTGCACGAGTCAACTACCTCAGTAACATTAAACTCCTTGGCAAAAGCAAAAGGTTACGCGAAATCGGAAGTTAACATAAGCTCTGGCGGAACGGACCTTGATAGTATGCACGTTCGTTACACAGGCGGCAGGCCGGGGCAAACTTTGGTTTAGCTTGATTTGGAATTGTACGACTCGCACTTGAAGTAATTTCAGGGACATTGCCTATAGCGTCTAAGCTTTTATGGTTTCTCGATTGAGTTTCTCAATAGCTTTAAAAACAAAAGAAAAGAAAAAAAAAAACTTGCCATGGTATATCATTTGCGCTAAACTACCGCGTTTTGAAACACGGCTTATACAGGGTTCTACACCAAGATTTCGACCATCTGGTCCGTCCACCTCGCATTAAACTTCCTTCCAAACTGTCCGGTCTCCAAGCTGATAATTGTTTGTCAACAACTACCATCATGCACGCCACCCGGACGCTGGCCACCGTATTCCTTGCCGCTGCCAACGCGGCCGGCAGCGTGGACTCGGATACCGACGCTGGAGGCCCAAACTCAACGTCGAATGTGCTCACCCGCGACGTGACCATCATCGGCGGCGGCGTGACCGGCAGCTACGCGGCAACCTGGCTGCATGATAGAGGGTACAGCTTCGCAGTGGTTGAGAAGCAGAGCAACCTAGGTGGACACACGCAGACTTATACCGACCCTGCCAGCGGCGTGGCCATCGAGTATGGCAATGTCTTTTTCCAGGACACCCCGAAGATGCGCGACTACATGCAGCGGTACAACGTCAGCTTCTCCCAGATACCGCCCATCAACGACCCCAGCCACGCAATCAAATATTACGACTTTAGTAGTAGTAGTAGTAGTAGTATTAGTTAACGCCGGGCTCGGCCCGGCTTGTTAGCCGGCCGTTAGCAACCTCCCGAGGGGTATCTCGGCGCGCGTTCTATCTTCTTTATTTACACAGGGGGAAAACAAGGAGGGCAGAGGCGGATCGTGCCTGACCGGGTTCGGGCCCGGTCCTGCTTAGGGGGTTAGTTCACTGACGCGACCCCGTGCCTAAGGTGCACGGAGGGTTCGTCTGACGGCTTGTGCCGTGAAGTGTGGGTGAAAAGGCAGTAAGTCTATTCCTCGTCAGAGTTCGAGTCGTTTACGATCGGTGTCCCTAGGCGTAAAGTGCGTTCGTGGCGCGCGGGGCGCTGGCGGGCCGCTCTGGGGCGGGCGCTGAAGTAGTTGGTGGCTATCGAAAACGCCTGAAAGCTTGTCGGTTGCCCGAGGCTTGTCTGGAAGAATTTGCGGCGTTGGGCGCGGTCTGGCGGCCCGACCGGCCGGTCGTTGTCAGGCCACGGCCAGTTTCTCCACACCGCCCGCGAATAGCGGCAGTGCACCGGGTGCTCAGGGGAGGTCCGCTTCCAGCACCAGGCACACGAGGTGTTTGCATCCTGGTGGTTGAAACGGTCATGGTAGGCCTTGAAATCGCCGTGGCCGGTCCTCATGGCCAAATAATGGCCCAGTAGGGGTCTTGGCAAACGCAGTTCCTCGGGCTCCTTTCTCGGTGTGTATTGGAATTTCCATTCCCTATATGCGGGGGACCGTTCACAGAGTTCTTTACGCCACCAGTCCTTCTCTATATTCGAAAGAATGGCTCTGAGGACCGTGCCGGCACCGCTATACGTGGTTTGCTGAGCCCTCGGGTCTGGGTCCGGCGGTCCGGCGGAGCCGGCCTTGGCCAGCTCGTCAGCCCGGTCGTTTCCCGGGATTCCCTGGTGCCCAGGGCACCAACGGACCCGAACCTCGGTACCTTGTTTTCGGAGTAGATCGACAAGGTTATGGAACTCCAGAAAGGCCCATTGGGACGAACGCGGCGCGTCGCCTCTAAGACCCCAAATAACCGAGGTGCTGTCCACACAAATCCAAATCCGGGCGCCTGGCTGGGCCTTGGCTGCCGCCTGTAGCCCTTTTAGGGCGCCAATCGCCTCGGCGTCGAAAACGTGGCTTTCCGGCGTAATAGATGCGGAGCCTGCGGCAAATTCCAGGCCCGCCCTAAAAGCCCTTGCATTTCCTACAGTAAACTATAGTCACAGGGTTGGACCAGACCCTCTAACGGACAGGCCAGCTAGAGCCCTCCTAGTCGCTGGATACCCAGCCTGCCACGTAAATACAAGGTTTGCACCTTAAGCCTACCGCATCCACAAAAAGGCCTCTTGGTAGACCGACGCGCGCATCCGTCCTCTCCGGCTAAAATAGCGTCTCTTCCGCCTAACATGCCGACGACATCATCTGCCCCGGTGTACGTCCCTAGTGCGAGTAGAAAGCTTCGAAAAGCCGGCGACACCCCGTACATGTCCATCCACAGCTTAGTCCCCCGTTGGTTCCTGGGCTAGCCCAGCGCCACAATGTGGACATGAATGCAATCGAGTTCTTCCCGTCCTCCAGACCCGGCGCAGATTCCCAGTGCGAGTGAGAAGCATGGGGCGCCTCAGTCACACTATTCCACCACGGCCCACCGTCCACGGGGTGTACCAAGGGTGCGAACCAAGGCCGTGCCCACGTTTCTTGCTTCCCGTTACCCAAAGCCGTCTCCAGCAATGGGCCGACCACGTCTTGCTGTCGGGACCCTTTGGAGACTGCCGCGCCGGCACAGTGCTTCCGGTCCACGTACAACTAACCAACCCCCGTAACGGCACTACCTCCTCGCTGCAGGCAATCCCAGAAGGTGTGAGGGGGTGAGAGGGTGCCCTGTCGATTCGAAGAACCGTCGGGTGGTTCTCAGCCTAATTTCCCTTTCTTTTAAACCGTATTGTCTAGCCTTCCGGGGAAGGACGCCTGCCTTTCCGGCTGGCAAAGTTTTTTGTGCCACGCTGGCTCGCATCGCGAGATTGGGCCTTGTCTTGTGCGCCTCTATGCGGGTGGCGCGCCGAACCGCCGATCGGACTCTTCCTTCACCGCGATCAGTGGAAAACTCGTCAAAGGGGAGATCTGTCGATTATACATGGGTGTTGCGAGGAAAGGCGTTCCGTGTAGTGACGGTGCTTAGGGCGACAGGTTGAAGAGTTTTTCGTGTGTGCGCGCCTGTTAGGGCTACAGGCGGAAGTCCCGCGCAAACGTTAACAGCATGGTCCGTGCGCCCATACTGAAAATTTTGTGTACGGGAGAGAGTTCATATTACGACTTTAAAAGCGGCCAGGAGGTCGGCTTTGAACCGCCTCCGGGCCAGGCGGTGCAGGACGGTCTGGACCGCTGGGCGAAGCTGGTGGAGTCCAATTTCTCATACCTGGACAGGGGATACTACCTCCCGGACCAGGTACCCGACGAGCTCATGATTTCGTTTGCCGACTTTGTCAACATGCACAGCCTGGGCGACATTGTCAACACGGCCTTCCAGATCGGCCAGGGGTACGGAGACTTTATGCGGGTGCCAACCCTGTACGCCGCCAAGATACTCAGCCCGGCGCTGGTCCGCCAGAGCAAGCAAAAGTCCATGCTCATCACCCCCGACAACGGGCTGCTGTACAGGCGGTCGGAGGCCGAGTTTTCCCAGAGCGGCAGTCTCTTCCTGTCCAGCACCGTGTCGAGACTCGATCGCTCCCTCGACCAGGACGGCTACATGAGCGTGTGGGTGGAGACCGCAGTCGGCGGCAACGCGACCGCCAGACGGGCGACCAAGATCCGCACGCGGAAGCTGCTCGTGACCATCCCACCGCCCTCGGCCCTCGAGCCCGGCTTTGGGCCGTCGGCAGAGGAGCAGTCTCTCTTCTCGCGCTTCTCGTGCAACCACTACTGGGCCGGGGTGGTGCGCGGCGCCCAGCTCCCGCGCCTCGAGATGCAAAACTGCGACCGGTCCAACCAGGCCGCCGTCCCCACCATGCCGGGGATATACGTGTTTGAAGCCACGCCGGCGCCGGACCTGCACACCTTTTGGTACGGCGCCCAGGCCGCGGTCGAGAAGCAGACCCAGACCCCCGCGGGGGTCAGGGCCGAGGTCCTGGCGACGATCCAGCGGTTGCGGGGGGCCGCGGGCAGCCCGGCGGCGACGGGCGAGGGCGGCGTCGAGTTTGTGGCCGTGGCGGACTACAGCCCGTTTGCGTGCATGGTCGACGGCGCGGCCATCGGGCAGGGCTTCTACAGGCGGCTGTACGCGCTTCAGGGGGTCGGGAACGTCTGGTGGACCGGCGCCGCCTGGCACACGCACGACGCGAGTCTGTTGCTGGATTTTACGAGCGACGTGCTGGCGAACATGACGGGGGTGAAAAATGGGTAGCTTTTTCACTAATGTAACTCGCACTAGCGTAATACGCGTATTCTAGTCTAGTTCTAGACCTATTTCTAGTTGAGCTATAATTACAGTTTGACCAACGATTTTACTCCTCTACACATGGCATAAACTCAAGCAGCAGTGTCACTCTTGAGTAACGCCTTCTGCTCTTGTAGCGTACAGTGTGCACCATACTTTTGAAAATCTCACCCGCGAATGCTTTTAAACAGCACCCTACGCTTGAAATCCGGCATGTTCTAAAACATTTCCTCGTCAGCGCGCAGTTAACAAGGTTACAAATTGAAAGCACAAGGTTTTCAGCTCACTCACCATGTTTCCCATTTCCACATTCGGATACCTTTTGACCCCGTCCGGCCCGGGGACGACGGAGACCTCAAAGTTGAGCAGCATGTGCAGCAGGATGAGCTTGATCTCGGCGGCGGCAAAGAAGCGACCGGGACAGGCGTGCTTGCCCCACCCAAACGCCATGGTCCCGTGCGTCACCGACGCGAACTGGAGGTGGTTGCCCCCTCCCTCGGCGTCCTTGGAGCGCAGCCGGGTGAAGCGGTACGGGTCGAACTTTTCGGGGTCCTGCGGGAACAGCGCCGGGTCCCGTCCGATGTGGTAGACGGGGACGGCTAGCATGGTGCCCACGGGGACCGCGGTGCCGTCGGAAAAGGTGAATGGCTGCATCACCCTGCGGCGGGCCGAGACTGAACAGCGGTGGTCAGACTGAGTTACATGATTAGGTGGTGGTGGGTAGGGGACAAGACACATACGCAGGTCAGCTGGGTTGAGCCGTTGAGACTCCTTGCAGACGGCGTCTAGAAGCTTGAGGTCAAACAGCATCTTGGATGTGATTTTGCCGTCGTGCTCCTGCAGCACACGATGTATCTCCTCTCGCACATCTTGCATGATTTCCGGCTCGGCGGCGAGGTCGTAGAGACTGGCGACAACAAAATCTATTAGAGACAATCTCAAGCTGCGGATCTGCCAAAATGAAAAAAGGCAGCATTCAACTCACGTTGCTGTCGCCGTCAGGGCTGTCGTATGGATGGCCACAGCACTCAGCGCCAGCTGCAGACGAGCAATATCTCCATCGCCCTTGATCTCATCCGGAAACTGGTGGCGGTTGTCGATGAGCCACTGAAGCATGTCATCGGGGGCCGGCTGGCTGCCCGGACCAGTATTCCTCTGCCTTTGAGCGATCGCCGGGCCCAAGAGGGCGGCGATGCGGCGGTGGGCCTTCCAGACCCGGCGGACCGGTGGCACCAGCGGCGCCACGATGGAACGCAGCGCCTTGGGGAACATTTGCAGGACCAAAGGGCCGCCAAACGCGTCGGCGGCGTAGTGTGCGGCCAGGTCCATGTACTCGTCCGTCCTGCAGAAGTCGGGCCCGACAAACATCCAGCCCGAGACTATGGTCACTATGCGGACCAGCTGGTGGTGGACGTCGACCTCGGTCCAGTCCGAGGACTGTGGGATCTCGGAGAGGACGGCGTCCCTGGCCACGCGGCTCAGCTCGGGGGTGGCTTTGCCTGTTGCTGGTTAGAAACAAAAAAAAATCAACTCTGCTGATGACAGTAGCGGACGTACCAATCGAGGGTGTCAAGTCCCGTTTGACAGAGTGTATGAGGGCTTGAGAGGTCACATTGATCTGCGTGATGGAAGCTTCCACAAACTAGCCGCTTGTTAGTGTAGCTCACAGCGTTGGAAATCTGGTAGCAAAAGCAAACCTCTTCGAATGGCGCATGGGGACTGAGAACTTCCTCGCTGGCCGATGCATATGATTTGAGCAAATGGTATGGAACGCAAACATAGTAACCTATCCTGTTAGCCGCCTGCGTCCAAATAGTTGTGTGGGTACTGGGTTCAACACGTCTTGCGACATTTTCAACAGCATACCTTCAGGGGAAAGCACCCTGTACAGCGATTGAAACTTTTTGTAGCCGTCTCCGTACAGTCTTTTTGCATGGAGTCTGTACTCTTGCAGCCTTTTTCTGGGGCGTGCCTTGGCCCGAACACGGGATGTGCTCAAGATCGTCCGGCTTGCGGCGCCGTGAGATGCAGACTGCAGTCAACAGTGCAGCAGCCAAGAACACAGCAATCCATGGTCTCTGAACGAGCAGATCAACTCCTGGCCGGACGACAAACATGATGGCTTGGGTGGTAGGGTTGGGGCAGAGAGGCGTGAAATTCAACTGACAACAGGATTGTAATACAGCAACGCTGGAAGAAGAGTGGAGCCGTAAGAGTAAGCCCACGATGAGGGTGCAGTCAACTAAACACAGGGGGCTTCCCGATTTTGTGCTTCGAGAAGCTTTTTGTCGTGCACTTGGGGGGTGGGGGAAGGTGTTTTTTGCTTAATTTATCTACTATGGTGGCAGGGGTAAAAATCGATCCCCCTGTACAGTGTCTGCTAATATAGACTTTGTAGGCTTTGCCGATTTTGGTAATAGTGTTAAAGAGAAATAATTAAGGTATTTGGTGGTTCCCATGAGCAGTCAAGCTAACAAAGGGCCAGGACCCAGGCACACGCATACGGTAACAAGGGGTAGCTTCTTTGCCTGCATCCGTAGTATGTAAGTCGCAACATCGGGTCGGTCCGATATCAACTCATCTCTAATCAGCTAGGCGGTAAACTCATGTCGATTCAGACTTTTGCACATATGGCTACTGGAGCAGAAAGCTTCTTTGGATTTGACTTTGAAGCTGACGAGTGACTCCAGCTTACCCGTGTGTATATCTTGGTTTATGTGTGCGTGACTTGAACGAGGGACCAAATCGATCCAATCCTGCCATTTCCGGGTCCAAAGTCTTGACAATGTCTCATAAACCGACAAAAACTGGCTTTTCAAACCTGACGAATTGCATCAGCCAAGATATACCCGAGCATGGTGTACCTTTTATGCCACGGCATGAGCATTTTGGTGCGGCTTTGACGGCCTTTTGGCCCCGTGGTGACGACCAACTTGAGTCCTTCAATGGCCACGTAAACAGCTCGGTGAATGCGTGACTAGATACATGTCAGAGGCGGTGCTAGACAGAGCGGTTGAGGTTCTCGTGGACTGTAATATATATCTCTTCCAAGTACTTTAGCTTTGTGAAGACAAAGTGTGTTTGGGCATCGCACCTTTGGGACATGATATCTACTATCACACCTGATTACCGAATAAATTAGTACTTGTTACACTGTAGTAAAATCAAAATGACAAACGAGGCGCCTACTCTCGGGACTATCCAGGTCCTGCGCAAGGTATGTGTAATTGCAAATTCGGCCCATTGTTAGATCTTGCTGACCATTGTGATTTGTGAAACTGTCTCTGCTCTAGGTGCTCGGATATTCAAGCCGTGCCGATGCTCTGCTCTTAGCTGGCGGCACTATTGCCTCGGCCGTCCAGGGGTTGCTGTTGCCAATAATGGTAGGATAGCTGACCTGTGACCACTGACCATGTGTAACACAAACAATCAACAAACACTGACTGAACTAGACAATTCTTTACGGCTCGCTGGCTGGCGACTTTGCAGGCTTGACGTCCGGTCAGCTTAGTCGCGACACCTTCCTGGCGCACCTCGGCTCCAAGTCTTTATACTTTGTTTACCTGGCATGCGCCGAAGCAGTTGCCAGCTACGGCATCTGGATGGGCTTCACAGTTGCGGGCGAGAGCATCACAGCCAAGATCAGGTGGGTGGGACCCAGAATAGAAATCCATGCAAGTCTGCGCGTGTCTCTAACAAACAAAAAAAAACGCAGGCAGAGAACCTTGGCCGCCATTCTCGAGCAAGGCGTTGCCGGGTCCAGCAAGCACGGCCCCGGGGCCATGACGACGCAGATCGGCGCACACTGCGACACGATGCAGGAGGGGATCTCCAGCAAGCTCGGCCGGGTGCTCGCCGCCGTGGCGGGGGTCATTGCGGCCTTCGGCATCGCGTTTTCGCGCGACTGGAAGCTGTCCCTCATGATGAGCAGCGGCCTGGTCGCCTTTGGCCTGGTGGGCGCGGCCGGCGGCAGGGCCATCAAGCGGTCCACGGAGAGGTCCATGGCCACGGCGGGGGAGGCGTCCAGGATCGCCCACGAGGCCGTCAGCGGCATATCCTGCGTCATGGCCAGCTCCGCGCAGGGCAGGATGACGGACAAGTACCTGCAGGTGCTGCGCTCGGGTCTCCGGAACGCGGCTGCTTCGAGGGCGGCGGGCGACGCCATGATGGCTGGCATCGGCTGCATCGCGACTCTGCTCTTTGCCCTGGCCTTTTGGCAGGGGTCCAGGCTCTTTGTTTCTGGAGAGGTGGACATTGGCGACGTCCTGACGGTCCTGCTAGGTGAGGCCTTTTTTTCTTTTTGCACATCTGTCTCGGTTTGCTCCTTGCTGAGTACTGACACATATACGCACACACGATTAGCAATCCTCCTCGGGACGGCCTCGCTTGGCATCGTTGCACCCAGCGCCCAGGCCCTGACCAGCGCCATCGCCGCGGCCGAGCAGATATTTTCCATCATCCACGCCCCGCTGCCAATCACCTCGAGACCGGACGGCGGTGAAAAGCCCGTCGAGCTGCAGGGCTGTTTTGCTTTTAGAGATGTACATTTCAGCTATCCGAGCCGGCCCGACGTCCCCATCCTCAACGGGCTAGATCTGACCATCGAAGCGGGCAAGACCACCGCTCTGGTCGGGGCCTCGGGCTGTGAAAAGAGCACCATATTCAGCTTGCTGCAGAGGTTTTACGACCCGCAGTACGGCACCATCGAGCTCGACGGGCATCGCCTCGACGAGCTCTCGGTGGAATGGCTGCGCAGCAACATGGCCGTGGTCAGCCAGGAGCCCATCCTATTCAACACCTCCATCCACCAAAACATCGCATTCGGCCTGCACAAGACGGGCTGTCGCTACACGCCGGAGAGGGAGAGGTTGCTGGTCGTCGCGGCGGCCACCAAGGCCTGCGCGCACGACTTTATCGTCGCGCAGCCCGGCGGGTACGACACGGTGGTCGGCGACCGCGGGGCGCTCCTCTCGGGCGGGCAGAGGCAGCGCGTGGCCATCGCGCGGGCGCTCATCTCCGACCCCAAGATCCTGCTCCTCGACGAGGCGACCTCGGCGCTGGACACCGTCTCCGAGAACCTCATCCAGGCCGCCCTGAGCGCCGCGCGCCGAGACCGGACCGTCGTAATGATTGCCCACCGCCTGTCGACCGCGCAGAGCGCCGACTGCATTGTGGTCCTGGGCGAGCAGGGCGTCGTGGAAAAGGGGACGTACCAAGAGCTCGTCGCGCGGCGCGGTGCCTTTTTCAACCTCGTCGAGTCCCAGGGCGTCGCCGCCGACTTGCCCTATCGCCAGAATTTCGGGGTGAGCACCGTGTCGCTGGTGTCGGGGACGGGAACGAGGATGGATGAAAAGAGCGACGCGGCGTGTTTGGAGTCTTGTGCAACCAGCGCGCCACACAGAGTAGCCGAGGAGTTTAGACCATGGCAGGTTTTCAAATTTGCGGCTCGGGTCTACCTCCAGTCCCGCCATCTTTTCATCTTTGGAATTTTCTGTGCTGTCGTGTGCGGTTGCACATCCACGATGCAGTCGTTTGTTGTGGCACAGGTAAGAAGAAAACCCTCCTTTACCACTTTTTGAAGCAGAAAAGAAAAGAAAAAAAAAAAGAAAAAAAAAAAAGCTAACACACCTAGGCCATCTCTGCATTTGGCGACCGCCCCCTTGGCTTGAAATCACTCCAAAACATCGATCACTGGTCAGCACTGCTTATTGCCGTGGCAGTTGTGCAGCTCACGGCATCCATGATGAGGGGTTTCAGTCTGGCCGTCTGCACGGAAAGGTTCATCCTTCAAGTTCGAGACAAAACGTTTGGTCACATGATGCAGCAGACAATGTCCTATTTCGACTCGCACCCTGCCACCTCCCTGACCACCATGTTGTCGTCACTGCCCGGCGAGCTGAACGGAGCCGGCGCCTCGCTCATTGGCACCTTCACCATCGGGCTGGTGGGCCTCGTGTCGGCCATCTGCCTCGCCATAGCGGTGAGCTGGAAGCTCGGCCTCGTGTTCACGGCCGTGGTGCCGCTGCTGCTGGCGTCGGGCTACCTGTACGGCGCCTTTGCCAGCTCGAGAGAGCAGCAGGGCAGGAAGCTCTACGCCGACGCCGTGGGCTACGCGACCGAGGTCATCGACGGCATGTCCACCGTGGCCTCGCTGCAGCTGGAGGATTCGGTCCTGGCCGAGTTCTGCGAGACCCTGGCCGCCGCCCGACGCTCGAGCGCCGCCCTGGCAAACCGCGCCTGCCTCGTGTTCGCCGTGTCGCAGGCCGCGCAGTACCTCTGCTTCGCGGCCTGCTTCTACTACGGCGGCACCCTCATCGCCTCCGGCCAGGCCACCATGCTACAATTCTTTATTTGTTTCACCGCCGTCGTCACCTCCACCCCGTCCGCCGGCGCCTGCTTCGGCTTCCTCCCCGACGTGCACAAGGCCGCCGCCGCCCTGCGCGGCATCATGGATCTGCTGGCCCAGGAACCGCCCATCGACTCCGCGACGGACGCCGCGGGTCTGGCCGCATCTAAAGTGTCCAGTCTGATCGCCCTGGACAACGTCGTCTTTTCGTACCCCGGCAAAGGTTCCGATGGTGCGCCCACGCTCAGGGGCATCAACCTCGCCGCGCACAAGGGCCAGCTGGTTGCCTTGGTGGGCCCATCTGGCAGCGGCAAGAGTTCCATCCTGTCTCTGATCCTGCGCTTCTACGATCCCCAGGCTGGGAGCGTCCTGGTGGACGGGCTGGACATTCGCAAGCTGCGGGTCTCGTCTCTCCGGCGGCACATGGCATACATCACGCAGGACACGGTCTTGTTTTCCGGCACCATCCGCGAAAACCTACTCTTCTCGGCGGCCGATCCCTCGCGCGTATCCCCGCTCCAGCTGGAAGCCGCCATAGAAGCCGCGGCGCTCAAGGACACCATAGCATCCCTGCCCGACGGGCTCAACACGGCGGTCGGGCACCGGGGCATGTCGCTGTCTGGGGGCCAGAGACAGCGCATCGCCATTGCGCGCGCGCTGATCAGCAACCCTGCCGTGCTCCTCTTGGACGAGGCCACGTCGGCGCTGGACAATGTCTCGGAGCAGATTGTGCAAAAGGCTATCGGCTCGGCGGCGCTGCACAGAACCACCATTGCCGTGGCACAGAGGCTGAGCACGGTCAAGAATGCCGACTGCATCTACGTTGTTGACCGGGGCTCTGTGGTCGAGTCTGGAACGCACAGGGAACTGCTGGCCAGTGGTGGCTTGTACGCTACCATGTGGGATCTACAAACGTCGTTGGAGTAGAGCAAGGGATAGTGGAATGGGCTTTGGATTCACATGACTAGGTAACCTGGTAACCGTACCATGCGTTGTATGGTAAAAATGCGAGGTTTTGACCGTGGCACGCTGAAAATGATTAAACGAAGATACGTATATCTTCAAGGTTTGACTGTTAGATAACAACGATCTAGAATTAGTGAATCACTACAATGTAGATATTTTTACAGTGCAAACAATTACTCCAAGGTGTAAGATTCAGAGGGCTGACCCCCTGACGAAAGGCACCATATGGCAGTGATTTGATCGAATCGTAGCGAACCACCATGATTCCTACTTTCCTTATTCAACCTACAACTTGGCTGTGCCCAATGCTAATCTGCTAATATACGTGTCGTGGTGTCGTGATCTATTTCACATCTACAGTCTTAAAGCACAATCCGAATCGCTAACCGCCAACTTTAACTGATGATAGTGGTAATAAGAATCGTGGTATCGGTGTTGTTGGTGGCGTGGTAACGGTACCCTGTGCAGATGTTTACTGTCAAGGTCTTATTCGTAGTTTGAATAACTGATCGTGTAGGTTCGTCAAGGTAGCCTTTAGTCGAATCGTTGAAGCGAGATAGCCACACCCTGTTTTGATTGCATATACCTAGATAGCCAAGTATGACTTGTAATTCGTCTGTGGGAATGAATAGTCAGTAAGTTAACCAACGAACTAACGTTGCGTACCCCCTGTTCGGCACCCCCCCTGTTCGGCACCCTGAAAATCTAACAACGAAATGCCTACTTTTATAAACTGATTTAAATATAAAATTATCAACGGACAAAAATACAATCGTTTTCACGCTTCTCCGGTTCATTAACCTCTTCTTCATCAGCTAAAGGTTCCAAATTTTCTATATCATTTTCCTGCAATCCAATAATGTTCTGTTTGTTAACCAAAAGCTCGTTTGGATCCGGAACCACCCTCCTCCTTTTAACCGGCCGTATTGCCTCCAGTTGTGCTTCCAATAAGCTGATTTTTTGCTGGGCGCTAGCCAAAAGGGTATCTTTGGCTTCGAAGCTTTTTTGGACTTTTGCAAATAAAAGACGTGAAGTAGCGTTGGTTTTGTTGGATTGGGAAAGTTTTTGCAGTTGAAGTCGGATATCTCGGGTCGTTTTAGGGGTTTTCCAAATAAGTAAAGACGGGTCGTTAATTTTTTGGGCTGGGCTTTCCGGTGTTTTATCCCTTTGCAAACCGTTGTTTTTATCTTTTATAACGTTGGCGTTGCTATTTTCTAACAAAAAAGGGCTTAAAAGTGGTTTAACCAAGTTTACCGGCCATAACCCCGTTGTACGCCAACCAGATTGAATGGTTTTTGCTATAAATGCTTTTAATCTGGCTTTTCGATAACAAAGTAGGAAATTTCGTTTTCCAATAACTGTTGAACAGCAAAATTGGCTAACAAATCCAAGTTGACGTCGATAAGCTTCTTTTAACGGCCCAAAAACCGATAGATCCAATGGTTGAAGAACGTGTGACGAATGAGGGGGTAAATATAGGAGTTGAATATTATTTTGCAAGCAAAGAAGCATAAATTCGTCCGTTATATGTGATCCATGGCCATCCAAAACTAATAACCGCTTTTCAGGGGTTAAAGGTTGGGTATACGGAATAAACACCTTTTTTAACCATTCGATAGCCGTTTGGTTATTTGTCCACCCGTTTTCGGTTGCATGAAATTGCCAATTATCGAAAGGGCTTAAATCCGTGGGAAACCATTGTTGTTGTACGTTTTTTCCCTTAAATATAACGAGGGGAGGGAGGGCAACGCCCGTAGCCGATATACATTCGATTATAGTCGTCCAACCACGCGTTCCGGGCTCTTTTCGTTGCAACGGCCGGATCCCGTTAAGCCCTAATACTAGGCCATTAGATCCTTTGCCTTCCATTATACCGGTTTCGTCCATATTCCAACGGTTTTCCGGTTTAATAGCGTTAATAACCGGGTTCGTAATATAAAGCCACCAAGATTTAATTACCTCCGTAGTAGCGCCATTAACCCGGGCGTTATCTATTCGACGGGGCCTTTGGGTTTTAAGGATTGGATAACGAGCCAAAAAACGAGTTATCCAACGTTTTCCAAGGCCTTTTGTCTCTCCGGCGGCTTGAAGAATTCGTTCGGCAAAAAAGCGTAATTCTTGATGCGTTGGCGGAAGCCCTAAAGCTGTTTGGGTAAGTACCCAATCAGCCAAATGCTTTTCCTGTTCCGTGGAAAGCCTTTGAAAAGGGCTTTGTGCTTTTTTATAAGGTTGAGAACCTTTAAGTCGACTTTGAAGTGTAGACCTAGGTATTCCCCATTTTCGGGAGGTTTTTGCAATTGGATTGCCATTATTGACGTCGTTAATTGCAGATATAAGCTGTTTTTCAGTATATTGCTTCATTGGAAAATGGAGAATTAAAATCAGAAAAAAGTAAATCCAAAAGTGACAGATTCATCGAGATATTTATAATAGAAGTTGGAGGATAAAAATAAAAGTGTTGTTATTTTTGGGTGCCGAACAGGGGGGGTGCCGAACAGGGGGTACGCAACGTTACTGCACAAGTCTCGGCGGTGCCATGTTCTCGCCAAATGAACTGAGTAAATCAAATCTTACAGAATCAATTTTCGAAACTAAACAAGAATTCTGGAAACATCTACCAGGGGTCCTCCATCATCGGCAAATACTATACTTGGTCAAAGGGCTGGACTATCGAGTGGTTGCTTTTGGCTATTCAGCGGCCAAGTGACCAATCTTTAACCCACCCAGCAAGTTGCAACCTGCAACACTATGCACATAGGTTCAACTCCGACTTATCCCCAGCCAAACCGCACCCAAATATTCCCACCCTGTGCTGATTTTCAACTCGATGTGCCAGAATGCGTTAACAGCAGCTTGTTGTATTAAACTGTTTATTCCCAACGCACAACGCAAAGCTAGTTTGGTTAAATCAAGTCACGTAGCCTCCTCTGCCGCTAGCTGCAGCGTTTATGCATGAAGTTTGTTTGGTACCATACCCTGGATCCAACTTGGCGGCAAACTGCATAAAATCATGGTCAAACCTTGAATCCAAGGACTTGTAATACAGCAGCCTAGCCGATCATCTCGGTAGCACGTTGCCAATGCTAGGCTATTCATGGGCGAACCTAAACAAAGCTTAGCCATGTTTGCATGGCTATTTTTACCACGCTGGGTCCACGCATGCCTCGTCCAGCTTCGGGGGGTTGTGACTGAATGAGAGGCAAATCTTATCTCTTGTCAGAGAATTGCAAACTATATGTGTATAGTATATAACTGTCGGATGATATCTAAAAGTTTATCAAATACCTCGATATACTGACTGACTCGAATATTACAGGAAATGACCCCTAGTGCTACGGTATGTAGCGATTCAACACGTTATGACGAGCGATACTTTGAGTCTGTAGCAAAAAAGGCTAACAATACGAATACAGTTTGTTCATCTCGTCATTAAGTTGCACTCGTGTTAACCAAGACTGTTGTTATATGGGACTGTATAAATACCTATTAGAGGCTCCGCAACCAGCTGAAATAAACCGTCTGAGGATTTGGAAAGTTACCTCTGGCCGAACTTTGGACAAATACCTAATGCGCTAATCTCTTCCCCCACTATCCAAAGATTGAACAAGTTTAGCTTTTGACCGCTTCTACCCGTCACAATGGAGCCCAAAGCCAACGGCCAGAGCATGGAGAGCACCAAACTCTTTCTCTTTGGCGACCAGACCATAGAGTTCGGATCGAGCTTGAACAAGGTAGTTGCCGCAGCCAAGCAAAAGTCTCCTCTTGCCCGCAAGTTCCTATCCGACGCCCTCGACACCATCAGGCTCGAGGCGCGGCAGACGGGCACGCACAAGCTCGTGGAGCTCGAATCCCTGGATACGCTGCTCTCGTCCCCGGAAAGGTTTGACGAGGTAAAAGATGAGACGGGCATCATTCATACCACGTTTTCGTGCATAGCGCGACTTGGAGAACTTATCCTGTACGTCCAACGGTTGCCAACCCCTTCCAAGAGGACTTTTTTGGCCTTTTTTGGCTTTTTGACTAATATCAGAAAAAATTCAGACACGCCGAGCAGGATCCTACACTCTTGTCTCCCAAAGCCCACGGTCCGCCCGTACAGGCGGTCGGGTTGTGCACCGGCCTTTTGCCCGCGGTAGCGTTGGCGGCTGCCCGGGATGTGCGCGACTTGGCAAGCGTGGCGCTGGCGATGGTCGGCGTCGCGTTCAGGCTCCGGCTGGAGCTGCATCGGCGATCGCGCGCGGTAGAGGGCGGCGATGGCATCTGGGGCTATCTGGTGGTGGGCCAGACCCCGAGCGAGATCGAGGCCGCCCTGGACAGCTTTCACCAGGCTCAGGTACGTTTGCATCGGCGCAACATGAACGTCGTAAAAAAAAAAGAAAAAAAAACGGAAAGAAAGAAAAGGAGCTCACGCTAACGGACCCCCAGAGGCTTCCAACGCACAAGCGGGCGTACATTGCGGTGGCGGCGAGGTCCTGGTCGGCGGTCTTTGGCCCTCCCTCCACCATGAGCAGACTCTTCCACGAGTCCAGCGTCTTGCGCCAAGCATCGGTCACGGAGCTGTACAGGGCCAACGGCTGCGTGCACGCGTCGCACCTCCCCGGCCTGGACACCGCCTACATCCTCGGCGCAAACAGCGAGCTGCTCAAGCGACAGCCGTCCCCGGCCGTCAGCATCATGTCCACCAGCAAATGCCGGCCGTTCCAGGCCAGAACCCTCAAGGACCTGCTGGGTCAGGTGTTGGATGACATCGCCACGCTGCGGCTCGACATGGACGGCACCATGGACGCGGCGGCGGAAAGCGTGCCGACCGGCTCGGAATTGCAGGTCTTGCTCATCGGCGGGGCCAACGCCGTCTCGGCCCTCAAGAACTCGCTGGGCTCCCGCGACCTCACCCTGACGGTTGTCGAGGGCGCCGTGCCCAGGCCGCAGCCGGCGTTGCGAAATGGGTCGGGGCGCGTCGCCATCGTCGGTGTGAGCGGGAGGTTCCCCGACGCTGAAAGCGTGGACGAGTTCTGGCAGAATTTGCTGGCGGGTCGAGAGTCACATAAATTGGTAGGTTACTCACCATCGTATGCACATAGCAGACTAGCAGCAAGCGTTTCCCAAATTCCAAGCTGACCACCGAAAAAAAACAAAAAGGTTCCTGAATCCCGCTTCGGCCTCGACGCATGGAAGCATGCTCTCGGACCCGACGCAACACTGCCGTACGGCTGCTTCCTCAACAGCCCCGGCCAGTTCGACGCCAAACTCTTCAACATATCTCCGCGCGAGGCCGAGCAGATGGAGCCGATGCACCGGCTCCAGATGCTGACGACGTACGAGGCGCTCGAGGACGCGGGGTACGCCCCCAACGCGACGCCGTCGACGGACAAGACGCGCATCAGCGCCTTCATCGCGCAGAGCTCGGACGACTGGCGCGACATCAACCACCAGCACGGCATCGAGACGCACTACGTGCCGTCCATCGCGAGGGCCTTTGGCGCCGGGCGGCTGCACCACTACTTCAAGTGGGAGGGCCCGGCCTTCACGGTGGACGCGGCGTGCGGATCCAGCGCCGTGGCCATCGCGCTGGCGTGCTCGTCGCTGGTGCGGGGCGACTGCGACACGGCGGTGGTGGGCGGGTCGATGCTCGCGTGCTCGCCGGACGCCATGGCCGGGCTGGCCAAGGGCGGGTTCCTGTCGCCGACGGGCAGCTGCAAGACCTTTCGCGACGACGTGGACGGGTACTGCCGCGGCGAGGCGGTCGGGTCCGTGGTGCTGAAGCGGCTCGAGGACGCCGAGCTGGACGGCGACAGGATCCTGGGCGTGGTCGACGGCTGGGCGCGCAACCACTCGGCCTACGCCTCGTCCATCACCCACCCGCACCAGCCGAGCCAGGAGCGCGTCTTCCACCAGGCCATGCGCATGGCCGACGCCGCCCCCGAGGACGTCGGCTACGTCGAGGCCCACGGCACCGGCACCGTGGCCGGCGACGTGTGCGAGGTCAAGGCCATCGCCAACGTGATTGGTGGCTCGCGCGCCCCCGACAACCAGCTCGTCCTCGGCGCCGTCAAGGCCAACGTCGGGCACGCCGAGGCCGGGGCCGCCATCGTGGCGCTCATCAAGGTGGCCATGATTTTCAAAAACAAGGGCGTCATCCCGCCGCAGCCGGGCTTCGACAACCCCGTCAACCCCGTCCGGTTGAACCCCGAGTTTCCTCACCTGGCCGGCCGGCATATACACATCGCCAACGGCCGGCAGCATCTTGCCGCGGGCAAAAAGGCCATCCTGAACTGCTTCGACGCCACCGGGGGCAACACCTGCCTCGTTCTGTCCCCGCCCCCGTCCAAGCTGGCTTTGCCAAAGAGCATGGGGCCAGGAAAGCACGTCAAGGACCCGAGGACGCATCACGTTGTGGTCTGTTCCGGCCACACCTTCAACGTCATGAAGAGGAACGAACGCCGCATCCTGGACTACCTCATCAGCCACAAGGACGCCTCGGTGGCCGACCTGGCCTATACGACTTCGGCACGCCGGGTAAAACAGCACGATGTGCGCGCGGCCTGGACCGTGGCAGACACGAAAGAGCTCGGCAGGCTGCTGCTGAAGGAGACGAGCAGGACAGAACACTCGGCAAAACGACCGGGCACCGTCGTGTTTACTTTTACAGGACAGGGCGCGGCGTACAGGGGAATGGCATCCCAGCTGTTTGAGACATCGCCGCAGTTTCGAAGCGGCATCATGGCGGCCCAGCGCCTGTGCGACTTGTACGGCTTTCCTTCTGTCGTGGAGTACATACAGGGCCAGGAGCAGCACAGAGGCGCAGCAGCAGCAGCAGCAGCCCCCGAGGTGGTCGCCGCCCAGGAGCAGCTGTCCCTGGTGGCTCTGCAGACGGCACTGGTGGACCTCTTGCGGTTCTGGGGTCTCAGGCCCGACGTGGGGGGAATGGCGCAGTGGTTAAGCGCCATGGCTGTTACTTGAGTAACGTAGGTTCGAATCCTGCTCCCTCCACCTCCTCCCCGCTTACCCGTGGCAAGGATAACCCGGCTGGCTATCGACAACAACCACCCGCCTGTGCCGTCGAGCCCACACTTGTTGGGAACTTCGTCTCCATGGCTACAAACGACCGACAGCTCCGCTGTTTGGACACAGGCCCCTCTCGATGAAGAGCCGTCAACTGCCGTCAGACGAATCCTCCGTGCGCCTGAAGGCACGGGGTCGCGTCAGTGAACAAACCTGTAAGCAGGACCGGGCACGAACCCGGTCAGGCTCGATTCGCTTCTATGCCCTTGTTTTCCGCTGTGTAAATAGAGAAAAATAGAAAGCGCGCCGAGATACCCCTCGGGAGGTTGCTAACGGCCGGCTAATGAGCCGGGCCGAGCCCGGCGTTAAATAATACTACTACTACTACTACTACTACTCAGGCCCGACGTGGTGATGGGCCACAGCCTGGGCGAGTACGCAGGTCTGTGCGCCGCTGGCGTCCTGTCCCTGGGCGACACGCTGTACCTCGTCGGCAGGCGCGCTGGGCTTTTGGGTCAGCACTGCAGGGCCGGCGACTATGGCATGCTGGTGTTGCCGGTCGGCAGCGGCGAGGCGGACAAGATGATTGCCAACAGCAGAGGTTGCTGCATCGCGTGCAAAAACACCCCCAGCGCAACCGTGGTCAGTGGGCCTTTGAAAGAGATCCACGACCTGCAGGCTGCCGTCCGCAGAGACCGTGGGATCGAGACGACCATTCTTCCAGTGCAGTACGGCTTCCACTCCAGTCAGATGGAGAACATCGCTGAAGATTTGGAGCGGCTGGCTGAGGAGGTTCACTTTTCGTCACCCCAGATACCCGTGGCCTCGACCCTCCTCGGGCGCATCATCAAAGATGGCGGCACCCTCGGGCCCAAGTACCTGTCCCGTCAGACCAGGGAGGCCGTCGACTTTGTGGCCACGGTCGAGGCCATCAGCGCAGGCGGCCTGGCGGACAAGGACACGATCTGGGTGGAGATTGGCCCCGACGCCGTGAACACGTCCATGGTGCGCAAGACACTCGGCATCAAGGACTCGAATCGCCTCGTTCCGGCTTTGAAAAAGGGACGCGAGGTCTGGGCGACCCTGAGCGAGCTGGTGGCCTCGGCTTACTGCAGGGGCCACCACGTCGACTGGCACAACTACCACCGCCACTACGAGCCCGGCCTCGAGCTGCTCGACATGCCGAGCTACTCGTTTGATCTCGTCGACTACTGGCGTCCGTACGTCCACCCGACGTCCACGGCGTTCGCCGTCAGGGACGCCAAACCTATGGCTCCTCCGCCAGTCGTCCCGGAGATGACGTACCTCACCTCGTATCTGCAGTACGTCAAGGACGAGCAGGTCGCAGCGGACGGCACCATCACGGCGCACTTTGTGTCCCGCGTGGACCACCCGGAGATGGTCGCCGCCGCGCAGAACCACCTGGTCAACGGCGTCCCCATCTTCCCCGGCTCCGCCTTTTGCGAAATGGCCCTCGCTGCTGCCAAGTACCTGATCTCCAAGCACCGGAACCTCGTGCAGCCGCCAGAGATCTCGTCCATGGTCATCCAGGGGCTGGAGATGAACAGGCCGCTGATCATCAGCACCGCCTCGGACGCGTCGCTCCTCCTCACCAGGGCGGTGTGCCACGGCCGCGGCGTGAGGGTCGAGTTCAGCGTTCGCGACGGCCACGATACGCTGCCTCTCGGCGCCGTGGGCATCGCGTACGAAAAGGGGGCGGCGCTCAAGACCAAGGCCGCGCCGATGTTCCTGTTCTTTGTGCGCAACCGGCTGGACGGCCTGGTCAAGGCGGTCGCGCAGGGCGAGGGCCACCTGCTGCGCACGTCGCTCATATACCAGCTGTTCCAGCGCTACGTGCACTACGGCAAGGGCTTCCAGGGGATCCAGCAGTGCTGGCTGAGCCAGGACGGGCGCGAGGCCGCGTGCACCATCCGCCTCCCGAGCAGCCCCTCGGCCACGGGCGAGCGCGACGCCTTCAACATGTACTGGCGCGATTGCGTCTTCCACCTGGCCGGCTACATGCTCAACGGCCATCCGGACGGGCCCACGGAGGAGGCCAATATTGCCGTCGCCGTCGGGGAGATCGTCTTTGAGGAGGAGCTCACCGACGTCGATACGTACCAGGCCTACACCCGGATCGAGCCCACCGAGGAGGGCTACGTCGGAGACGTTTTCGTGTTTAGGGGTGAGAAGCTCGTCGGGATCTGCTCCGACGTCGTGTACAAGACTGTGCAAGTTCGGCGTGCCGGGCAGAAGCAGGTGACGGCTGCGCCACTGGTCAAGGACCACCAGGAGATGGCCCTGACATCTCTGCCTGACTTGGGCCGCAAAGATCACTCTGCCCACTCCACTTCCATCCCAGCCCAGCCTAGAGAGGCTGCGATGGACAGGACCATCTGCCCCGGCTACGGGTCGATGACCTCGGCACCCGTCCAGTCCAAGGCACCATCGAAGCCCCAGGTCGACGTGGCCGAGATGCTCCTGGACCTGATCTCGGAGGAAACAGGCTGGGACAAGGAAGAGTTTGACAGCGTCACAAATCTGGCAGACCTCGGCGTGGATTCGCTGATGAACATCGTGCTGGCGTCCAAGATGAAGTCGGACAAGGGCATCCAAATCTCGGCAGCCAAGTTCCGAACATGCCTGACCGTGGCCGACATCCGTCGCGAGTTCGGCACCACTACGACGGAGGAGCCATCGGCGGCAAGGGCGCCATCGCCGGATCAGTTTGAGCAGGAAAGGGCCGAGTCGCCGTGCTTGTCGACCCCCAACGACAGCTCCGACGCCGAATCGGGCTACGACATGTTTTCCTCCGCGACCGAAGGCTCCGACTCGGGCATGATGGTCGAGATCGACCCTCCCAGCCAGCAACACAAGTCTACCCCCACCACAATCACCTCCGTCGCCTCCACCGTCACCACCACCAAGCTCCAAGACGAGTTCGTGGTCGAGGACTTTCTCATCCAGGGCGAGGAGCAAGACGGCGTGCCGCCCCTGTTCCTCTTCCCCGACGGGTCCGGGTCGGTCACCTCGTTCGTGCAGCTGCCCAACCTGGCCAGCAACATCGCCGTCTACGGGCTGCACTCGCCGTGGGTCAAGGAGCCCGAGCGCTTCGACTGCACCATCGAGGAGGCGACGGCGCTGTACCTGGCGGCGATCCGGGCGCGGCAGCCCCGCGGCCCGTACCTGCTGGGCGGCTGGTCGGCGGGCTGCGTGCTGGCCTACGAGTGCGCGCGGCTGCTGGGCGAGGCGGGCGACGAGGTGCTGGGGCTCGTCTTCATCGACATGCACTGCCCGCGGCCGCTGCCGCAGTGGATCGACACGACGCGCGAGCTGTGGGAGTACTGGTGCGAGACCACGGGCCTCGACAAGGTGTTTGCCCCGCTGCCCGGCGGCGCCGACCTGGGCGCCCACCTCATCAGCAACTTTCGCGCCCTCAACAGGTACCACCCGAAACCCATGACCAAGACCCCCCGCCACGGCACCCTCATCATCTGGGCCAAGAAGGGCATGGGCAACGGCCTGAGGAAGGAGGACTTTCCAGACATGTCCGACCCGCTGGGCGTCGGTGAGTGGTTCTGCTTTGACAGGACCGAGTTTGGCCCCAACGGCTGGGAGAAGCTGGTGGGCGACAAGGTCGAGTGCGTTGCGGTGGACGGTCATCACCGCTCTATCATGGTTCCTCCGGATGTAAGCCTCTTTATATGAATTTCTCTACTCGTCTTTGTCTGCCGTATCAACGACGCATTTGCTAACAAACTTGTTCTCAGGCTTACCAAATGATAAATGTTATCGACAAGGCGTTGGAGAGGTTTCTTTCCTAGTAAATTTGAACTGTCCTAGCTCATGTTTGCGAGCGAGACTGCTTAATTAGAATAGAATCCTAGACATGGCCGCATGTACTCTAGACTTTAGACTAATTGTTTGTTCGAGTTTTCATGTTTCAGGGGTAACAGCCAAACATTAACAAATCTATAATCTATAAACCCAACTCCCATCTCACTAAAGCAGTCTAACCAACCAAAACCATATTAAACAAGCCAACAAAAAACAAAAAAAAAACAAAAAACAAAGCTTCTTCCCCCTTGACTTTCTCACACTATTATCCGATGTTCTGGGGCATCACACTGCCAACGCCATTAACCAGCTCCCCACCCCCAGACAGACACCCCCAGACAGACATTTCGCAGGCTAGAACCAGCGCCAGAATGAAGCCGGGTTTGCAAGCTCAAGACCCATAGCGCTTTAGGTTATTCTCACTGTTGCCAAAGGAACGCTGGCGCTGGGTGCCGATAAACTCCTCCCAGTGAGTGACGGCGCTAAAAGGCATGGGGAATTCAGCCTCGAGCTGCTGCTCGGACAGGTCGCGCACCATCCTCGGCACCTCTGCAAGCTTGGACTTGTACTCCGGGGTCCACTCGAGACGATAGAGATACCATCTGGTATTAGGGTACTTGTTTCCCATTATGTTGATGAGCTGCCGCTTGTCGGCGTCGCCTCCAAACATGACGGGCTCGAACCTTGCGTGGTCCGCCGTGATGGCGCCCCTCTGCGAGTAGAACGCCGGCGTCTGCACGGCGGGCCGGTAGATCTTCCTGCTGACCACGTCCACCTGACGATCCACCCAGTCGTTGGGGTTGTATTTATCCCGGTTCGGCGTCCATCCTTCGTAGCGCGTGCTGTACCCCTCGCCCCAGTACGTGTCCCAACCCTTGACGGCCTTCCAGCCCATCGGGGCCAGCTTGGCGAGATCTGTCCAGGAGGCATGGTTTGGGTTGTTCAGCCTTTCCAGGCCCCACTGGATCATCGGGTCCGTCGCGTTGATGTGGTAGACGTACCACCTTCTCTTCCGGTTCTTGCGGCTGCGGGCAAACTCCAGCGTGCCCCTTCGGACCACCTCCTGGAGGTTTTTCCCCATAATCGTCTCCTCGTCCCTGTCGCGCCTGGTGATTGCTCCGAACCCGGACCCGAGCGGAGGGGTGCGAGAAGCTCGGTAAATGGTGCCGCCGGTGTCGTCATTTGGGTGGTTCTTTGGCTGGTACTTTGGCTTCTCCCCCGGGTGGTCCGCCGGCTGGAGAGCTAGCTGGTCCGTCGGCTGGAGAGCTAGCTGGTTCGTCGGCTGGTGACCTGCCTGGTCCGTCGGCTGGTGGACCAGCTGGTTCCCCGGCTGGCCCAACCGCTCGGTCGCCTCAGCCGCAACATGGCCCGACAGTGATGACAGACACAGCAATGTCGAGAGAAAAGAGTGAAGATGCATTTTGGAGCAGAAAGAAAGAAAGAAAGAAAAAAAGAGTGTAAAGTTTGAGAAGATCAAGCCCCAAAAAGGACTCGAAATTCAACCAAACAAAAGAGCAAAGCAACAAAAAAAAAGAGCGAATGAAAAAAGAGCAAACAAAAGAGAGAGAGTGAGATGAGAACCAGGTGGTTGGTTCAGAACTCCAGATCGAACTCATCACAACGACGGGAGGCTTATGATTTATAGAGCTCATGTCAAAAGCATGCAGCAAGTTTATGCTGGGTGAAGGAGCCTCAACGTCTGGATTGCTTAGTTCAGCAAGTCATGTGTCTGTTTAATTTAGAACTAGGTTGAACACTTTTCTTTTTTGTCTTTAACAAAGAAAACCCCCATCGTTGTCAAGATCTACATACGGCATCCCCGCGACTCAGCAAGGCAGACTTTTTTACCTACCTTACCCATATAAACAGCCTACGATAACCTTTTGACAAGCTACAAACCCTGACTCGACTTGCTATAAATAATTTTTGACCACTCTTCAGTAGGCGGAATCGCCCGCTGCCGATCACCACTGATTCTGACTAGATCTAAAGACAAGAAAGAAGAAAAAAAAAGCAACCACCTGATTTGTCATAAATGCTTTTGTTATAAGGTAGCCTTTCAACGTGCGGGCTCGCCGAGTGAAAAGAAGAGAAAGCAACCATGCAGAATGTATATTTAGTTATTTTAGCTACTAAACCCCAGATCGGGTGTCGTGACGGTGATATTACCCGAGCTTGGGGAGAGAACATGTATTGACGTAACTTTGCATCCTGGAGAATCGACTTGGGCACCTTGTCATATATGCAACCGAGTGCCGCAGACCGCTGATCAAGGACGCTCTGGCGCAGCCTTGCTGTCAAAGGTTGTCACAAGACCTTGTGTATTACTTCAAATCCTGTATCGAGTTGGCGTCCAGGTTTTTCCGAATCTCGGTAATCATGTAATCTGCTGTTTGGTTAAGGTTATTCGAAGCAACCGGGTATGATGGACGAGTGACGTATAATGCCGGGGTCTCTCATCCCGCAAAATATACCGAACTATTGCATGGTTGACATTATCCGATGCGGTTCCTTCCCAACGCCTCAGCATTGCTGATATCTAAGATCCAAGAAGGACTGGTGAGGCAGTTCAAGTGCATCGTCGAGTCGTATTGCAAAAGTTAAGCCGCACCTTTGCGACAAAGCGTCTTCTCCAGCGCTCTGACTAGAACTAGAACTAGAACTAGTCCCCTCTGGATCCAACCACGCAACTTTTTCCACTTGTCGAAACTGGTCAACAAAAGCATCAACAAGATCATCGCGCCAGACATTCATGCATGTGACCTTGGCCGTTGACGGCATACTTGCTCGTCCATAAACCTCGCTGGCCCTGCAGCTCGGCCCTGCAGCTCAACCAGACGGACCCATGACTCAATAAGCCGTCGGTTCGGCGGAATGGGCCGGCAGCCCCACCGTCTCAGCGCCCTGATCAAGACACTGGCGATACCTGCACCCAAGATCACCAAGGGAAGCAGTCCACGCAGCGGCTCAGGAGGCGAAATGTTGCTCGTTTCTAGACGACACTTCCTGGGACCCACATGTTTAGCCTCCTGTGCCGTCTAGCATAGGCTGTACGTTCCGTGTCGCCTTGTCATTTGCCAAGATCCCAGAGGTGGAAAGTAGATACACTGTGCACTGTCTGTGAGACAGCTTTGCCGCTGCCATGATTGGCATCGTGGCAAGCAGGTGTTTTAAGAAGACAAAGTCGAGCATTTGGCAAAATTACTGTTTTTCATGGTTATAACCAATCTGGAGACAACTGTCCTTCATCAAATAGGACGCCCGGCTAGCTCAATCGGTAGAGCGTGAGACTCTTAATCTCAAGGCTGTGGGTTCGACCCCCACGTCGGGCTCAATTCCCGAACGCGTCCAACGATTCTTTTTTGAGTTTTCTACCTACCATTCTTTTCTTTTCTTTTGTCTCTTTATTAAACATTACTCATTTCATTCTTTTTTTTTTTTCCCTTCTATTTCATTCGATTTGCACCAACATGAAGAAATCGAGTCCCCTTGATAAAGCTTTCACAAATTGCCGGGTTTCAATCACAAAATGTTCTGCGTATCGTTACCTCGCACCGTCCATTATTACATCACGGCAAGTTGCCATTGAAGTCGGGTGTCATGATCAATTTGTTTCTCCGGTGTGCCAATTTCAGCATATTCCAAACATAAACTGTGAGGCATTTTGCCATTCTACCACAAAGTTTATATTGATGCGTACGGATGTCTAGATTCAAGGCTCGCCGGTTCCTTTGCTCAATTCCAAGTCTTAGGCTACAAGATTGACGCCTGCCTTCCCAGCCGCCCATCACACCACCGTCGCCACTACAGCTTCATCTCACTATGCAATTGGGCTGGCCCCCTGACCTCATCCACCCGTTGCTCCTCAATCAGAGAAAACGTCTTCTCCATGACGCTGCGGGTCTGGGAGCCGAGCAGAAAGTCACTTGGCACTGGTCTCTTGTATGTAGTAGTAGTAGTAGTAGTAGTATTATTTAACGCCGGGCTCGGCCCGGCTCATTAGCCGGCCGTTAGCAACCTCCCGAGGGGTATCTCGGCGCGCTTTCTATTTTTCTCTATTTACACAGCGGAAAACAAGGGCATAGAAGCGAATCGAGCCTGACCGGGTTCGTGCCCGGTCCTGCTTACAGGTTTGTTCACTGACGCGACCCCGTGCCTTCAGGCGCACGGAGGATTCGTCTGACGGCAGTTGACGGCTCTTCATCGAGAGGGGCCTGTGTCCAAACAGCGGAGCTGTCGGTCGTTTGTAGCCATGGAGACGAAGTTCCCAACAAGTGTGGGCTCGACGGCACAGGCGGGTGGTTGTTGTCGATAGCCAGCCGGGTTATCCTTGCCACGGGTAAGCGGGGAGGAGGTGGAGGGAGCAGGATTCGAACCTACGTTACTCAAGTAACAGCCATGGCGCTTAACCACTGCGCCATTCCCCCCACTGGTCTCTTGTAGACGAACACATTGCGCACCATGAGCTCCGACTGCTCCTTTGTGAAACCCTCCGCAAAGGAGTCTAGGAAATAGTGCGGTTTACCTGCTGGACCGCGGTTTTCTATGCCAAAGATGATGCAGCATCCCCCAAAGACGCTGTTTGGCCACGACTGGAATGTCATGTTGCGTTGATAAGTATCCGACTTGCCAAAGCAATACCCAAACCAGATTGGCACGTACCGGCCTCTCGTCTGGCGCAGCCCGTCCGCCAGGATCGGCAGCAGGTTTTGGTGAGGTGTCCCGTGGAAGCAGGCCTCGCCGGCTTGCGTCCCGCGGGCTCGGAATGCCACCTGGCGCTCCACCGTAGAGTTGAGCAGCACAAACTGGTGCACCTGCTCGCTCTCTGGCTGCCCAGGCTGCCACGATGTCGTGGGCACGTACTGCACCGTCGCCGCCTGCGAGGCCGAGACGAGGCAGCCCGGGAACGCAAACGAGAGCCAGAACAGAGCCGAGCGCCTGCCGGGGCTGCCGGCGTCCGCACCCTCTATAGACGCAAGGGTCATGTCGCCGTGCAGCTTGGGGAAGGTGTTGAGCGCGTGCACCATGTCGCTCCACTTGAGCCGTTTGGCTCGCGCCGGGAGGTTGGCCATGCCGGCCACGCGCTCGCCAAAGTGCTCGGTGTAGATGCAGCCCAGCAAGAGGTCGAGGGCCAGGTGGTCGAGCAGGAGCGGCGAGACGAGGAGCTCCAGCGGCCACGTGGCCATGACCTCTCGGCAGTCTGGCGAGCAGGCGACGGGCCGCCAGACCGTGGTGTTGAAGGGCTTCGAGCAGACGATGCACTCGGTCCCGAAACTGATGGCCGACAAGACGCTCTGGACCACCTTGACCACCTTGGATAGCGTCGCCGACGGGTTGCTGGAGGCGTCGTCGTGGAATGCAGCGTGGAGGTCTCTGCTCATGACAAGGGCGAGGAAGTTGTCCAGTCGCGCCCCGGCGTTGCCTGTTGTCCATTCCTTTGTCGCATCGCAAAGCCCGACCCCGTACTTGAACGGGTGGGTCCCGGCTCTGAAGCTGAGCGCAAATCTGAAGCCTGCAAAGGCTTGCTTGGTGTTGAGCGGGTTCAGGCGCAGCTGCAAATTCACAGCTTTGGGGTTCTCCTTCAGGGCCCAGAGCAGCAGCTCACCTTTCTTGTGCTCTCTCGCAGGGATCTTGCAGTCAAACGTAGTACCGTCAGAGGATCTCTTCACCATAGACTTGAGATCCTCCGGGATCGCGACTTTTTCGTTGGGCTTCCTGAGGGCCAACTTCTTGCTGATGGGTTTTGGGACGGACTCTGCAACTGACGCTGCGGGCTTGGCCTTCACATTCGCGACTTTGTTCTCAGGAACATATCTCTTCTTGTCCTTTACGGATCCGACGCCTGGCTTGTCTTGGACCTCATCCTCGACCTCATCGTCACTCTCCTCCTCGTCTTCGTCGTCATCCTTGCTCTTCTTGGCCCAGCGAGGTTCGGCCTGCGCCACGGTGGCTGTCGCAGTCCATCTGACTCTCTTGCATCGGGCCCTGTTACTTGGTGCCGGGTTGGCAGCGACTCTGCGCTTGGCGGGCTGCGGACCTGGCTTGGCGGTCTCGACGGCGGGCTTCTTTGCTAACACTGGCTTCTCCGTGGCTGGCTTCTTTGGTGCCACCAGCTTCTCCGCGGTCGGATTGCCCTTTACTGCCTGCGCGGGCTTGGGCGTAGATTTGGCCTTGACCGCAGCCGCCGCCGGTGCAGACGGTGTCGAAGCAGGTGGCTCGGCCTGTTTCTCCGCCGCGCTGCCAGCAGCCTTCTTCTTCGTGGCTCTACCAGCAGTGGTCTTGGTTCCCGCAGCAGACTGGGCCGCCTTGCCCGCAGCTTTTTTCTTTGCCGGCGTCTCCTCGACCAAGGGGCCCTTCTGGGCCTTCTTTCGGGCCGCCTTCCTCTTTGCGATCGGTTTGTTGTTCTCCTTGGCGATGGCTTCCTGGCGGGCCTTGGCGGCGCGTGTGACTGGAGGCATATTTGACGGCGATGTGAAGTGATGAGCGGGGGAAGAAGATCGAAGGGGGCTTGATGGTTGCACTAAAGGTGATAGAACTCAATGAGAGCATAAAGGGGGGCTCTGCTGTTCTTTCTTCTGCTCATTGGACTCGGAAACGACCAAACCCTCACAGCAGGTGCATGTTTGCATCTTTATAAGCTCTCAACTGCAGAACAATCCCTTCACCACTGCTGCCTCGAGCCGTTATAGTCTGGACAACATCTGCCTTGAGCTGGCCTTTGTCTACAAAATTCGGGTAGGAACTTGACCATTTCTTCGACAGTTCTTTTCTCAATGACCGGATCATGGCTGCCTTGAAAGTATCAGCAGCCTCTTTGTGTCGAGAGAGCCGTTCATGCCATCGAGGGTTCAACAGGGGACGGACTGCTCGCTGAACAGCTTGTGAGGGTGCTCATGCTAGTTCCCACGCAAGGCAGCAGCCATTATCAACAGCCTTTTCATTTCGCATGGCAAGTTTTGATTGATCATTGTTTTCCATATCCCTCTCTGGGGTCTTTTATCTTGAAAGATCTTCGATCCATCTCGACTGTCTCCCTTTGTAATTGACTACTAGATCCTTCTTCATACCACTTCACTCTCAACAAACCTGCCAGCTACACATCTATCGACACAGTAGATGCTGGAATCGCCTCATGCCACCTCTGGCGAAATATTCTTGCCTCGGGTGGAATGTCGCCCTCCCTAGCCTTGTTGTCCGCGACCTTCTTCCAGCTGGCAGCTACCTCCTCGTCCGTGTGATTCCTCAGCACCGCGCCCGGCAGACCGCTCGCCTCGCCGTGGACGCCCACGAACCACGGCTCGTGGTTCTGCCCTATGCGCTCCGAGGCCGGACCGCCGAGGAATGGGGCCGGTGGGTGGAAGATCAGCTTGTCGTGCGCCACCTCCACCACGTTGCCCGTCTGTTCGTGCTTGTTGTCCTCGAGGAACATCAGGTACGAGTAGAGGAGTGCCTCCTTGGTTGCATGACTTGCAGTGGACCCTGCGTTAGCTTACACCAATCCTTCCTTGCCCCCCCTTGCCTTCATTCGACCCCCGTAACTGATAGGATTCTCTCCAATCTCCACCAAGAAAACTTACTGCTCCGGCAAAAACGCCTTGTCAAAGTCCGGCATGATGTTCGTGTTATAAGGGCCCGGACAGATCTCGTTGATGGTGATGTTGTCCTTGCCAAGCAGCACCGGAGCCATCGACCTGACCCAGTTCGCCGAACCAGCCTTGGCCGCCGCGTACTCGGGAAAGACCGGGCCAGGATAGACAGAAAACACGCTGCCCGTCACGAGGATCTCCCCTCCCGGCGCGGGCGAGTTGTGCCGCATGTAATGCACCGCCAGCACCGTCCCGTGCACGACCGCCTTGAGCCCCGTGTCCAGACACGCCGTGTCGGGCTCGCGCGGCACGTCCTCGACCTTGGCCTCGGCCTTGCCGACGAGGTTGTACCGGCTCTCCGAGTCGGTGACGCCCGCGTTGGCCACAAAGGCGTCCAGCCGGCCCCAGCGCTGCCAGACGGCGAGGAAGGCCGCGGCCTGCTGCTCGTACGACGTCACGTCGCACTTGACAAACAGGACCTTGTTGCCCGTCGGGTCGAGAGCGCGGGCCGCTTCCTCTCCGCGCTGTGCCTGGCGGGCTGAGATGGCTACGCGCCAGCCCTTGGAGAGGAGGTGCTCCGCTAGGTGTAGGCCGATGCCGCTCTTTGGTTGGCGGTTTAGGTGGTTGCGTCAGTCGAATGGGGTTGTGTTGCTAATGCGGCCTGTAGACATGGATATACTTACACTGCCACCAGTGATGTATATCACCTTTCCCTGATTGGTAACACCATTCATACCGTCACTCGGGGAAGCCATTGCTTGCTTGTGGGTGTTAATCGTTGTTATACAGAGGTTTCTTTGCCGCAGAACTGCCGGACCAGTGTCTGCTGCCTGAGCTGAGCCATGGAGTTGTTGCCATTTATACTAAGCATAGGGTAGTATCATGAGACCATCTTTGGTAGTGCCCGATGGCAACACAATGCACACATTAAAAAAAAGGATTCTCCCGCTGCTTACCCTCACGATCTGCGGGGTCCGGCCAATGAACACAGAGGAACACTAGCGATGTGTGGCTCTGACCACAAACATAAACAAAGTCTAGATTCTTACTCCTGCAAAATCGAGAGGGGTAGCTATTCTGAGCAAAGATCTTCGCGTAATAGGGGACTCGGCCCGTCCGACTCGGGTGGAGGAATTGCCGTGAAAGAAGCTTGAGTGGTCGCCGTCGAATCTCATCTCTATCTCTTCAACAGAAAATAAGCCACCTCTGATGGTGATGGTGTCCACCCCGTGCCTGGCGAGTGCCAAGATATGCCGTCTGGCCGTCCAGCAAGGACTTTGCGTCTCTTGGCATGCGGCTTCATCAATTATTGCTCACCAGCATGCATTATCCTACCCCTCCTGAAACACGTAAAAAGAATAGTGCAATGCCAGATATTCCCCTCGTGCTCAAACTTCACAGTCCGCAAACCAAGGGTGCTGTAGCGCCTCGGTTGCCGAGACTGCGCCTAGGTTCCAAAGCCGTGATCTTGCCGACGAGATCTTTGAACTCAGAGTCTGTCCAGCCCAGGTAAAGGAAGGCTCGACGAAAGGTTTGTCTGCTCCATAGTAGCCGGGACATACACCCGGGACGTGGCCCTTTCAGTTGCCAAAGAAGGAAAGGTGCTTGCGCAGGATCTTTTACGACTGCTGCTCGCGTGAAGCATCTTTGGGTTCATCCGGATAGAAGCCCATCATGCCTAGCCAGACGTAGGCTACCTAAATTAACACATATTATTTGGTCCGGATCACAGGCAGTGTGTCCATGTAGAAATGCTCATTGCTCATATCATGGCTGAGATATCATAGAAAAACTCTCGAGTGGTGTGTTAGGTAGTTTCTCTTGCATGATTGGAACTTCTTCAAAGGGGGTAGCCGTAGGTGCGCCACGTGGCATCAATCGCATGGGAGTACTGCGCGTTCTCGAGATCTGTTATCTGGAAGTCGTCTATCATTATGGTACTGTCATCATCTTGATTAATGTCAAGCATGATATTGTTGCTTTTATGTCTGGCAGCCACGTCAGCTCCTCAGATCCTGATACAGGAGCTTCAAGAATTGACAATCCCGGCTGACCGGTGTGAATGATTCGTTTGTCGTGCTATGGCAGCTAGACCAAGTAGAGCATCCCTGACGATACGCTTCTTGAGAGCCGGCGGGATGACAGATATCTTCACCGTAAGCAGGTGAGTTCGGAGAAAGAGTAGATCAGAAAATTGCGTTCAGGAAAGGTGTCGATCGCTGTTCTGACATTGACCGACTCGACTCGCTTTGCAACGAAATTGGTGCTTGCATGACTCTGAATGGACGGAACTGATGATATAGTTGTCTCCCGTGCGGCTAAATGACTGAGTTAAGTTAGAGATAACCACAGATGTGTCAAATTTGGGTGAAAAATCAGGAGGGCCTCTTACGTTGCACGTTATACGGAGAAGAACCATTCCGCTACCGGCCCCTGTGGGAGAACTTTATCGATGAAATAGCATCTCCCAATCCTCGAGAAGAGCTGTGTGCCAACTGACAACGGCTGCTTGTCCTAAGGAGGAGAATTGGCAGCCGAGGAAATGTTTAGGCAGCATGGTTGCTGCCACTTCCGGGAAAGAGGTGCGCCGAAAGGGAGTGCATGTTTGAGAAAGAAGTGAAGGTATACTAATCAGAAAACCCTGATGAGCAGAGTTGAGAACTGCGCGAGATAACACGTCGAAGCGTAAACTGCTCAGAACTCGCTCAACATCGGCGACGGGACGAACTAGACTAGTTGAGCGTAAGTGCGCGCGTTTGTAAATTCAGTCGGTTCGCGCCTGCCTCTTTTTTTTTTTTTTTTTTTTTTTTTTTTTTTTGGATCGAAGCGCGCACGAACGCACGCACCGTTCATGATGTGCCGCCGCGTCGGTGAACCAACAATGTCTGGTTCTGTGTTACCTGTGCCACGTGATGCCCCGAATTTCTACATTTGCCTTGCTTGACGGATTAGGTGTCCTGGTAAGATGGCTCGACTGGGTGTACCGTGATAGTTACACCATGTGAACAAGGCATTCTATGCTTTTTGAGTGTCATTTTCGACTCACCAAATCATCCCGCAGTGACTTCAAATTGCCACAAAAAAAAAATGGATAAAAAAAAATAATGTCTGAATTCCTTGCGTTTAAGCTCTGCTTTCTACAAATCTATTAACCGCAGGTTCCGCAGAAAACCCAGACCAGAACAAGTGATATCAAGAATCAATCAATAACCCCGATGCCAAGACCCCCCAAAAAAATACATTCCCCATTGTTTGCCGTTTATCCCTGGACAAAGTCAACACAGCTCTGGTAGGTCTGCTTGGCGGCGGTGCCGACCCAATGCCACTGCAGGACGCACTCGCCGCCGGTGGTGCACTGGTTGGCCTTGAGCTTGGGCATGGTGACGGAGAAGGCGGTGTTGTTGGCCGGGAGCTTGGGGAGCTTCTCGTCGGCGTAGCTGTCAAAGAAGATGAGGGGCTGGCCGATGGCCTTGTTGGACTTTGTGTCGATAATGGAGACGTTGCAGGGTCCCTCGTGGGGGATGGGGATAGCAGCCTTCATCTGGATCACCTGGCCGGCCTTGAAGGTCTGCAAACGGTCCTTGTTGTCCTCGAACACGGCACCACGGCAGAGTGAGAGGTTGCCTGGAAGGTAAGGTCTGTCAATATCGTGCTTGCCATGTATATGTTTTTGAAGACACTGTTTTATCGAGTTGGAACATACAGTTTGCGCCAGTGACCTTCACATCCTCGAGAGGGATGGTGCCATCGGCTTGGACAGCGGACACACCCGCCTGACCACAAGCCTTGGCCATGGCCGCACCTGCGAGACGACAAGGGGGCACGGTGATGTTGCCGTGCGCGAGGACGGTCGCGACGAGCGCAGAGACAATGGCGAGCTTGGCGAACATTTTGTCTTTTTTTTGTATATATATTCTCTTGTGAATATTGTTCCTAGTCGAAGCTAATCAAGCTCAAATATCGGCGAGTAAAGGTGTTTTGGATGGCGTCTGTCTGTATTATCTAATGATCTTGAGGAGAAGAGAAACGAGTGACCGGCACTCATGATGCAACCAGCAACAAGAAGAATAGAGTAAGAAGTATAAAAGACGAATGAGTGTCGAAGACTTTGGGACGATGATGAGATCAAGAAAGTCTGAGCAGAGCCGCAGAAAACGGCGAGGTACGCTTTTATGGGAAATGCATTGCGAACGGGGACACGGAGTCAAGGCGGCCCGTGGACTCTGGAGTATCCTTTCGGGCCCAGGTACGAAATTGACAATCCTCATGGGCGGGCCGCACGACCGGGAACCCTACCAGGGCATCACCTGTCATTCCAACCCCGAAATGCTCTCTTGGTAACAAGATTGACAGAATTTACAGTGAACTGTGCCGTCGTGCCAGGGTGCCATCGTGTAGAGTTGCAAAATAAGCTTGTCTCGGCTCAGGGATCTTTGACGTGGGTGGACATGACAGTGGAAACGGGAACAAGGGCATCGACTCATTGGGAGAAACAAGGAGTCGAGACCCCCCCGGCAATGTCACCCCCTTGGTCAGGAAAGACAGAAAAAAATGAAACCAAAAATACGGAGACCTTGTCACTCCTGTCCAATTTTTAGTGCGTGCTGAGGCAGTTGGGAAAAAAGCTTCCGCCAAGAATCTGATGCGCGCCACGTTTTGGAATCGTCGGAATTGGTCGGATCGACGCCCAACCGTGGTGGACCAACGATGTGAGCCGCTCGCTGATCTATTCCCTGTTGACCCCGTTGAACAACTCCCTGCCGATCCGCTCACGATCCATCCTACCGCAGCCAGCCTCTGACTGCTGGGCCAGGGGCATTGGGCCCATTATACAATTTTACCCATAAGCATAACGACAAAAGTTGTAGTAAAGTGTACAGCCCCCCCTCCAAGCCAAGCATTCTCATTATTGATACGCAGGTACCCCCGTGATTCTCTTTTCCATTTTTAGCCAACGTTGATTGATGTCCAATGTCGTTCGCCATGGCGAGTCGGTTGCTGCCAAGTTGACGGCGACGCAAAAGCGTCTAATTGTGGAAGGACAGACGGCCTGATCATGAGTAATTGCAGCGTCTTACCTGCCAAGTGTCACTTATTGGACTACTTACTTACTTGACTGCGGAAAAAAATGCCGTTGGGCATGACTACACTCCTTGTGCGCATTATATGACTCTGTTCTTGTTGTGTTAAGGTTTTAGGCTTACATTTAGCACAACGCTTGTCATTTTGACCAACTTCCGGTTGAGGATTCGTCTCATTGCTACTCGGCCGTATGACCCAGCTTCGGGAAAAACCACCCCTTTTTTCATTTTACAACCCAGCTTCGACTGAATCTTTTACACACTTAATACCTCCGGGACGACGCGTCATGTTTTCACATTCGATTAAATCCGACTCGTCTCTATACACAGTTGTCAAACGCCCGCCAAAGTCTATACCAAACAACACCATAGTACACCCGCTACGGAACTTGATCTTGTTTTTTTTTCTCCCGTCCATGACTGACCCAACACCATAGGAAAAAAACAAAAAGATAAGAAAAAATCAGAGATATCATTGCTCATGTCATCACGCCAGAGATCGACGCTACTTTACTCGTTGTCCTCGTTGACCAGCACGTAGCGGTACCTGGCCTTGCCGTGCTCCATGTCGAGGATGGCCTGGTTGGCCTCCTTCATCGGCCTGGTCTCGATCAGGGGCTTGATGTTGTGCTCGGCGACGAATTCGAGCATCTCGCGGATCTCGCTGGGGCTGCCGATCAGGCTGCCGCCGACGCTGACGGCGTTGATGACGAGGGTGAAGGCGTTGAGGTTGGGCAGGGCGCCGCCCTCGGGGACGCCGACGTTGATCAGGATGCCGTTGGGCTTGAGCAGCATCAGGTACTTGTCGAGCGGCATGCCCGTGTGCGAGACGGTGCAGATGATGAGGTCCAGGCTGCGGCGGTGGTGCTTCTCCCAGTCCTTCTCGTCCTCGGTCGCGATGTAGTCGTCGGCGCCCAGGGACATGACCTCCTTGCGCTTGGACTCGCGCCTCGACACGCCAACCACCTTGTCGGCGCCCATGGCCTTGGCGAAGAGCACGGCAAAGTGACCCAGGCCGCCGACGCCGACGATGCCGACGTTCTTGCCAGGCCCGCACTTGTTGTCCTTGAGCGGAGACCACACCGTCACACCACCACACATGAGGGGCGCGGCGTACTCGGAGGGCACGCCGTCGGGGATCTTGATGCAGAACTTGGCGTTGGTGCGGTTGTAGGTGGCGTAGCCGCCGTACGACTTGCCTTCGTCGCCGGGGTAGACGGAGCCGTATGTGTTGATCAGCTGGCCCTTGGTGGAGCAGTAGTTCTCACGGCCGATGGAGCACTCGGGGCAGTCGGCGCTCATGCAGCTGCGGGCCTGCGCGCCAACACCGACCCGGTCGCCAACCTTGATGTCCTTGACATTGCTGCCGACGCGGACGGCTCGGCCGACAATCTCGTGGCCGACACAGCAGGCTGTTGTGAGGAATCAGTTGTCAGTGCGAAGTCCTTGCAGCAGATGGTACCACTTTCTCAACGGGCATGGGCAAACATACGGTAAGGTGTAGGGCCCCAGCCAGATGAGAGGGTGTGCAGATCCGAACCGCAGATACCGCAGTGGGAGATCTTGATGTCGACATCGTCCTCCGTCCACTTCTTGGGCTCAAACTCTCCCCAACGCATCTTGCCGTTGGCTGACTCGGGGCTGTCACCCAGCCAGCCCTCAAACTTGTAGTCGGTAGCGGCCATTGTGAAGTAGGGTTGATGTGTTATGATGATATCGGGTTGATGTCGCGTTGAAGTCCTTCAATGTTTGATGGAATGTCCAAAGGAACGATACTTTGGACGTATCGATCACCATCCCCCTCAACGGGTGACCAAGCGGTCATTATATACCCCATCGTCCGACCCGTGGCTCTACAGCATTTGTAATGGGATGAAAGAGCGCCCGAGGCCAAAGTGAAAAAGAGGGGGTCAGAGACTGTTGCTGCATGCAAAAAAAAATGCCGACGTCATGCTCCAGACCCGCAAAGCATACGCATACTAATACCGAGGGATCTATTTTTCGGGTTGACCGATAATTAGTAGTAGTAGTAGTAGTATTATTTAACGCCGGGCTCGGCCCGGCTCATTAGCCGGCCGTTAGCAACCTCCCGAGGGGTATCTCGGCGCGCTTTCTATTTTTCTCTATTTACACAGCGGAAAACAAGGGCATAGAAGCGAATCGAGCCTGACCGGGTTCGTGCCCGGTCCTGCTTACAGGTTTGTTCACTGACGCGACCCCGTGCCTTCAGGCGCACGGAGGATTCGTCTGACGGCAGTTGACGGCTCTTCATCGAGAGGGGCCTGTGTCCAAACAGCGGAGCTGTCGGTCGTTTGTAGCCATGGAGACGAAGTTCCCAACAAGTGTGGGCTCGACGGCACAGGCGGGTGGTTGTTGTCGATAGCCAGCCGGGTTATCCTTGCCACGGTAAGCGGGGAGGAGGTGGAGGGAGCAGGATTCGAACCTACGTTACTCAAGTAACAGCCATGGCGCTTAACCACTGCGCCATTCCCCCCAATTTGACCGATAATTAGTTTGCTAGTCCTCCAAAGGAGCGGAGTCGGGGGTTTGGAGATAATCCACAGCAACCGGTGCGGAAAAAAAAAACATGATGTAGCAGTGCAACCAGTGTTTTCCGCATAAAAAGGTTCTAGTCAACCAAGGACTTGATCAATCCCCGACTCGATTGGGAAAGAGAAGAGGCGACGGAGATCCCAGAGTCAAGTCATCATGGAATACTACTTCATACTTACCTACTTCATACTTACCCACTTTCCGCCGAGCAAAGATAACTTTTTCAGCCTAGTTTGAGGTAAAGATCACCAAAGGGGCCAATTAGAGGATAACGTCAGGATTCTCGGGAAGAAGTTGGAAGCACCAAGAAACCCACTGTAACGTGGGTCCCTATTCCCAGATTCACGTGGGAGACGCAGCGGGAAGGATTCGACACCGCCGCATCAATCTCGATCATGCAGAAGGCTAAATTTCTAGACCAGACCTAGACCTAAAAGAAGGTGAGCAACGATAGAAGAAAATAAAAGGTGTACCAAGTACCGGTAGTTATTTAACCCGTACAGATTGCTAAATAGCCCGTAAGTGGATACCTTTACAGTGTTACCTGGATTAGGTACCTTGGCAACTTGGGTAGAAACACAACAAGCCACAACTCGGCAATTTGGACCACCTGCACCTACACCACTTGATTTTCGATGGGCATTACGCGTTTTGAAATCGTATGTTGTCAATTGTATAAATGCATTTGTTACGATTCATGCATGCAGATCATAGTTTATATTTTTGATAACAGCACTGTAAGAACGTCCAATTACGGCCTATTTAGCGATCTGTACTGGCTCAATAATCAGGCCAAAAAAAAATCTCTTCGCGGTTTCGGAAGTACCGTATTACGCAGTATAGGAACTAGGAAGGCTGGTTACCTACTTCATATTCATACCACAGAGACGTACGGACTACGGGGTAGACAAAGCTCCCACAAGTCCGCGCTGACAGGAGCGGCTGGTTTGTGCCTGTGCGCCAAATTGGCATAGAACCATCCTCCATGTCAGCAGAAACTGGGCGAACAGACCCTGGCTGCGTCGAGATCGGACCTTGAGCATCGAGTCAGTCTTTTTTTGCCATCCTTACCACGTTTGTGCGGAATTCTTTCCATTCTTTATCGATCCCATTCGGAACTGAAATTTTCCCCTCCAAAAATCATGTTATCGCCAGATCGTTGATTTATAATTTCGTCATTCTGGAGTCTTCCACAGTACGCTTCCCTCTTTTTTTTCTTCTCATTTTCTCCCCTCTTTTTCAACCCCTGTTTTTCAAAGTCTCCAGGAACCAGCATATAAAGGTAGATGATACCCTGCGCGATTTTACAGTTCCGACCAAGGTTGATCGACGTCGACATGAGATACCGGATTTGTCGCTCCAAGAGTTGCTGAGTTGGGAGCTATTCCCTGTAACCGATATCTCTACTATGTAAAGGCTACTATGGCGAATAAATTCCCATGTTGCTCGCTTGCTTGAACCGAACTCAATTGTACTGGCTATAATTCTAATCACCAAGCTTGCAAGGCACCATGTGCAGCGTTACTTTGAGCCTGATACTTTAGGTTCAAGACGGATGGACATATCAGTCAGCACTCTATTTGGACATTGAGGCTACCCTCACAGTTAGTCCGAACTGGTTGCTTAGCAACCTGCTGATCACTCACGACGTTGGTTATTTATAATCTGATATTGTGAACCAAACAAGTTAACCCCTGATTTTCATATAAATTGAGACAACTCACAGCCAAGACTTGTTGGTTTGCGGTACAGGCAGAAATGGCCTGGTTTTCTTGATTCCTCACTTGATTGTTTGCTTCTCGTTCCCAGCTATAATGGCTTCTCAGTGTCCACACCGGGTTTCTGGCGCGTGCTGGACGGCTGTTATTGGTTTGACCTGTGCTGAATGCAGCCACATTGCAGCCAGCAAACCTTGACAACAACGGCTCCTCCATTTGTCATTTTGAACTGTTGTGCTACAAGTGGCGCGACGTTTTTTTATTTGTTCTTTTGCTCGGTCAGGCATGTCGCATTTGCTGTCGTTTTCGGCCAAATCGTACACTTGATCATCCGAAAGTGACAAAAATTACTTGAACGGAATTGGTCTTCTTCGGTTATAGATGGCGCCAAGGTTGACTGCGACTGGTTTTACCCCTCAATGCAAGGGAATTGTAAGAGAAAGGGAAGAAAGCGGAAACTTTGCATAATGGGTCAACCTCTATTAGAATTCTCAAGACACCTACACATACTTACAGTAGCAAGAGTAGGTATACACAACTGAGCTTTGACGTAATTACGGGGGTCTTTTTTTAAACCCTTGTATCCACTCAGATAAGCTGTCGGTACCCGGCAAAGCCGGAAGCCGGGTGTTTTGTGCTCAAGTGGATTTGAGGCGATGTTACGATACTTACACTCCTACAAAGTGGTGAATGGGAAGTACGTCGGCGAGATCAGAAAAAGCTTACTACCAGTTCTGGAATGTAAGCCACGACGTGGAGAGGACGTTAACAGCCAAGGGTATTACTGCTCCTCAAGTTGCCCACGTACCTCACTCAGTACCTTGGATACCTCCTTGGTGGCCTGGCGGCTGACTCTGTATACACATTTGCACTTCGGACGTGATTTTATCGAGAAATTTAAAGTTGACCAGTCCGCCTGAACCAAGAAGGCCTACAAATCACGCTAGAGATACGTTGGTAAGGTCTTCATAACTAGGTAGGTAGGTAGGTAGGTAGGTGGGCAGTCAAAATACTGCACCTAGATAACGATCTAGGTGGTACGTACCTAGGTACCTAGGTACATACGGTAACCCACCTTTGGTAGGATCTGGAAAACCCAGCAGGAATTGATCTCTTTCTGCAACCCCCTAGGTCGAATGGAATAGCTAGAACTTTCCCAGATAATTGCGAGCGAAATCGTGCCTTCCTCAACTGTCATACAAGGGCGGCATGGAATGTGTATCAACCTACGTAGTAGGTACTCCATACTGTGCAGGGATCGTTAGTTATATGCATTTCGTGGGTGGGTGACACAGTCTGGGGTTTGGCTACCTTGCTTGTCTTGCCTTACCTGCCTTTGTTGCTGGCAAGGTAGACTGACTGGTTTCTGCGACGTTTTCGACCTCCATTTGCTTGCGACGGATCCACATGATCTGCTAGCAGAGTTGCTTTTCAGCCCAACACGCGAACGTTTGAGCCGAAACAATTGTCATAAATCTTGGCTCTCTTCTGTTCACCTTTTTTTTTTTTTCTTTCCATCCAATACTTCTCACACGCTCTACCGACGGTGAACTCATCGGCACCAACACAACGATAGGTAGGTATGGAATGTGCTGATTGAAGCGCAATTCTGCTTACCTGGCGGTACTTGAGCCCTTTCCATCACCCAACCGTCGACCCTTCACCCCCACTTCAATTTTAGAGTTGCCGCGGTGTGGAGGCGGCGCGACGCCGCCAACGAAAGAGCCGCTGCGGCGAACGCGAACGAGTCCCGCCAGGTACCACCAGGCAGAAAAAACCACCCAAGAAAAAGAAACCTAAAAAAAAAATCACACTGCCAAAGTTTCATGATTGTCGTCCTCAACAACTAGTTTTGCGAGACGCCGAGGATCGCATTCAGCATGACGCGGCACCCCCAGGGGCCGGCCGACGTCGCAGCTGCTAACCAGTCGCTGAACAGTCGCTTGGGAGGCCGACGTCCAGCATGGATGACCACCGACCGCGACAACGCGGACGACTCCACAACCCCTCGCCGGGCTGGTATGAAACGTTCCCGCCAGTCGAACCCGACAACCACGCCTCTGAACCCGCCTGGGACCACCACGGCATCCGCAGCAGCAGCCTCGTCGCACTCGCTTCCGCGACCTTTACAATCTCTCACGACACCTAATGTGTAGGTTGAAGTTCTGCTAGCTTGGCCCTGCAGAGACATGCTCTCCGGTGCCCTTTCAGCCCGGACACCATTGGGATTTATCACACGCTTGGACGCATCGCGACGCGACATGCTCTTCCTGAAGCTGCAATCTATCATGTTTTGCTAACATGCCGAGGTGTCTGTTGCTAGATCCTCCTTCAACGCCCTTCCCTCTCCCGCGCAAAGCGACGAACCCAGTCCAGCCTCTGCGGCGAACCCGCCCGACAGTCCGAATCCGCCGCGAGCAGCGCCGGTTCTATCAATCGATACCCAGGCCATATCCCAGGCCATGGAGAGACCTATACACAATATTGGCACCGGATACCCAGGTCACATACCACTAGCAAACAGTGGCCCAGACACCAGCTTTGCATCTTCTAACAGCAGCCGCACTCAGCGGGTCCTACAAAGCAACACTCACACTCGACGTGTCTCTCATGAATCCTCGCTGGCTGCATCTATTCGTAACCCGTCAGATTTGCAATTCCAATATCTTCAAAATGTGCCCATTACCAACATGCCAGGCATTCCGGTAACCTCAGGTATCAATATATTGCACATTCAATCTCCCGTCGGGCCTAACACTCCGGTCCAGTCTCCCCAGTCTGCACACGTTGCAGTACAGCAGCCCGGACCCCACAGTGCAAAAAGACAGAGGCTTGAGTAAGTCTATACTCTCCCAGCCTAGTTTCGTACACTCTCATACTAATGATGAGGGGCAGGATGCCATTCGCAACTTGGGAAACGTGGATCAAAAACTACCTTGACCGCATGGACCCTCAAAATACGAATTCAACTCAAATTGACCGTCGAAGGCTGTATTTGCTGGAACGTGCTTGTCATAAACACGACTATGTCTATCTACAGATTCATCAGATTTACTGTAGATGGTCCTACGATGCATCTGTGGTATATAGGGCTATGCCTGCATACGACACGTCCACCATTGATAAGGCCTGCAGAGCAGTGTGTGACTTGCTGCTGTCCAATCAATTTGTATCTGGACCAATGTTCAGCTACTTCATAAACTTCCCGGTGGATTTTCTACCTAACAGCCAGGATTCTCTAGGCCAATGGCTCACTCGATTCGCCCATCACTGGGATGATATGATGAAATTGATCATAGAGCGGAGGCGGCCGCCGCTTGCCAACGAACTGATCTACGTCTTAGGTTGTGATTCCCCAGTACTTCAATCTCTCATCTTCTTACATGCGAAAAGAAGTTTGGGACTCGTGGATCATGGACCCCATATGCAGGAGATTGAGGATTTGTTCGCTCAGGACCAGCAAGGTGCTAACATGGCATATATGAAACGGTCGACGCTGCACATGCAGCACCGAAAACCCTCTGATTGGCAACTGTTTGAGGATGAGAATAGGGCGCTGGTGGATAAATATGTTCACCTGGTAATGGCGTCAAATCCTGGTGCAACCCGATCATCTCTATCTTTTGTCCAACAAGCCACATCATTCACCCCTCAGCCTTCGTCGACCACGGCGGTATCGCAACCGACACAGTTTCCTGTATTGGCCAGTCACGGACCTCTTGCGCCAACTCGGCAGCAGCCTATACTGCCAGCTACCATGACACAAGAAAATTATGCAGCTGTGCGGGCAAACAATCCGGTATACCCTTCCAGCACACCTAATCGAATGTATACTCAAGGACCTGGTGGTGTATCTTTGCAAATTCAAGCTCATCAACAACCGTTGCCGTTTGGGCAGCAGGTCGTGAACGGCGCATCACCTCACCTGCACCAAGGAGCGGACTCACCCTACCATCGGGGGAACCACTATGCTCAGCATCTTAACGGACTCACTCCGGGTTACTCTCAGCACCCTAATGTACAGTCGCAATATCTGCAGCAGCGTCAGCAGCAGGCTTTCGTTGCTGGTGTGACTCCTCCGAGCTATCTTACGGTCCATCCCAGTACGACCAGACCGAACAGACAAATTAGACATCGCAACAGCCAGAGCGTAGATTCTGTGCCATTTTTCCCACCAAGAGGATCCGTCATTCCCACGAGACACCACGCCAGAGCCCCCAACGACTCCGTAGCCTACAGCCTTGGTTTACATCAGGTGGAATTACGAAGTCCTGTCAGGCAAGTCCGCGCGCTTTCCAAGCCTCAAAATGCAGATGAGCAAAGGTATTTTCAGTTCGTCAGGGACTTCGCCGTACCGCCATCCGACATTTCACCATCGAAGAAAGCATACGAATTCAGCTTTGACGTTGAAGATATTACTTTGCTTTCTGGAACTCATATATATCCCGGCAACATTCCTCAACTCCCGGTGGCCGAGCATTTTGAGGGCTCAGTCCGCCTGCGTCTGCGCTGCTGCCGCATCAAGGAGTCCGCGGGCACACCGACTGAGCCAGACTGGGTTACTTCCGCAACGTCATGGCCTCGACGTATCTTTATTTCCCTCGTTGCCAACGATGGAAGAACAAGGAAGAGCGTAAAACCAAGACGAGCACCTCAAAACTCCAAAGATCTTCCAGCTGAGATTACAGACATGGTTTCAGAAGGGATAAACAAGCTCACTGTTAGCGTTGATTACCAACATAGCGACCCCGGATATCGACATTTTCTAGCCGTGGAGTGGGTAGAGACACGAAGTTTCTCTAGAATAATAGCCGACGTTTATGCCAACCAAGTCCTTGATCCTAAAGCTACGCTAGAAGACATACAGCGCAAGGCAGGATGGACCCGGGCCGAGCATGACGATGACGTCCAGATGGAGGTTAAGGCAGAATATACCGTCGACTTGACGTGTCCATTCATGGCGACTCTCTGGGAAACACCAGTACGCGGTGCGGGCTGCATTCATATTCAGTGTTTTGACCTCAAAACATGGCTCAAATCCCGCACACAAGTTTCCGGACGTCCTCAATGCCAAACTCATACTCATCCTTGCGACTGTTTCGGCCCGACACTGTCAATTGTTGATCACTGGAAATGTCCCATCTGCAACGGAGATGCCAGGCCGCAGAGTTTGCGGATTGACGGCTTCCTGGTAGAGGTACGCCGCAAAATCGAATCTGAAGGTAACCTTCGGAACACCAAGACCATGGTCGTATTCCCGGATAACTCTTGGAAGTCAATAAGGGAAGACGACGATGATGATGAGGAGGATGAAATAGAGCTCGACGGCAGGGGCGGAGCAACTGATCGGACGGGAGCTGGTGCAACGAGCGTGACACTCCCAAATGCAACCAGAGCACGAGCACCTTTGGTGTCTCATGGATCGCGTAGGACGCACCACGAAATAATAGATCTTCTCAACGATGAAGATTAAGAGCCTTGCCGAAACACACACCCTTATGACAGACGATGACCACCATATTTGGCGACTTTGATACCCGACATTTGCATTATCAGGAGTTTGGAGCATTTGGCGATATTTTCTTTCTCATTTTTTGATTGCTCTTTTATCTTTTTTTTTTGCACCAAATACCCCATACTTTTTGGCCGTACAATTGTCGCAGTAGGGGTGACAATTTAATTATCTGTTTAATTTTGGTCACGTTGGTATTTAATTTGGTCTCCCTCAAAAGGGGGTTTAAAAGTACCAGGAGTACCTACATTTCGACAGGGAGCTTTGGCCAATACATGGGGGAGTCTACGGGGCATGTTTTAGCATCACCTATAAACGACAGGAAAGAATCCAATTGCTGCAAGTAGGAGATTTTCCAGCACATACTTGTTTTTTTTTATTGCTGCTAATTAGGGGTAGATATTTGGAGATTAACCTAAATGCTATTTAAATTCCGCATGACCATCCCGTAATATGACACGGATTGGTTAACTCTTTGCACTGCTCTCATTTGATTTATCTGCTGCTGTAAAGACACCTACTGCCAGCATCCTGAAGAGAGCGTACAAGGGTTGGATGCTGTGTACCTAGGTAGTTGCTAGGTACGGGTTGTCAAGTAATAACAAGGAAGCAAAGTTCAGACGGAGATCGCAGAAAGCTCGGAGAACATGGATGGCAACCCCCACATAGCCTGACATGTTTGTTCAGCACACCTCTACGGAAGCAGGGACCGAGGCCGTTGGATTGCCGATTATCGAACCAAAACAGGTGCCTCTCAGCCTCTCAATTGATCAAAGCATGTGTTGTTGTATCCAATGCACCTATCGCGTGGCAAATTGAGCTCGTCTGGTTGGGCAACAATATCCCCGACTACGGACTGGGGCACACCAAGCGAAGTATCGAGGTTGAGGCTGAGCAAGGCGGACATTACGCACGCATGCGTACGCACTCATGGTGACCAGAGTTACCATCTCTGGCCGCCTCGTTTTTGCTGGTTACAATTGCTCACTTTGCGTTCGGTACACTCTGGTCTGTTATTGTGTTTTAACCCCTGCACAACCTTGATTGCGTGTTGTTGTTTGCGTCGGTCACCTCTGTCTCTTCTTTTTTTCTTCTCATGCCAAAGAAAACAACAGACCGCCCACTTGCCATAATCTGGGGTCTCGGGAATCTACGATGGGGCGCTAGTACTGGCAACGTATTCATGGAAGCAAAATCTGAGCAGCCTTGGGTACTTTGACCTGCCCTGACGGATGCCACTAACCCAACCCAGTCAGCCCAGCCACCCAATTGGCTCGCCCGTCTTTGATAATTTCGATGCGAAAAAGCAATTTCTGGAACCGCCTCGCTTTTTTGGCTCTTGACGCCCAATAGAAAAAGTTCAAAGTTAACCGCATTTACCCCACCAAAGCCGAACAGTCGGCAATTGACGACATCATTAGATTCCCAGACTTGCGGCGCTTCCTCTTTCGTTCAACACGTTGGGATCGGGGGGCAATTCCGAACGCGTCACCACATACATTAGGTAGCCGCAGCCAGCCGTAGCAGCGATTTAGCACTTCCGTGCTGGGTTCAAGGCCCACCACTTTCAACCGGGCGTAGTGCACCCGCAAGGCCCCAGTTTCCGCCAGGCGCCCAAAGGAGGAGCTTATACGGACTTTTGTTTCATTTGGGGAACCCTGCTGTCGGCAGGAAAACGCGACAAGGGAGAAGAAGAAAAAGATGTCAATCCGCATCGTCCTGGACAATGGCCCGCCCGAGTACTACTCCAATCTGGATACCATCTCCGGGCGGGTGCTTTTGAACCTCAACCGCGCGGAGCAGGTCGGTGCCGTGGTGGTTAAGCTCGAGGGTGAATCGCGCACCGCCCTGGCCGTCCCGACCGTGGATCCGAGCTATCCGGGCAGCGTCTACCCCGGCGCCCGTGGTGCGCGCCCGGCCAGATTACCCGGCGGCATCTCGGCGCCCGGCCAGGTCATGCACGAGAACCACAAGGTGCTGTACAAGGTGCAGCAGGTATTTCCGGGTCCGGATGCGCCGGGCCACGGCGCGGGTCCCCAGTGGCTCAACCCCGGCCCGCACTCGTTCCCATTTCGCTTCAAGATACCGATGAACAACATGTGCGGCGACCCGCGCGCCATGGCACAGATAGGCGGCATCGGAGGCCCCGGAGGGTTCACCGACAGCCCGGGTCTGTTCGGCATAGGTGGTATCAGGGTCATGGACGGGAGCAGGCAGCTGCTGTATGCGCACGTCAACAAGCAGCTGCCGCCGACGTTCACGGGCCTGCCGCACCAGGCAGAGGTCGGGTACTACGTCAAGGTCACGATACAGCGCCCCGGCCTGCTCAAGGAGAACTGGCGCTACAAGATCGACTTTCGCCTCATGCCGCTCGAGCCGCCCCGGCTGCCGCCCACGGGCCAGGAGGCGTACGCAAGGAGGCCGTTTGCGTTTCGCCCGAGGTCGCCGGCAAGCGCGTCGGCTGCCAACGAGGCTGGGGACAAGAAGAAAAAGAGCTTCTTCGGGTCTGGGTTCGGTGGGAAGAAGGATGAGAAGTCGTCAAACAACCCATTTTTCACAAAGGGGTCGGTGGAAGAGAGTGGTGGCGGCAATAGTGCTGCAAATGCGACACCCAACTCGCTCGACCCGAATGGCGCCAACGGGCAGCTGCAGAGGGGTTTGGCGCCGTCGGTGGAAATGTCGGCTAGGTTGCCATATCCCAGCGTACTGACGATGGGCAAACCACTGCCGTTGAGGCTTATGGGCAAGAAGCTCGCGCCCAGCAGGGGAGAGCATGTGTTTCTGACAAGTTTGCACGTCGAGCTCATCGGGACGACCAAAGTTCGGTGCAACGAGCTCAACAACGTCGAGACGTCGAGATGGGTCATCGTATCCAAGTCAAACCTCAAGGTCCCAGTCATCGACCCCGAAGGCCCCGTCGGGTCGGAAATTACGCTGCCGGCATCCCTCTTCCTCAACGATGTGATTCCCAGCGGCCTCGGACAGGCGGGCATGACGCCGGCTTTTTCGACGTGCAACCTCAGCAGGACCTTTAGTTTGGAGCTCAAGCTGGGCGTCAGCTGGGGACTGCGCGAGACTCTTCCCCGGGACGTGCAGCCGCAGGCGCTCTTCCTACCTCTGACCTTTTCGAAAATCGACGTCTACTCTGGCAGGGTGAACCCCGAGGTCCAAGCCCATGCGGCTCCAGAGGCGACGGGACAGGCCGAGATCGCACCAGCTCTGCCACCGAGGAGGCCGTCTGCTTCTACGCCGAGTGCTGCGGCTGGCGCTAATACTACAAATATTGCTGCTGCTTCTTCCTCTGCTGCAGCCGCTCCACCAATACACAGCCCTCCAGCCCAGGTCAGCGGTCCCGGTGCTGCGCCCGAATACGAAGCGCCGCCACCGAGTTACGAGGAAGCTATGAACTCCAAGACTTAGTGGTATACCGAGTTCCTTAGAAGGCCTTTTTGATTGCTTCATCCTATATAACATTTTACTGCATTATTATTAGCGTATCACGTATACCTACGGTAGATCAGGTAATAGCTGGCATCCAGGGCGGCGTTTATTTGAATTCATTCTACATAATTCAGGTTAGGGTTAATGAATGACGTTTGGGGTTTGGGGAATTCTGCTGCTTGGCGCGTTGTGAATTTAATGCCTGCACCCCTTTGTGAACTGCGGGGTCAAGCTTGCTAAGTGAATGGTGCCGCGCGACACCGCCAAAACTTTTTTCTCGCCAGCAGAAGTTCAAGCGCATTCCTCGGCGGCACAACTACCCCTACCCAAGGTTTATTTCCGAGGAAACTTGCTGCCTCTACGCTTTCAAAAGCTTGCGTCTTTGTATATCCGGAACACGTTCCCCACGGCAATCACCCGCACCCGCTTGCGCCGTCCGAAGCACACAGCCCACAATGGGCAAAGTCAAGACGCCCCGACGGGCGGGCGCCGCGTCCAGCTCACCCTACGACCGAAAAGGCGGCAACAACGCTGCGGCTGCGGCCGCCGCGGCTCCCACCAAGAACAACGTGTTCCGCTTCAAAAAGGACTACGGTCAACACATCCTCAAGAACCCGGGCATAGCCGAGGAGATCGTCAAAAAGGCGTACCTGCGGCCGACGGACACGGTGCTCGAGGTTGGACCGGGAACCGGCAACCTGTCGGTCAAGATCCTCGAGCGCGCGCAAAAGCTGATCGCCGTCGAGCTCGACCCGCGCATGGGTGCCGAGCTGACCAAGCGTGTGCAGGGAAAGCCGGAGCAGAGGAAGCTCGAGGTCATACTGGGAGACGTCATCAAGGCGGACCTGCCGCCGTTTGACGTTCTCATCAGCAACACCCCTTATCAGATCTCCAGTCCGTTGGTGTTCAAGATGCTGGCGCTGCCGAACCCGCCCAGATGCATGGTGCTCATGTTTCAGAGGGAGTTTTCGTCCAGGTTGACGGCCAGGCCTGGGGAGGCGCTCTATTCGCGATTGGTAGGTTTTGTTCCTTTTTCGCGCCATTCTCGGTGCATTTCAATTGTCACCACTGTTACCTCGGCAAATTCCATATTACCATGTTTCATTTTTTACTGACTTCTTGCCACCTCTGCAAAAACAGTCCGTCAACGTCCAGCTCTTTTCCAAAGTCACACACATCATGAAAGTCGGCAAGGCAAACTTCAAACCCCCTCCGCAGGTCGAATCGTCCGTCGTGCGCATCGAGCCCAAGCTCGGCCGCGAGCGACCAAACGTGTCGTGGGAGGAGTGGGACGGCATGTTGCGCGTGTGCTTCAACCGCAAGAACAAGACGCTGCACGCCTCCTTCCTCGGCGTCAAGGAGGTCCTCGCCATGGCCGAGCGCAACTACAAGGTCTGGTGCACCATGAATGACATACCCATTGACGAGAGCGTCGTCGAGACGACCGACGGAGACGTCGAGATGGATGCTGATGACGGAGAGTGGGGCGGTATCATGGATGTTGATGAGGATGGAGGTGACGCCGGTGATGACGACGACGTTCCGGAATTCTTCAAGGAAAAGGCCCCGGCTCCAGTAGCCAAGACGCCCAGCAAGAGGAAAAAGACAAAGGTTGGGGAGCTGGTCAGGAGCAAGATTGAAAAGGTCCTCAAGGACACGGACCTGGCCGAGCAGCGTGCCAACAAGTGCGACCAGAACGACTTTTTGAGGCTGTTGGCTGCGTTCAACGCCGAAGGCATTCACTTTGCATGAGCGTCCTTGTTTTCGTCTTTTCTTTCTTCTTCATGCTGGGTTGGCATTTTATTGGTTGGACCGGGCGGCGTTGGGAGTTTGTCGGCAAGATAAAAAAAAAGAAAGTTGCATGTTCTTTTGCCATGGCATTTAGTATGCGGCGTATGGAAAATAATTGGTTATTGCACAATATGTGGTTGTGATACCCCTTAATGATCATCAATCATATTACGACTGTTTCTGTGTTCCACCAAAATCTCACCTAACTCCGGATCTCATGTAAAGTGGGTATCGTGGCATGCAAGATATATGTTGCAAACATTCAGGCTGTTGTGAGAAACAGCCCGTATGTCGTAGACGATGTGAGCTGTCAAATCCCGATAGCTTCCAATTGAAACCATTCCGTCCATCAACCAGAAAGCGTTTCCGATGGTCCTGGATCACCCGTCATGCTCGGCTGCTCATACCCCTGAGGCCAAGAGGCCGGCGTCGGAGTAGAAGGCCCACCAGAAGATAGAGCAGCCGCCTCCTCCTTCCGCCTCCTCGCGCCAGCCTTATTCCTCCTGATCCTGGGCTTGTACCCAACGCCGCGGCCGGGGCCTTTTGTCTGCGGGTCCATCTTTTTCCTCATCAGCCGCGCTTGGCCGTCCAGCTTCTTGCGCTCCTTCTTCTCGCGCTCAAAGTCCTCCTCCGAATCGTCGTCGACGGCATCGTCTGGATTCTCGGCCGTGACGACCGTGACCTCGTCCGTCTCGCCGCGCTTCCGCTTGATGGCCATCAGCTGCTCCAGGAACCGTCCCTGAGGCTTGCGGGAGCCCGTCAGGTCGTCGGTGATGTGGATAACAAAGTTGTTGGCCGAGCGCGCGAGCCGGTGCGCCTCGGTACGCTGCTCCGGGAGGGCCCGGTTTTGAATTGAGATGGGCTGGCACTGTAGGCGGGCCGAGGACGCCGCCAGGAGGGTGGCGCCTGGGACTGCTGCCAGGTATGGAAGGGTTTTGTCTGAGGACATGTGGCCCGACAACGAGGCGGTATCGGAGCCCTTCCGTGTCTCCCGGAACTCGGGTGCCAGGTTTTCTTGATCATGGTCGATGGCACGGGAGTGGTCTAAGTCTACATTGGTTGTGCCATCGTCCTTCAGCGGTGTTGTGAAGACGAGCTCAGTCCCAATATTTCTCGACCAACAGCCCTTGAACACCATGCCCTTGTGCGAGATGATGGGTTGCTCTGAGTGCAAGTCCATGATTTGTATCTGTAAAGGCTTGTCCTCTTTCTTGGTCTTCTTTTTCCGTTTGGCAGGGCGCGATATCCCTACTCCACTACCTTTCCCGGATCCTCCATCGCTACCCACACCTGCTGCACCGGACAGCTGGGGATCTGTATTTTCCCTGCGGCCTTCATCTGCGTCATCCTCATCCTCATCGTCATCGTCCTCACTATTATCGTCTTCCTCCTCGTCGTTACCCTGTCCCTGGCTATTGCTGGCTCTTTGATTGGAACTAGGTTCGACAGAGCTCTTTGCGACCTGGCCTTCATTGTCACCCCCCTCGCCAAACATGGCACTGATGTCAGGCTTCTCCGACAATGGATTGAACCAGGTCCGATATCCACCTCTGGTATTGTGAACGATTTGGTCATCGTTGCGCGCAGTGAAGTCGGGTGTGGATAGGTCGACCGTCAGATAGTATGTCTAGAGATGGATAACAAAAATTGTCAGATTCGAGTTGCAACAGTGAGGTAAGGTTGACGGGTTAAGACGTACCTCTGTTTCGGTGGCAGAGTATTCATACTCCCAATCTGAGTCGTCATCAAAATCGCCCGGGCGAGGTGCATTCGTCTCGATCTTCGGACCCATCATTTCGGGTGCAGCTTCACCCATACCTCGCCCGACTGAAAGAGGGCGGGACCCGAAATCGGCCATTATTCCAAAGTTTTTTTGAGGCTATCAAAGTATGCGCAGAGGCAGAGGCAATTGATTGAAATTGGACCAGTAAGTGGCTTTTGTTTGAAGAAACCTCATGGCGGAGGAGGCTGTTGAGCCGGGTTTGGCCGTATTAGCATCTTTATGTAGTGGGCAGATTGGTTTGTCGAGCTCATGCCTGGACTTGCAAGTATGAAGAACTTTACGAAGTAGCTGCTGGTGGTTTTGCTGGAATATTTCCATGTTGTACCCCACTCAATCGTCTCCACAAAGAAAGGATAATCCCTGTGCTGGATCCAACAGGGATAGCACTGCACTGCATCTGCGGCCTTGGAGAGCTTATCAACACTTACAAGCGCTTTATCGGCGGCGCACCCCGCGGCGCATAACGTCAAGCTACAGGAAGAGATCCATACCAAATCAACGACTTTTTTTCTGCTGCTGCATCCTGACTCACTCAGGCCACAGTCGTTTATTTATATACCAGCTGTCACAGTGAATCAATCACACACTGCTTTTATCACCTGGATAAATATTATTCAATTAGTAAAAATACCTTTTCCTTGTTGAATAGCACAGCAAGAGCAAGAAGAAAACGGCGCAGAGCGGGGTATAAAATCATCAAAAATGCCCAAAGTATACCTGCTGGACTATGTTGCCGGCAATGTTCGTAGCCTGGTCAACGCTATCGAAAAGGTCGGCTTTGAAGTGGAATGGGTCAAAACTCCAGAAGAGGTTGCCAAGGCAGATGTACGTATCAATTCTTTCCCGCAGTATATTGATATGTGTTCGTAGTCACAACGCCTGAAATTGACACTTCCAAGTAGAAATTGATCCTGCCAGGCGTAGGCCACTTTGGCCACTGCCTCTCTCAACTTTCCAAGGCTGGCTTCCTACCAGCCATCCAGAAGCACATTGCCGATGGCAAGTCCTTTATGGGCATCTGTGTCGGCATGCAAGCCATTTTCTCTGGCTCGTCAGAAGACCCGGCATGTCCCGGTCTCGGCCTGATCAAGGGGTCACTGGACCGCTTCAACGACAGCACAAAGGCCGTACCTCACATCGGCTGGAACGATGCTACCATTACTACGACCACACAGCCAAACAGCAACAATGAGCCATCAACGCTCCTTGACCTTCGTCCCTCCTCCAAGTATTACTACGTCCACTCGTATAAATACCCTTATGTCCCTGGCGAGCTTGAAGCGCAGGGGTGGACGGTAGCAACAGGAGTTTATGGCGAGGAGACGTTCGTCGGTGCAGTCGCTCGCGGCAACGTCCTGGTTACGCAGTTCCACCCCGAGAAGAGTGGCGTCGCCGGCCTGCGAGTCCTCCGATCCTTCCTGGACCCCTCCGGCGCTGCCTCACTAGGATCGGCCGCCGTCGCACCACGGAACCCCGTACCCGCAGGACTGACCCGCCGCGTGATTGCATGCCTGGACGTACGCACCAACGATGCGGGTGACCTCGTAGTGACCAAGGGCGACCAGTACGACGTCCGCGAGAAGTCATCCGACCGTGGCGTCCGAAACCTCGGCAAGCCGGTCGACCTGGCCAAGAAGTACTACGAACAGGGCGCCGACGAGGTCACGTTCCTCAACATTACCTCCTTCCGCGACTGCCCCCTAGCCGACCTGCCCATGCTCGAGGTCCTCCGCCTCACGTCCGAGACGGTGTTTGTGCCGCTGACAGTCGGCGGCGGCATCCGCGACACGGTCGACGTTGACGGGACCAAGGTGTCTGCCCTCGACGTCGCGAGCATGTACTTCCGCAGCGGCGCCGACAAGGTCAGCATCGGGTCCGACGCCGTGACCGCCGCCGAGGAGTACTACGCCGCCGGCAAGACCTTGTCCGGCTCCACCGCCATCGAGCAGATCAGCCGCGCGTACGGCAACCAGGCCGTCGTGGTGTCCGTCGACCCGAAGCGCGTCTACGTGGCCTCGCCCGAAGCGACACGTCACGCCACCATCCAAACCGCGTTCCCGGGCCCCAACGGCGAAGCTTACTGCTGGTACGCGTGCACGGCCAAGGGTGGGCGGGAGACGCGCGATGTCGACGTGGTGGAGCTGACACAGGCCGTAGAGGCCATGGGTGCCGGCGAGATCCTGCTCAACTGCATCGACAAGGACGGCACCAACAGCGGTTTCGACCTGGAGCTGATCGCGCAGGTCAAGGCCGCCGTCAAGATCCCCGTCATCGCCAGCAGCGGAGCCGGCAACCCGGGACACTTTGAGGAGGTGTTTGAAAAGACCACGACTGACGCCGCGCTCGGGGCTGGTATCTTTCACCGCGGAGAGTACACCGTTACGCAGGTCAAGGATCACCTGGCGACCAAGGGATTGCTGGTGAGACAGTTCGAGGGGGAGTTGTGAGTTTGGTTTGTCTTTGGTATGGGTGATTCACTGGACAGACCTAGTGAAACCCCCTGATGTTTATAGTTCGAAACCAGACATAAAAGGATGCTAACACCGTGTGATGCGAGCCACATCATGATCAGATCACGCAAGAATGACAATATGCAAAATGAGTAGTACCATGTGCAGTATTTTTTGAAATACCCTAATGTCCACACCCAGCAAAACTCCGAAACTATCCAATCATTTAATCATCAGCAAGAAGAAGGCCTCCAGCTTTGTTTGGTGTATCTTTCAAATGTGACCGTGCCCGCCCGTAAGAATAGACAAAAAGAATAGTCTTTGTAGTACAGCGGAAAATAGTACACCGTGTGACAGAAGAAGAGCACAACAGGAGACTTTAGGGATGAGAACCTCGATGAGGCTGATGATGTTAAGAGAGGAAGCAGAAGAAAAAAAAAGTATATCACGCAAAAAGACAGCCTTCCCTGGCTTGTTTTTCTCTCACGCTCTCAGAGCAAGAGAAATACAATGCCTTCCAAAAACGATCGACAAAAGGAGAAATGATAGCGTTACCGTTGTCAAAAAATAGATGAATTCCCGCCCGTTACACCTCGTAGTCCATGAAGAGCCACCTTGAGCTCGTGACGTCCAGCGAGCCGCCGGCCCACCGGTCTAGGCTGGCGAGTGAAAAGCCAGCCCATTGCAGGCCCTTCATGAGCGATCTGGTATCCCTCTCAGGTATTGATCGGTCGATAGCCACGACGAGGTGGGAGCATTCCAGCGGCCCGTCGGCTAGTTCGATGGCAGCAACCAACCTGCAATCATGTTAGTCTGATAGCTCAGGAATGGCATGATACAAGACCAGGAAGATTGCGACCGGGCAAAACAAAACTTACGCTGATTTCAAATCCCTTCCCATGACTCCGGGGTCAAAGAAGATAAAGGCCGATTTCTCGCCCTCGTCATCCTCCGCCAAGAAACCCCGGAAACCAGCACCGCCGACGTAGTCCCAAAGCTCCAGCCAGGCTGTGACGCGACCGGGGGGATTTCGTCCGCTGCTGGCCGCCACGAAGCTGTCCGGGAAGGGATATTCGTCCGGAGGAGTGCACAGCTGGCCATTGGACTCTCGTCCGCCGCCGCCCAGCTGATAGCACTGTTGTTCTAGTTGTACTTGTCGTTCTTGTTGTTGATGGACACCCGTCAGGCCGGAGCCACGCGGCGCCGAGTTCCGCTCATCCCGGAACAAGGACCACATGGTCTCGCAGAAGAACCTCTCACATTCTTCCCTGATGCGCGATGTTGCCCCCCCTCGCCTAAGGTGGGGTGAGCCGAGGCCACCGGGCCCGGCGTTGTTGTTCGACGTCGACTGGACGCGTCGCTGCTTGGACTTGGGAGTCACAGCGAGCTTGTTGTCAGACGTGATGGCGGCGAGGGGGGGACTTGTCGGTGGCGATGGTAGTCCTGAGGAGGGGACCTCAGGAATACCACTCTGCCCCTGTGGCAAGGAGAGCCAGCAAGACGATGGCGTTGAGTTAGATGGATTGCTTTCTCAAAACGAAATGAACAGGAGGGGTAGGGCTGGATGGGAGCTTGGACTGCGTACCCGTAACGCTGGTAGTGCAGTAGTGAAGTCCCTTGAGGGACGCAGTGGCATTGTCGACGAGGTAGCAGCTGGCAAGGACATTCGCCTGACGGGCAGCGGCCACCTCGCCGTAACTACTATTACAGTAATTCGTTTCCTGTTTCATTGTCGCCATTGCTGCGGTAGTATGCCACCTTGAGGGATCAAGTGATTGTATTGAGGCGGTCAAGATTGAACCGTAGTCGGTCGGCGTCGGGGTTGAACGGATTGATTTTTTTTTATCGCGTCGGCGTTTTGTTGTTGGAAATTGAATTGATTGGAAGGTCGGTTGCGCGGTAGATCAATGTTCGGAAATGGCTTGTGGTCGAAGCGTGACTGCGTCGTTGAGTTTTGACGAATTTAGTAAGCGTCTTTGGTGATCGGGCGTGTGAGGATGGAGAAAAGCACCTTTTTATTTAAGGCAAAACCGTTTGGTTGCCCGAGGGGGAAAAGCCAAAGAGTTTTAATAGGCATAGCATGGGGCCACTGCGTTTTCCCAGTGGGCACCGACTAGCGCACGGTGGGGCCCGCACCGAGCAAAAAAGAGAGGTGCAGCGCCACGGGAGGAGGAGTCTCCTTCTTGTCGGGTCTGCGGGTTCCTCTCCTTCTCCAGCGAACGAACCACTGCACGTGGCGGACGCTAGGAGCCACAGGTTTTTGCCTTGGCTCATCCCAAGAGCCCGACGAAACCGTCGAGCCTCTTGCATGGATGTGGGTGGTGCCCGACATTTTTTGGACCGGGCTGTCTGATTTGTGTTTTTCTTTTTGATTCTATAGGTACGTTGGTGGAAGCTTACCTACCTACCGTCGTTACAAAGTACGACCGTAGGCTCACCAGCGAAACCCGACGACCTTGGTTGCGACTTTGAAATTCCCGGTCCGTTGGTGCCGCATTGAGATCCAGCCTAGTGCTGATGCGTTTACCGGCATTTGTTGCCGACGCTGGCGTGCATTTTGGGCCTTGTCTAGAACTAGTCTTCTCTTTGCTTTCTTTACTCAAAAATCTACGGAGTACACAAGGTCTGCGTCGTCGAAACACTACAGTCTGTTGGCAACAATCTCTTGGCCCAGCCTCTTGCCACGTCTTGGCATGTTTGTGTTCATTCAACGATCAGTCACAGCCTCCTGAGTCCCTTGGTGGGTTACGTAAAGCTTCTCAATGGATGACTGCATGTGATCCGATTGCAGAGTTTTGCTTAGCAAAGAATGACTAGGAAATCCTGTTAATATGCGGAGTTGTGAGTTACTGACAAAGTAAAATGCCTTCCTTGGCCTTTTTTTTTTGTGTTTTCCCGGTTGATTTGTATCACCACCAATACGTATGTTCGCTTGTGAAAGACTGATTGTTCTCCGGCCGAACCGGATGCACCTTGCTTCAGTGGTGTAGTAGGTTTGTCCTCCGTGTCAGAGTTTCTAATTGTTTCGCACCACATTCCGTCGTACAAATTGGAAGATCTGCCTGCATTTGGGTTTTACCCCACACGATAGCACCCTCGTGACAGCTTGGGCCCCACCGCTACAGTACTTGCATTATCCCCCAGACTTGATTTGATGCCTTTGAGTAGCATGCATCTTAACAACTGCCAGACCTGAGATAAAACCGACATCCCTTCGGCATGCGAACCCAACCCTTGATGTCGGATGCTGCCCGATCTGGTCTGATGGATGGGAGGCACTATAGGTACTGTAAGGTAGGTACTTACTTGCTGCAGCTGCATACCTAACCACAAAGCTGAGCTGATCGACCTACACTAGACCATTCATGTAGGTCGGCGTCCGGTCTAGCCTAGTTTGGGCCGGATCTGGTCATGATACCATACCAACATCTGATGCACTTCTAGATCCCCCACGATTGCTCAAGGGAAATCATTCGATTCTCAATGCTCTTTCTGGCTGTTATTCGTTGATTTCAGTAATGCGCTTTGGGAAACTTGAATTGCGCAGAAGAAATACTCAATCCAGTGATAGCTAACCAGTTCCTTTCTTTATTTCCTTGTTTCTTTATTTGTTATTTTAAGATCGAGCCGTTTGGCTTGGCTCGTGACGGTCTCTTGATCGATCCTCGACCAGCGCCAACGCCATCTACTGCTCCATGCTCTTTTTGGCGATCTTGGTCTTCTTCAAGCTGTGGTTCTCCTTCAGGATCATCAACACAACATACAAGACAGTCTGCAGCTGGGCGTGGATTCACACTCCCGCTTTAAGATACACTGTCCAATCCCCGCTCGCAATGTCCTCATTTCCTGGACCCTCCTCGTCACTGTGGCCGTCTTTTCTACTCCCAGCCATCACCATACCTTTCCGGCAACGAAGGACGGTAGCAGACAACAACGACGTAAACTCCCCACCCTCGCTCAGCTCTTCAGTCGAATCCGCGACGTCGTCAATCGCGCCGCCGGCCACCGCCACCCTCCGCTGCGTGCACTGCTCTACGGAATTTGCCTTCAACTCCCAGGTCGTTTCCAAAGGCTTCACGGGGAGGCACGGGCGAGCTTACCTGGTGGCGCCTCCATCATCGCGCCCGACGCCGACTTGTCCGGCCACCGACACCCAGTCCACCAACCTGGTCAACGTCAGCATCGGGCGTGCCGAGTCCCGTCGGCTTTCTACGGGGGCGCACGTGGTCGCCGATATCAACTGCCTGCGATGCGGCATCAAGGTCGGCTGGAAGTACATCGACGCCAGGGAGCCGTCGCAAAGGTACAAGATTGGCAAATTCATCCTCGAGACGTCGCACGTGGTGGTGTTCCGCGACTGGGGCGCAGATGACGGCTCCATTGGCGCGTCGGCCGACGACGTAGTGACGGAACGGCTCGAACAGCCGCGCGACTCGGCCGAATTCGACTCTGAGGATGAGGATGAGTGCGATGAGCTGTTCTCGGGAACATGGGATCCTCACACGAGCGCCATTAGGAAGAGGGCAAAGGAGGAGGCGTCGGCTCGGTTGTCCAGGACGCGGATGGAGCTTGATGCTGCGAAGGCCAGGAGATGATGATAAATATTGTGGGGCACCAGGGTTTTGTTTTTGTGTTTTTGATTGATAACGATTTACTATTTCTACTCATGTACGAGCGTTTAACTGTAAGATACCCTGGGATGGAGGATATCTGAATTGTTATTGGATTTTATGCGATTAATACACAAATTTGGATATACCCGAGTACCAAGTAATATCTGGAAGGTGTACTTTTTCCCACCGCGCTTTTACAGGGAATTCAGCACTGTAACAACCCACAGCCAGACATGTTTAAATGTTAAAATTTAAATCAAACAATTGTTTTACTAGGCGACGAACTCGGCAAAAGTTATTAAGAAGAAAAAATAACAGACATAAACAAGCATAAGCGAAATGGCTTGAGCAGAATCGGAGATAAACGACTTGTCGCTGGGTAAGCTGCCACCCACGTGACTTTATCTAGCCAAGGTGAGGTACTTTTGTCTCGACTCGGTAGAAAATTAGATCAAACCTGCTGCGTGTCATAGGGGCCGTTAACTGCAAACTGCCCCTCTTCGAAAGCCGCTGCATGCCGCCCGCGTGCCCAAGCTGCCCGTAATGCCCCGCACACCTGGTCTACAGGGCCGTCTGGTACGGTCCTGTTATCTACAGCAGCCATTAATAATAAGGAAACCTAGCTCGGCCAGACTTTTCACCTGTTCAACTTCTCCCCTCTCGAGTAGCCGATCGAGACAAGTAGCACCACGGCCATCAGCACAGCAATCCCATCATCACCTTTGCTCTACACAATCTCAACGTCGAAGCTACCTCACGGACAACATCCGCAAACATCAAGCTCGCAAGATGGCGCCGCAGCTTGACTCGTTCTTCTCCCAGGTCGACACCCTGTCGGACCACTTCATCGAGCGCCTGCGTGCCGCCGTCGCAATTCCTTCCGTCTCCTCTGATGCCGCCCGCCGTCCCGATGTCGTGCGGATGGCACACTTCCTAGTTGACGAGCTCAAGAAGCTCGGCGCCCACGTCGAAACCCGCGAGCTCGGCAAGCAGCCCGACAACCCCTCTCTCGACCTCCCCCCTGTAGTCCTCGGCCGCTATGGAAACGACCCCAACAAGCGTACCATCCTCGTCTACGGCCACTACGACGTCCAGCCTGCCGAGCTGTCGGACGGCTGGGCCACCGAGCCTTTTGATTTGACAGTCGGAGAGGACGGTCGCATGTTTGGTCGTGGCAGCACGGACGACAAGGGACCTGTCCTGGGCTGGCTCAACGCCATTGAGGCGCACCAGAAGGCCGGCGTCGACTTCCCCGTGAACCTGCTCATGTGCTTCGAGGGTATGGAGGAGTACGGCTCCGAGGGTCTTGATGACCTGATCGTTGCCGAGGCACCCAAGTTCTTCAAGGACGCCGAGGCCGTCTGCATATCAGACAACTACTGGCTCGGCACCGAGAAGCCCTGCCTGACCTACGGTCTCCGCGGCGTGAACTACTACAGCATCGAGGTCAGCGGCCCCGGAGCCGACCTCCACTCTGGTGTGTTTGGGGGTACGGCGCAGGAGCCCATGACGGACCTCGTCCGCGTGATGGGTTCCCTGGTCGACACGGACGGCAACATCCAGATCCCGGGCGTTATGGAGCAGGTTGCTCCGGTCACCGCGGACGAGGAGTCGCTGTACGACAACATCTCGTTCACCATGGACACCCTGTACGAGTCCCTGGGCTCCAAGACGGTCATGTTTGACGACAAGAAGAAGACGCTCATGCGCCGCTGGAGGTACCCGTCGCTGTCTCTGCACGGTATCGAGGGTGCCTTCTCGGCCCCTGGTGCCAAGACCGTGATCCCGGCCAAGGTCATTGGCAAGTTCTCGATCCGCACCGTCCCCAACATGGAGATCGACCGGACCAACGAGTTTGTGTACAAGTATGTCAACGAGCAGTTCACCAAGCTGAACAGCAAGAACACGCTTAAGGTGTACGCCCAGCACTGCGGAAAGTGGTGGGTGGCTAGCCCCAAGCACTGGAACTTTAGCGCCGCCGCCAAGGCCGTCGAGAGGGTATGGGGCACCGCCCCTGACTTTACCCGTGAGGGTGGAAGGTGAGTTTTGCTCTTTTGTTTCTTTGCGTTGTGCGAAATTTCGCATCTCCTCTGGTTCAAACTTACTGACATAACCAATGCAGCATTCCCGTCACTCTCACCTTTGAGCAGGCCACCGGCAAGAACGTGCTGCTTTTGCCTATGGGCAGCTCCACTGATGGTGCCCACTCCATCAACGAGAAGCTTGACAAGCGCAACTATATCGAGGGTATCAAGCTGCTCGGTGCTTACCTGCACTACGTCGCCGAGGAGCCCAAGCAGGAGTAATGTGTTAAGTTTTTAAGTATGGAACGGACGTGTATATTACCAAGGCACATAGTAACCTGTGGAAACAAATTCGTGTACCGTTTTATTTAATGCGAGCTGCTGCTGGTATCGTGCGTGCAAAACATGATTCAATATGGAATCAGAGGATTGTGTTTGTTATCCGCAGCTGACCGTATAAACCGATTGCGGTGAACGTTGTACTATATGAAGTAACTAGCTCTGCAAAAGAAACCCTGCTGCCAAGCTCATGTAATTGTCGTCGATCGGGCATGCAGGCTGATCGAGGTTGAAAATCCCAGCCGAGCCTCGGCATAGTGGGCTACTCCGTAGCTAGACGGACATGGCAAGTGGGTGTGGAGAATTTGATGTTGGGAATCCCAACATACCAAGAGGCTTACAATAGTATTTCATTCGGAGCACGAAATGGACGGAGCAGGAGTAACCTCTCTTGCCAATGGAGGTACGTGGTAAAGTAACAATCGGGCAGTGATTGGTTCACGAATTACATAGGAGTTTAGATTGACAAGAATGACATAAAGTAAAAAGCACAGATAGTATATTAAGTAATACTTCGTGGGTCCCAGGGATACATTTATCCAAAATCTTGCGTCCTTGGCACTTAAATGCCACCCAAGCACCAGGAATATATTACGAGCTATATTGCCATATCTGTTCGTAGCAGATTAGATCCCCCCACTATAGTGACGTTTGAGTGGGGTCGGCTCTCAGGGGAGTTGATGGAGCTTGACGCGCCGCGCTTCAGCTCTGTGGTCTTGGTCTCTGTCGCATTCGCATACGCCTGCGCAAACCTCCTCCGTACCGCCGAGGTGTCAGCAGCGCCCCTTGACGAGGAAAAAAAAAGATAAATAAATCGATAAGGGCACAGAATAAAACAAAACGACTCGATCATCAAACATTAGACTTTTATGATTCATGTCGTCGCCCTTTAGCCAGTCTTTCCTTTCAAAGTGTACCACCACCGTCTTTTGCTACCTGCGTTTCGCACCCCTCTGGATCGTCGCCATTGCCGCCCTGTTGTTTGGTGCACTGCGTACACGGATCTTTGGGCCCTCTGGTTCTCGTCGGCAGGCCTCACCGAGGGCAGCAAGCGCACAACCTCCGTCCGAGGCAAATCAGCAAGGCAAACCAGAGCACTCGCCCACCGGTACAAAGGAGGAATAAAATAAAATTAGAAAAAAAACACACACACACACACACACACACACAAAGAATGGCGTCCGCAGCTTCGAAAATCGGCGTCGCCTCCGTCATGCTCCCGCTCACTGCCGCCGGAGCCGCCTACATGGGCCGCGGGCTGCTCCGGGTCGACTGGCAACGGACGCTGGTCGACTTCTTCACCGGACCGGGGCGGACGAGCCGGATCCTGCTGTTGGTGTTTGTGGCGGCGAACCGCAAAAACATGCTCTTCGTCTGGACGGCGCGTGTGTGGGGAGCCGTATTCCGGCACGTCCTGGCGCCGCGCGACCCGCTCCCCATGGGCGCCGTGTTCCACTACACCATCAGCCAGTCGCACACCCCCCTCCTCGAGACCGACTACAACATGCACAAGTCCAACTCGACCTACTTCACCGACCTCGACGTCGCGAGGACCCACCTCGTCATGCACCTGCTGGTCAACGGCATGCGCAAAATACGGAACGGCGAGATTGTCATCCGCGACAAGGCAGGGAAGGAGGTCCCGGGCAGGCTGACGACGGCGCTGGGGTCGGTTTTCTGCTCGTGGAAGAGGGAGATACTCCCCTACAGGGGTTACGAAATCTGGACCAGGGTGCTAAGCTGGGACCGCAAGTGGCTGGTTATGGTCAGCTACTTTGTCGAAAAGGGCAAGGTACTGCCGACCGGTTTCGACATGGGCAGCAAGCTCGGGGCCTCTGGCAAAGTGCGCAACAAGGCCACGGGCGCCGTGGCCGACGACAGCAGCGAAGACTTTCAAAAATACGTCTACGCCACCGCCGTTTCGAAATACGTCTGCAAGAAGGGCCGCTTCACCGTCCACCCGGCCATCGTGCTCGAGGCCAGCGGTCTGCTGCCCGAAAGGCCCGGCGAAGGGTGGCGTGGTGGCGGCGACTCCGACACGGGTGCGCCCGACGAACTGGCCGACGTCGACACGTACCCCGAGTGGGACTGGAGAAAGATCGAGAGCAAGCGGAGGGAGGGGCTCGTTTTTGCCGACCACTTTGCCGCCCTCGATGAGCTCCAGGCTGAGTTTGACGGCGGAAAACATGACGCCCTGGGGCGTTTCGGCCCTGCGTGAGGAACTTTTCTCTTCTTTTGGATTTCCAAAAAGAGGGTGGGTTCTCTGAAGAGGTTTTAGGAGCCCTGCTGTCCTTTTTGGGTTTGGTTTGTGTTTTTTTTTTCTTTTCTTTTTTGGCCGAGGGCTTTTCTGCCGAGCTGTTGGCCAGCCAGGCCGCTTCCACGACTTTCCACTACAAAATTATACTTCCCTCGCCGAACGCGGGACTTTTTGGACTTTGTAGTCTGATTTCGTTTTGTACGTTTTCTTTTTTTTTTTTTTTTCCTTTTGCGACAACAGTCGTTTTGACACCGGAGACGTCGAAGTCGGTGGTGGATTAGAAACCAAGGTATAGACTGAAACAGCGAAACGTAGGTGTTGACATCCTGCCCATGTCGTTGACTCTTCATAGAACCCAGAACATAATAGACTTTTTCCTTGTATCTTAGTACAAAACTAACGACTTTTAACCTTCAATATAATTCTCTACACGAGATGGGACTGCGATTCAAGCATATTACCTAGCTAGCTACATACTTCAGCCTAGCTTTTCGACTGGTTTTTTTCCCCATGTCCAGGAACAAGAAACAACTCATCTCTACCTTTTCAAGGGGAAAGGGGAAAAGGCGTGGGAATCAACTCGTATTTGCGATGATCGTGTTTTGCCCTTTGGAAATTCGTCAGATAATGTAGAATATTGGCCCCTGACAGAAACTCACCTAACTACTACGGGAATAACGTCTTGTTTCTAGTCTTATCTTTGAACAGCGAAAAAGAAATGTGTATAAAAAGCCAAAAAAAAGCAGAAATCAAAGTCTTTGGCAAGAAACAAAAACCTTACCCATAAAAAGTCATACATGGGAGTACCTGGATCTGCAAGAAAGCGTCATTCCGCTCGCTCGGATTCCCAGGGTCCCTTCAAGAAAATAAACAAAGCAAGAGAAAAAAAAGGAACAGGAAAAGTCAGCCCAACTCGGTCATTGTCGTGCTTCTTGCCAACTTTGCCATACAAACTCCACCGAAGATGTCTGGTTATGGAATCCTGAGGCGAGGTATCCTAGACTTTCGGAGGACCCCTTTCTCACGGATTGTTTTCGTCCTTTTTTCCCCTTACGACAAGCACGCTTCTTCTCAATTTTGAAAGGCCCAATGGCCTGCCAGCAGAGCATTCGACTCGCGTAGCAAGCTCGCTCGGAGCAAATATGCCGCTAGAGGTGGGAGGGGGAGTGGAACGAGAACTTGGTCGAGCATGTACGTGGTAGAGAGGCCTTGGGATCCGGGCGCAGCCATCCCCGTCGGCCCCGATAACCCGCTTCTGGGGCTCAATTCATGCTCTCGAGATCTGAGGATGCTGAAGGATAAGACGTTTGGACCGCTGTGGCGCATGTGACCCCGATTTGCTGGCTCGTTTTCCTTTGCCAAGACCCACGATCTCCCGCTTTCACCTCAACATCACACTTGTACGTTTGATGTACATGTACAATTCATCCGATAAACCCCTCAAGTATGGAGAAGCAGCTACCCCTAGAATTAAAAGAGCATGTAATATCTGACACGGGAAAAAATTGAACAGGAAAAATAGAATAAAAATAAATAAATAAATAAAAAAAACAACCAAAACACGCTTTCCCAATTATTTCCGCTGAGCGATAGAAAGGGGGTATTATAAACGATCGTCAGTCGTAATACAAACAAACATACCTAAGGAAACCACAGACAACGATAGAAACATTTCCCAGCTTTGATCCCACAAGTCCGAACCTAAATGGTAACAAGAAAATAGCAAACTAAAATAATACAAGATAAAATCCGTACATGCCTGAGCGAGTGTCAATCTAAACATGGAAATTCCCATGTTTCCTGTAATATCAAGTCCCCGTCGTGTAGGGAGAGTAATCATTGTGTGAACCTTGCTTAATTTGGTTGCGGCGCGCGCCCACGCAATGCACGCCAGTCACCCCTAATGCGGTGTCTGACGTGCTTGTTGAAGCCGTACGTCAGCGCGTTGGCCAGGCCGATGAACTGCACGGGAGCCTGCAGGGCCTGCGACGTGTGGCTCGGCAGGTGGATGCCGGTCGCCTCGAGAAGGCGGTTGACCAGGCCCGGGATGGAGAGCAAAACGTAAAAGATGGGGTAAGCATTGAGCAGCATCATCCGCTTGATCTCCTTCTCCACCTGGCGTGTCTGCCGGCGCATCGGGAACTCGCTCGCGTTGGTCATGAGCGTGACGGGCTGCCGTGCCTGCGGCTGCCGGAAGGGGCTTGCCATCCTGGCGCAATCGCGCCAAGGGCTCCGCGGGCTCGACAGCGGCCATAAAGAGAGGGACCGACCCGGGCGAGGGCTTGCGTTGTTGTTGTCGCGCCACGGCGGTTCCCAGCGGGGGCTCTGCGATCTTTCCATCTTGCCGCCGCGAGCCGCCGCTGCCTCTTGCCGCGAGGACTTGAACAATGGGGAGAGGGACCGCATCGGAACGGGGCTTGGGGCGGGGCTGCGTGAAGGGCTGCGCGAGGGACTGCCCTGGACGCCAAAGTCCCTAAAGTTGCGGCGCCACGAGTCTTTGGGACTCGGCGGTATATCGGGGAGCTGCCAGGAGACGACTCCTGATTTCCTCACGCCCGAAGGCTGCTTTGGGCCCACAGGCTCTTGCTCTTCTTGGTTGTTTGCTGATCTGACCGCCGGCGGTGAGAGCAGGTCCTTGTCCTCCTCGCGAAGATATGACAACCCGAATCCATGTGTACTGGTTCGTGATCCTTTGCGTGACGAGGGCGGCTTCTCGAGTCGGATGGCGGGGACCTGCGCTCCTCCATCGGAGAACTCCAGCTCCCTCTCCATCGTCTCCTTTACCTCCGGGAGTGCTGCGCCGCCCGGCAGCGCCTGAACCTCCTCGTCGTCGTCGTACGCCGTGTGCTTGCGCGCACTTCGGACGCTTCGTATGCTGCGCGTCCAGCTGACCCCCTTCTTCTTGCCCTGTGGTGGTGGCGATTGAACCATTAAAGACTTTGTTGATGATACGCCGACCGTGGTCGAGTTGCCAGTGGATAACATGGTGCCCCCGGACGACGTGGTGCCGAGGCTAGAAGCCACGGTCGAATCCTCGGTCAGGCCCGTGCGTTGAATCTGAACCATGCTGTGGAAGTGACGGCTCATGTACCACCAAATGTAGGCGTATATGATTATGGTGCCAAATATTATCAAGATCCTCCAGCCATGGGTGAGGGCGTATCGCAGGTCGGGCCTTGAGGCTGTGATCCAGCACCAGTTGCCGGCAACAGGGGCCATGGCGCCCTGCGCCGTGGCATAAATGCTGGTGAAGAGCGGAACGATCCATATGGACATGGCGAGAAAGATCTTTTTGCCGGTAGAGGCGGCGGGGAGGAAGGCGCGGCGGGTGACGGTAAGAAGGGTGACGATTGCAATGGCTAATATGCTGAAGTCGGCGGCCTGCACGGACAGTTGGCCCACGAAACCATTCACGGTACACGCAACCCCGGGCTCGATCTCGGTGTCTCGAATACTGATTATGCCCGAGATGGAGTTGTTGAGGGAGTTGATAAACTCTAGACGGCTGTCATCAGTTCTGCAATCTTTCAAGCAGTCAGGTGGACAACATACCAGACAAGGTCAAGTTGAGAATCAGAACATGGCGAAATGTGCGCTGCTCCTTTCTGTAAGCCACAAAGGACACCAGCACAGCAGATGTCGCCAGGCATGATAGCAAGCTGCCTGCTAAAGTTGCAGCCCTGATTTCCGACTCGTATGTCGACATTTTTCTTGGGGGCGACGGTAGCGACTAGTCAAAGCTGGCCGCAAATCCATCTCGGTCGGTATTCTGGACTGGGTAGGGAGAAACCAGAGGCGTGGTGTGGTGATCTCGTGGGGAGGTGGGTTTTCTTTAACCGAAGATCAACGAGCTGCAAAGAGGAACGCCCCTTGGGACAAATACAGGACGGAGATAACACACACCACGCCTTGGCAGGCTCTCCCCTCCAAGTAACAGAAGTCCACGACATGGTTTAGGTTGTTACGCTCGACCAATAGATGGTAGGACGTTTTGGTCTTGACCAGGGGACCTTGGCGGGCGAGTCAGTCTGAAAACCGCCTACTGGTACGCTCTGGGGAGGACTCCTTGAAAGTGGTCCCCGCGCGCGGAGGATAGCATCAGGGGACATCCCAAAACTCCATACTTGAGGCAGCGCTCTGGCCATGCTTTGAATGTACTACTCCGCAACAAAGTTGTGTCTGTACGTGGCGTGGCGGTGGCCCAGAGTGAGGATTAACTCTGACAGGAGTGGAGAATATAGCCCTCTAATAGGTACTCCGCCCTGCGACTCAAAAGGTATTTTTGGTGATACCAGAATCTAAATCAAGGTGGATTCTGTCAAGCTGTCAATGCTTTCCATTTTCAGGCTTGGCAGTTGCTGTACCGTTTGTGTCTGAGGAGCGATGCGAAAATCGGCGATCAGGCTGATTGATGGAGGAGCAATCGTTTCGGCGTATTTTTTTTTTCTGTTGAAAAAAGAGATCTATCTCATTGTCGAGTACGAATGGGGTGATTGATCGCGATGCTCGGCAAGTGCATATACCTGTCTGTGCCTGAGAAGGCTTACTTTACCTTGGGTAGGTAAGGTAGGTAGGTACCAATGTATACGTCTGATTTCTTGACTGGATGCAGAGCGACTGGATGAAAACTGTTGAACGGCATTAGTCCCATAAAATCATGATGGACATTACACCTTCCACTGACGAGATTGGATTGTTGACGGGATAGCTCGGGCAAGACAGCTAATTAGACATACATACAGTCGATGTGGGAATTGCAACCTAACAAGAGACAAACGGAATGAATGTAATGCGATGCTGCGATGCGATTGATTCATGACCAGCGAATTCACGGCAGGTTTTCGGGTCCAAGTCCGGATTGGGGTTCGGAGCATGTGTGGGGGTCTGTTTGTACGGGACCCAATCTACCCGAACCCACTGCAGATATCATCAGGGATTTTCCTTCCTTTTTTTTTTTTTTTTTTTTCTTTTTTGCCTACAATCTGTAGGCAATTACGGTAGGTAGTACATAGTACTGCGTGTTGTGGGAAGGCACTACTTTGCCATACCACGTAGATGCACACAGATACCGCCACACTCGCTCATCCTTACGTTGTTGCACTCAAAGATTCCATCCAGCTTCATCGACGGACCGAAACGCAGGCGGGCTGGAGAATCTGATGATAAATCCGCGACCCTGGCAAGGATTCCATGAGATGTAAAACATTTACCACAGTAATTCCGCTTTCGCCTCTCCCATTTTTGGCCCATGCTCCCAGGTACCTCCTGGCCCAACGGGTCCAATCTGCCTTAATCCCACGGCATGACACATGAAAGTGATTCTTTATTGCCCCAGAGAGATATACCCCGTACTATTTACGATCTTTGTGTTCGAGTGCAACATCAAGCTTATTCGGATCCACGACCCCGACCCACCAATGAATGAATGACGCCTCAAAGATCTGAAAATAACCTCCTCCCGGGCCCGGAGATAGATGCACTTGCGACTGGCGAGACGGAGCATTGATCATCAAAGGTGAATAGAAGCCACGGATATGTTGAAACCTTGCTCACCACAAGAGGTGGCCAAGAAACCGCCCTCCTCGTGGTCAGCCCATGTTTGTTGGGAAACGGTCAGAATCAGGATCTAGAGATTTTCCTCTCTCTCATTAGATCGCCTCGCCGCTGGGGCCGCTTGGATGTCGTCAGTAGCTCACGGCGCCATCTTTTCCATATCCGCCCCAGTTGGATTTAGCGGCCAGCCGGCTTGGTCGATGGCACACACTTTGGAAGTTCCCTCCAATCTTCCACGGACGGTGGCAAACCCGAGGAGAAGAAGAAATACGAGCTAGTATCGCGTAGCATCAGAGTCTTTTGCTGACGGAGAGATATACAAACAAAGGTCGCTGAGGCGGGCATACTGTGAGATGTAGTGGCACAAAAGGTATCGCGAGGTCCTGTTTTGCTCTGTGGACCAACTGCCATGCTCTCTTTTCAGACATGTGGTTTATCTACGTTATATGCTTAAATCTATCAAATTCAGGTACGAGCCGCTCGCCCACGCCGCAAGTCCGAGCCGTCCAGGTAGTGGTGCACGCTAATGCTCCTGCAACCAGAAAAAGGTATCTTCCCCTGAACAAAGATGATCCAATGCCAAGACGCTTCTCCGCGCCAAAACACGAAAGGCCATGCTCGCTCACAAAGCTGGCGTGATATCATCGGAAAGTAGGTAGGTACGTACGTAGATGGTTTGATTCTAGTTGGCCACAATAATTGCTCCAAACTGCCTTAAAAACGACGTTGCGGCCCAGTCCTGCTGTGATCGTGCTTGTTTCTACGAGCCTCACAACTTAAAAGATAAACAATATCATCACATTCGTTCAACCGCCTGGAGCCTGGGTAGCATCATTCATTCGTTCACTGTTGTTTCCTTTCATTCTTTACCTCGAAAGCGTCGACAACTCCGAGTTTCCCACCAACCTAGCCCAAAAGACACGAGCCACAGACCCCTCCTCAAACCACAAAAACCACCGACCCCAACTCCACCAATCATCCAACTCCCCAAGTAAACCAAAAAATGAAGGTCTCACTAAGCATCGCCGCCTTCCTCGGCGCCCTCCTCGCCACCGCCGCACCGGCCGACCTCAGCGGCGCCGTGGCCGACCTGTCCAACAGCGCGCTCCCGCCCGTGCTGACCAGCTCCGCTGCGGACAAGGTCGAGCCCCCCACCGAGAAGAGCGTCAGCGGCAGCAAGACCGGCCCGCCCGTGTGCGGCACCTGCCACGAGGGCACCAAGCAGTGCTGCGGCCTGCTGGTGGCCACGGGCGCCTACGGCTGCTACAACCAAACATGCACCGTAGCGCAGCAGCAAAAGACGGGACCCAAGAATCAGGCCCTGCTCCAGGGACTTCGCGGCGGCGGCGGCAACGCGACCAGGGCGGCAGACAACTCGACCGTGCACACTGTGAATCTGACGACGGTGCTGGACAAGGTCACGCTGAGCCCGTTGGCTCTGCCGTGAGGTTGGTTGGGAAGAGATGGGGGTGCAGTAAGCTGGTTGAGGACCGGTTAAGCTTTGTAAACAGGTAGGTTTCAGAGCTTGACAGTTTGGGTTTGATATTGGACGTTCGGGCTGACGTCTCACCACGGTGGCTACCTTACTTAGTCGTGTGTAATACTAGAAACAACTATGTGAAAATGGCCTATTGTACTATTTTAGACATATAGACATAAATCTATTCATTATACCCTGTCTCATATGATCCACGTACGAACTCGGAGGTGTTCAATACCCTAATGCTAAACCGACCTGTTCTGCCGCAAAACCAGGATTCCTAGGCCATACTGTCGTTCTGCATCAAACCAAAAATGTCCAAGCCACAGTCACTCGAACAGTATTTCCGACAGACGCATTGCCGCCTCAGTATCGCTACATTCCACGAGAATCCGCTGTTTGGTCTCATCCATCTTCCGCTTCACGAACGGCTCCATCGCATCCTGCTCCTCGCGTGTCAAAAAGCTGCAGTCTCGTCCGCCATCGCTGCTCTTCTTCCATGTTGTGATCTGCCTTGTCATGAAATCTCTCATCAAGACGTGCCCAAATTATTGCGTCAAAAGCCCAACTCCGTCGCGCTGCGTAATCTAGCCAGGATCGTCCGGTTCTTCAGCTCTCTCCCTCATGGATTCCGCCAAACCAAATGTGTCATGTAGTCTGAAAAACCCTGCTCCCTGCTCCTCCATGGCCTGCAAAAACACTTGGAGATGTGGCTCGTAGTCCCGCATTCAGCCTCCAAGTCCAATCTTCCGCATCTCGGGTTGGTCGAGTAGGATCCACCAGGGAGGTTTCTGGGCGAACTGCGCTGGTGCGGTGTAGGTGAAGTCCTAGTCTATCACTGCTGCAATTTTATCGTCGTCGTCGAGTAGGACGTTGACAGGTCTAACGTCATCGCACCACAGCTTGAACGATCCCTCGCCATCAAGGGCAGGAGCTCGCAGCTAGTAGCCCATCGAGAAGGCAGACCATTTGTCACTTATGCAACCATACGTCGAAAGCTTGCCCTCCTTGGCCAGCCTGCGAAACAGCTGAAGGGCGACGTATTCGCTCCGACAATCATCTTCAAAGCGACCAGGTCAGTCATTGTGTTGGAAAACAAGCTGCGCCACGTGCATCTCCGCCAGCGCGACGTACCATTCGTCTGCCGTATCGAACCTTTTGTTTTGCTTCGGAAGCACGGATCGTGGCATGTTGGCGAGCTGAAGCATATTGTTCATGTTTTGCGTAACTGGGCGCCCGGCCACGCTGGTGCTGCCATAATCGTCTTCGAGCAGAGATCTTATTCGTGAGAAGTTGCGTTTGTGAGGTTGCAAAAGACAGCGGGCCATTCTTCTATACGAGTCCTTGAGCTCCGAGCTGGAAATATCTGGGTTCGGAACGGGACGGGCGTCAGCGAAAAGTCTTCTGTCGGAACAGCCAGAGCATCACACATATCCCGCCGGTGCTCCATGTATCGTATGATGAGGTGCGACCCAAGTGTTTCGTCACGGCCGTGGTGCAGAACCTGCGGCAAAGGTACGTCTGTCTTTTGGCGTCGAAACCTGGCCGTTGTCGTCTCTTGATGGGCCCTCCCGTCTGGAAACTGTGCTAGATATGATGTCGGAAGGCGGACCAGAACGTCTGGGGGAGTCAATAGATCGTCGCGGTCTTCACCTTCCTCACGCTTGAACTCGAACTTGCAGATATACTGAAGCCTCCGATGATGAGCGAGGATACCAGCTTTGCACGCTCCTGGAAAGTCAGCTCCGCCAAATCCTTCACCCGACGACATGTCAGCTTGTGACGTACCTTTTGCTGTGATTAGTCACTGGCCTCGTCGTTCTTGTCCCAAGCAACTTCATCTAGGCCTGCCCGTACTCTGGTAATGTTGACCTGGATTGTAATCCCATGTGTGCCGCCAAGGTTACCTGGTGAGATAGACCGTAGAATCTTGAAACAAAGGTACCTCGATGATGGATTAGCCGGAGTCAGATGATAGTGTGTCTGGTTGGATAGGCAGTCAAGATCCAGGCCGTCAGATGTGAACGCTCGTCACAGAATCATGGTATCATATGTTGGGCAAGATCAGAGGGTAAATGGATTCAAGACCAGATATGCAAATATGACCGTCTTTGGAAAACAGGCAAGATGGTAGGCAGGCCAACTAGAATCGACTGGTATAAAATGATACAAGAAGCAGAGGAGTGAGCAGCAGTCATCAAGGCGAGGATTGCGCTACCAACCAACGAATGGCGACCGACCAACACCTTTTACAAGGGAAAAGGCCCGGTGGGTCTTGATATTACGGGTGCCGCGCCAATTAAGTCGGCCGCTGTGATTCGCCTGCAAACGATAGAGGTACCCAAGCTCTTGACCCGTTACAGTCGTCGGACAACTGACCTTGATCTCCATTTCCTGGTTTTTATAACCAGAATATCCTCCAAGTCTTGTTTTCTGAACACCTACCGATGCAAAGAGTCTATTATCGTGGCTGGCTTAAAGAAAGGTACACAGGTACATGCAGGTCCATCAAACCTGGCGCCACTCTGTATTTTTCATGTCTCATCCACAAAGCTAGCCATTTGATGGAGGCTCCATGGTATTCATAGGATCTCGAGCAAGTGGACGTGCTTTGTGTTCCTGTCCATATCGCCATCGATCGAAAGGGAAGCACACCCTTTATGATGGTTGGTGTTAGACACGGGATGTTCTGGATTCTGGCCCGATATGAGAAAGCAGGGAACCGCTTGGCTTCACCTCACTGGAGTTCTTGGATGACTGCGTTCGTGGTTGCGTTAAATATAGAGGTTCAGCTATTTCCGTAGACCTGCAGTTCAAGCTTAAACTGGGGCATTGTATACTGGATGTATAATCGGTAGTTCCTATCCCTAAGATTCCTAGGACTACTGCGATTGAGCCAGTGTGAGAGTTGATATGATTTTATGCACTTATCATGAGTAATTTTATATCGACAAGCTTTAAAGATGCCAGTTCTCTTTTGACTATAATCGACTGCGAGTTAACTGTCCCTAGTCTGCCGATATCGACCACAGTACTGACTTGACGTGAAAAAACAGTCATGAAACAACCTACGTGGTGGTACAGTCGCGATGCAATTTCAGTATCAAATCTTGAGGCGAAGGTCCCATAAGGTAATTATTCATCGAGTCAACATGGCAGTCTTGGATGTGTTGTTGATAGGCTGGAATAGTTCAAGTCAAGTGCTGGCTAGGGAGAGCAACAAGGGCTTGTGGCTAGAAACTGAAGTCTTTTTAGCCTGTAGCAGATCCACATGAGGGGTATGCAGGTGGAGTCCAGACTCCCTGGAGGTGCCACTGGGATGTTCAGGGGTTGAGAAAAAAGGGAACTAATTAGTGCAAAAAGCAACATCTGAAGGATATTTAGGTTTGAAAAGCAAATAATAGCTTGCTGGATACATAAAACCTGGCACCATACGCAGTATTGGTTGGTTGGCATGTGGCGATGTACCGACCAAGACTCATCTCATCCATCACATAGGCAACATAGACAGACAAATACAACATGGCCTATTATTACCAGGTAATGGCAAAAGTTCAAAACAAATGATGCTGTTATACAGCTGACCCCGACCCGATTTGAACGGATAACCTTACGATCTGGAGTCGTACGCGCTACCGTTGCGCCACGAGGCCTTGTTGAAAAGGCCTAGAAATAGACATCATGTGGGCATGGGATGGGGCACTCCACACAGCATGCAGGCAGATTATCGGATAGCCAAGTTGAGCAGTCGCACAACAGTAAATAGTCTCTTCTTCAGATGCTATTAGACGCGCTTGATTTGGCCGGGAGGCATCGAGATCTGGTTGTTCTTTTGATTCGGTAGCGCCGTAAAGACTAGTGGTTGTCCGTTACTAGGTACAGAAGGGCGCGGCCACATGGACCACCGGGGGCTTGGCATCTTCCGATGTCCTCCGCCACAAGTTCGGTGGGTTATGAAGATCAGGAAATTTGTACTACGGTTTGGTGTAAGAAAAGAAAGAGAAAAAAAAAGTCAATTCGAGCCCCGGAGTAAGAACTAGACTAGACTAGTTTAATACTGGAATTTTACGAGGTAGGGATACAGTTCGTGGCCTCGTCCAAATGCTGTCTCGGCTTGTTTGCTGATACCAACATTCTTCGTGACTCGTTCACCCGGGCCCTCTCATCCGTACATACAATGAACCTGGGATGGGCCGAATTGCAAGGCAAATCGGGCAACCCTGACGTCAAGAACTCACGTCTTGACGCGAGTTTATACCCTTTTGCACGAGTCCGAGAAGTGTTGATGTAGTGTGAGGATACTACGTAGTGGCTATCCGATGTCAACAAAGAAAACCCTACCGGCCATGCGCCAAAGCAATGCGCCCTTACAAGCAATAGAGACCAAGCCCCAAAATAGAATGAATATGATGGCTTGCCAGGAAAACGATATAGAATCGAGATTCTAGGTGTGATCGATCAGGATTTGCATAGAGGCTGATCTCAACAGTCCTTGGAACGTCGGGAAGGCCGCATGAGAATGGGCAGATCACTAACAATTCAGTTGGTCCAGACTAGTCTTCATTATTGACTCGCAGGTACAGTACAGTATTTACACACCTAACCGGAATGTCCCGCGGTTTGTTGCATCGTATCGATCCTATGTTGCATGGCACAGACGCTTTCTGACACAATTTCATGACCGAGCTCATGCTCTCCATAAATCACAACATGACATACTATAGTAAATGGGTGCGCCCTTGTGGGAGAGATTGAGAGGGAAAAAAAAAGACAAACCCCGCGGTCACAGCCAAAGGTGCAGAAGGGTTGCATGCTGTCGTCGGGCGGAGTGCCCGTCGCTAAGCGCTAAGCAGTACAGCCGGCATGCACAACACCAAAATAATATACATCGGCCGACATAACCGCGGAAATATGGTACAGTACATAGACAGCGAAAAGCATGATCAGGGTTGCACGTTGCTAAGATGTTGTGATGTGACCCATTCCGAGTCGCATTCATAAAAGAAACAAGAAGCAAATGTGACGGCCTGAGCTGTGTCCGGTCTTGGAGGCTATTGCGCTTTCAAGGTCGACCCTGGATTTCAGGAGCAGTGAAATCCAAAAAAGTGGCTGGACGGGCTTGCGCAATAATAATTCCTCGGTAATGAGAGAGGCGCTGACAGAGACGGGCAGCATGGGCTGATCGACTTTGTTGACAATTTGACAATCAATATGCAGTCCAAGTGCAAGTTAACTGCAACTCATATGCAGCTAGATGAATTTCATAGCTTGGTACAGTTGCACTTGGCTACGGGCGTACATTAGTTTTTAGCTGTTGAGAACAGGAAGCGACAATTGATTTGCACAAAATAGGCTTGGCACCCCTTGAAGTCGCAGGCCTGACAGATGCAACTTATGGAGCAAGAAGGTGCGGTTGGTAGCGAGTCAATGCGGTAGCAACAAACAATTTTTTAATTTTTTTTTTCTCTTATCCCCTTTTCTTTTTGCCTCCCAAGCCTCATCCCGCTCGCTTTTTGTATCACACCATCCACTTGGTCCGCTCTCCTTGTGTCTTGGCCTTACAGTGTCAGCTGGGCACCAATCTTCCAGCCAGTACCGTGCGAATGTTATATGCACGCACCCAAACAAGGTCGTCTCCAGATTTCGGACTGTCAGCCCGAACGGGTCTGCAAAGGGAGGCCAAGTTCCAGGGACCAGACCAGACCAGACCAGAGCAGTCGGACATCAACAACAATCGCCAAAATTAAATAATCCCCAATACAACAACAATTTCTCACCCACCCGCGTTGCTCCACGTATTTTGCTGCTGCTGCGGTTGTTGTTTTAGACCATGCGTGAGGGTTCTTAGCCTCTGACGCTACTTGCTTCTTCTGTTTCCTTTGTTACTTCTTTTGGTCCCCTTTTTTCTTTTTTTCTTTGGGGCGAGGATTGAGACACCATCCCGCCAGTCTTGCTTATAGACAGCATTTGACGTTTTTTTTGGGGGGCCTGGCCTTGCCATTATTCAACATGGCCGCCCACGCGTATACCATCCCGGATTGGGCCCCTACCCAGACTACCATCTCAGACACTCCTAGTAACGGACGGCAAGTCATGCTGCCGACGAATCCTGACGATTTCCATCCGCTGCCGCGACACGACGAAGCCGACTCGGAGTCTGACCACGAGCCAGAACTGTCTTCATCACGACCCCCTCCTCCCACCGCGTCAATTCCCACACGTCGTCCTTCTCGTCTCCGGAGCATGAGTAACTCACTGGGCTGGCGGCCACGACCAAAGTCCGCCGTGTTTGGGACGACTACCGCAGACGATCTCGCAGCACCTCTGGCCGACATGGTCCTCGACAACGCGCGACGTGCCAGCAACGGCGAGTGGCACGCTGGAAGCCGCAGCAACAACGAATCAGCCGTGATGGACGTTGAGGAAGATGGCAAAGGCAAGGGGAAGGTCAGGGGCATGATCCGTCGCGCCTCTGTCTCCCTGAAGCGCGCTGTTTCCCGCCGGTCTTCCACAGCTACCAGCACAGGTGAAGAGCATGAACACGCGGTCCGCCGCTTCCTGCGCTCAGCACATGGACACCTGAGATCACCCTCCTTGGATATACATAATCGCGAAGAACATCAGCCACAACAGTCGCAAACTAGGCAAAAGCGAGGCCCTCCGGTCTCTTTCCGAACGCCTCGGTACACGTCAGACCAGGAGTCGGCGCGCCCTTCTACATCACATTCCTCCACATGGCGTCGACTGCGCCAGGCTACGAGCTTCCGACGGTCTAGCGGAAACTTGTTTGAGAGCACGGATAATTCACGAAACTCGGCATTTTTTACAAGCCCCGTGCCAGGGAACGGCGGCGCTCCACCGATAATTCCCAGGAACACCGGAGGAGCTGCCCGAGCTGCGGCAGCGGACGCCGCTATGAACGCCGACGTGTTCCGCTCAATGACACCGGCGGAGTGGGCAGTCAATTTAGCCAAGGGTAGCAATGGCTTGGGCAGCAGTAACCCCAACCATCCCCATCACAGCCTGACACACAGCAACGACGGCGAAAGTGGCATTGGCATCGCAGTCACCGCTACCGAGTCTGAATCCGAACGCGATAAGACCGATTCTCGACTCGACTTGGCTCAGCACGCAAGCGGGACCTACACTATGGACAGGCAACGACTGTCTGGTGGTTTGACGCGTGCTGGGTCGTCCACTGGAAGCGTTCAGATGGCCGACGGTATCCCTCGTGTGGACTTTATCGCACATCTGCCCCTGGAGCTTGCCCTCGAGGTGCTTTCATACCTCGACTACATCGATCTGGCAACCGCCGAGCGTGTGTCCAGTCCATGGAGACATGTGACGGGTCACAGCTACATCTGGCGCAAGTCTTTCTTGCGTAGCATGACGAGCACGTTCGCCACGGGAGGCCAAGTCAAGCCTGGCGCTGGACTCGGCGTTCCTCCTGTCCGACCGGAGAACAACTGGAAGGACATTTACAGGGCGAGGGTGGAACTGGACAGAAGGTGGAAGACGGGTAATGCCAGTCCGGTGTACCTGAATGGGCATACCGATAGTATCTACTGTCTGCAGTTTGATGAGTAAGTGCTTTGTGATCTATTCCCAGTGGAAATTTTTGTACTGACAAGATGCGTCTGCAGGTCGAAAATCATTACAGGCTCTCGAGACAAGACCATCCGGGTTTGGGATATGCACACGCTATCTTGCCGATATGTCATTGGTCCTCCTGACATCGTCCGCGAACAAAACGTTCTGTGTGACGCCAATGGACAGCCAACTCATTTCGCTACCACAGAGGCCAGCCCAAGGGCGAACCCGTCCTTCCCTGCGACGCTGACCTTCCCGAACCACCACAACGCCTCGATTCTTTGCCTGCAATATGACGACCGAATCCTGGTAACGGGCAGTTCCGACTCGACGTGCATCGTGCACTCGATTACGTCGGGCTACCGACCCATTCGCCGGCTGCAGCACCACTCGGCGGCGGTCCTGGACCTGGTGTTTGATGACCGGTACATTGTGACGTGCTCCAAGGACGTTTCCATCTGCGTGTGGGACCGCGAGACGGGTGAGCTGCTCCGACAACTGCGTGGGCACGCGGGACCCGTCAACGCGGTGCAGATGCGCGGTGACACCATCGTGAGCTGCTCGGGCGACTTCAAGGTCAAGCTGTGGAACATCAGCACGGGCACGTGCATCCGGGAGTTCGCGGGCCACACAAAGGGCCTGGCCTGCTCGCAGTTCAGCGAGGACGGCAGGTACGTCGCCTCGGCCGGCAACGACCGCACCATCCGGGTCTGGGATGCCAACACGGGCGAGTGTGTGCGCGAGGTGGCGGCCCATACCAACCTCGTCCGCAGTCTGCACATCGACTCGGTCAGCGGGCGCCTGGTCAGCGGCAGCTACGACACGGACATTATGGTCTTCGACATGGAGACGGGGAGGCAGCTGCTGCACTTCCCCGGGTGGCACGCCAGCTGGGTCCTCAGCGCAAAGAGCGACTACAGGCGCATCATATCGACGGGGCAGGACCCCAAAATCTTGGTTATGGACTTTGGCAAGGGCGTCCCGAACATCGAGGCCCTGGAGAGCTGCGACCAGCGTGACAGCGGTCGTGTTGGTTACATTTAGACGGCATTGTCTGCGTTGTTGTGGACCATGTGCTTTGTGTTGGATGGAGGAAACTTGAGGTTCCGTCTGGGGTATACCATCTAATAATCGCCACGTTTGGCGGGTACTTGGTCACCTTACCCATTGTACTTCATTATCGGACCTCAGTACATGAGCGAAAAGTTGGATAACAACATATTTTGGAGGAGCACATAGAATGCTCCTCAGTGGGACACGACTGTGTTTCCCACGTTACGGGGGGCATATACCCCCTGTTCTACATTGCATCCTGGGAGCTTTTGAGCTGGCATCTTCTGCTTTTCGTTTGTATTTTTTGTTTGTTTCATTATTGGAAGGAAGCCTTTTTTTTGGGATATTGTCATATTTTCTTTCCTCCTTTTTTTTGCTCTGCATAGTAGTAGTAGTAGTAGTATTATTTAACGCCGGGCTCGGCCCGGCTCATTAGCCGGCCGTTAGCAACCTCCCGAGGGGTATCTCGGCGCGCTTTCTATTTTCTCTATTTACACAGCGGAAAACAAGGGCATAGAAGCGAATCGAGCCTGACCGGGTTCGTGCCCGGTCCTGCTTACAGGTTTGTTCACTGACGCGACCCCGTGCCTTCAGGCGCACGGAGGATTCGTCTGACGGCAGTTGACGGCTCTTCATCGAGAGGGGCCTGTGTCCAAACAGCGGAGCTGTCGGTCGTTTGTAGCCATGGAGACGAAGTTCCCAACAAGTGTGGGCTCGACGGCACAGGCGGGTGGTTGTTGTCGATAGCCAGCCGGGTTATCCTTGCCACGGGTAAGCGGGGAGGAGGTGGAGGGAGCAGGATTCGAACCTACGTTACTCAAGTAACAGCCATGGCGCTTAACCACTGCGCCATTCCCCCCTTTTGCTCTGCATAGATCCAGTCGTTCTACATTGATATCGGATAGTTACTTAGTCTTGGGTTACACTTGATAATGCCAGTCGCCTTCTCGAAGGGATATTCTTCCAAAGCACACGCTCGCACGCACAAGAACACAGAGGCGCATGTAGCCGTGGCGAGGGAAACAAAAGGATGAAACGACAGGTTTTTGTCGCTGCTTGTGCATCATTGACAAGAAAATAATAACGTCTTTCTGCGGAAATTGGGAGGATCAAAATCAAATGCAAGGCTCGGTTAAAGTCGCGGAATATGCCAGAATCAGGATTTTAACTAACGGCTATCGGCAGCTCGAGACTAGAACTAGAATGTTTATGTATGTGCATCGGCATGCCTTCGGTCTTGTTTCACAGGTAGGCGAAGACGATGGGAAGCATGCATGGAAAACAATGAGCAAGGTTTTCTTTGTCATATCGGGGATGTCTTGCAACAATATCCGATATTATTTTCTTTGGTCTCACGCTTACATATTAATAATAAGCTTGTGCGAATGTATTTTTGTCTTTTTCTTGCTTGTCAAAGGGTTAATGTTTACAATATGTTCTTTATCCCTATTATTCCCGTATAAATTCCCTCTACATAAAGGGCGACTAAGCCTTAGTCAGATTGTCATCCTATGATGATTATAATTCTAGAACCAGAAACTATTCTAGACTTGGTAGATATCTAAATCCCCCCCTAGGCAACCAGCGGACGGTGCTATGCAAGTCATGTCAAAGCGGAGTTGACGATCTCTCTCTTACAACCTAATCCGGACATCCTGTGTATGGTGCTAAATGCTTATTTATGTCTGGACCTACGGTTCTGGAATCTGACATTATGAGCTATATACAAAAAACCGCATTTTTGGAAACCTTCAGCCGAATGGAGTACAACTCTGCCCCTTTTTTCGTGTGCAAGGTAGCTACGCGGGACTTTTTCTCTTGGGTTGGGTTGGAGGGAAACATTTGACGGGTTGGGTTTGGTTGGTGCCTCCCCAAAAAGTTCATCCCATGCATGGTCCCGGATGTCGGCATAAACATTGTGACTTGACAGCTAACTCTCAACACCCAGACATTATTCCAACCAAGGCTAAATAAACTACATGCTGCGAGGGCGGGCCGCCCGTTGTCTGGGTTTGCCGCGAGGTGTGTGGTAATGGAGAGAGGGGAGGACGTGAGAGGTAAAGGGGAACCAGAAAAATAATGTCATTAAGACTTCAAAAAAAGGCTAAAGAACATCAGACGAGCCGGCTACCAAAGAAGGACAAGAGAAGAAAGAAGGGAAAGGTCGTTTTGAGAAGGGGGGCGTGTTCGCCACCACTTGCACTTGTTCTCAAGGGGTTTTGCATGAACTTCTATTTAATCTACCACTTAAAGCATAGTGAAGGTGGGTACGGGGGGTCAACGACTGGCTGGGGATGAACTGTTGGATTGTGGGGGAGGTTCCCTTTTCGCGGGTGCGTGTCGCGAGAAGAGAGGGGGCGAAAAATACTATGTACAGCCCCCTCGGAGAAAAATTGTTTAAGGAGACCCCTGTCACGGGGAGGGCGAGAAGCGTTTCGAAACATCAAAAGATGGGTGGGGGAAAAAGAGGGAAGTGGTGCGCGATTGGAATGGATCAGCGTCTACTGGAGCACGTTTTTTTTCGATCGGGCTGTGTGATCAATCGGCCGAGACCCAATGCTTTTTGCAATTTTATCGGGCGCGTACCTGGGCAGATCAAGAGTGTTTTTCATTCTCCCTTGGGTGTTTGGTAACTAGGTAGCTTACCTAGCGAAAAAAAGACATTGTAGATAATTGGTATTGCTAGAGGTTACCCGAGCGGGTGATTTGACTAGCCCGGGATAAGGTCGGTGGTTCAAAACGCCTTGCCCCTTGTCGGCCAGATTCGAATATATTAGTTTACAAACCCTCCGATGCATACCAATGCCGGCCTGGCGATAGACGAAGCGACTGTGCGTCCAACTCCATCGCATGGCAGGAATGGGGATTGTCTAGCCGCTAGAGGAAATAAAAGTCCGAACTCATGGGGGAAGATCTTCAGTCCAAACGTTCAGAATTCCGTCGCAGAATCTTTGGCAGATGCAAATATTCTCAAGGTGAAGATTACCATCTTCTCATTTACAAGTAATAACAAAGTGCCGTTATTAAACATACAACGCACCAGACATAAACGTGGCAAGGGCTAGGATTTGAAGAAGGAAAACTACTGCTTCGTAACGTTTTCCCTTTCGTTGTTCGCTGATAATTATGCAACGCCACTTGCGCAGTTATGAACCGCCACTTGTGCCGCCGCGCGTTTCAAAACGAGCCGCCTGTCCCCACACAGACTGGCCATGATAACTGCCATGATGAGGTGAAGAATTTTTCTGCAAAAGAAAACAAAATCGTATGGAATTCCGGGAAAGCGGCGAAGCGACTGGGGCGAGGTTCTTTTTGCCTCGGCCACTCATTCAAACTCACGCGGGATACTTCCGGCAAGAATGCTTCAGGACAAGCATGGAATAACGTGTACAGCAGGCAAGGTAGCAGAGGACCAGATGACAGGCTAACCTAACCCCATCTCTGAGTCCCTCAATTTCATCTTGTGCTCATTCTATCTATGCGGTGGTATCACTCAAATGACGTGGACGTACCTGAAAAAGCGGAACTGTTACCCCAACCTCTGGTGGAGGGGAACCACAGGGCAGGGGGTCCGGTGAAGAATTTCGTAGGTTCATAGGGCCCCGTGAGTCGACAATGGGAAATTTGCTTGTCTGACTACGGCTCGATCACAGGCCAGCGGTGCGTTGCTATTGCTGGAATGTGGGTAGTGGAGGGTAGCACTGCAGCCCAAAGCGTCAAACCATTCTCGACTTGGGTCTCTCACCGGGTATTTCTGCCCCCACCAAAACCACCAACGACTGGTTGGTAACTAACTGAGCCTTGGGTGCCTTGCTGCTTGTGTGCCTTGCATAGACCTCTTCTACACACCCCCACTTTCTAAGCAATTTGTATGCGGCAGCGGTTAGCTGCTAAAGAGCTCGAACCCCTGAATTGTTATTGCCAACTACCGGTAGGTCCCCAGTCCAGGGCCCTGATGTAAAAAAGAAAACCTTGAACGGTTGAGGTTTTCCCAATCGTCTTTGTTCATCCGATGTAGCTTGAACAGCTGCCTGGTCTCTCAATGTAATGTACCACGCAGTAACTTGTTTCCCTCCCCCACCCCCAAAGTTTGGGAGATGCGATGAGTGCTAAACGGCACTCTGTTATTTTTGGGACGATTGTTTGCTTAGCGAATGGGTATTTTTGACCATGACTGGCCTGGCACGGATCACAGTTATGGGGGGGCTATAGTGGGGGGATGTGCTCGGTACGTATTCGGAGGGCCACCGAGACGGCGGGGAGCTTGGACGCGCGATGGGCAAATGTCTTTCAAAGCTTCCATTTTCAGCATGCTAACTTTGGGAGTTTGCGGGGCCCAAGGAGGGAGGGCTCCTTGATCAAGTCGAGACCAATCTGGACATATAGTGACAGGTTGGCAATTAATTTAAGAGAAGGGGTTCGGGCGTGGTGATGAAAACAAGGAAAAAAAAAAAATAAAGGACGCAAAATCAAAGAACACAGACAGACCCCAATGGTAGGTAGCAAAATGAAAATGAGTAGTACTGCAGTACTACGTTGATGCCCGTCCGCTGAGCTTCAGGATAGACAAGAAACCAAGGCAAAAATGCTCGCCAGCAAGGAGTATCGACTTGACTGAATTGGCTGCCAAACACACGTAACCATCGCGCATGAATGCCAGCTCCCCTTGTCTTAAACGCCAGCAGGGGGCCAGCCATATCGGGTCAATGAGCTCCGCCTTGAGGTTCTGCGCGCCACCCACACAAATGCCAAATCCGATCAACGCCAAGCGGCGGAACGGATACCACGCACAAATGCGCAAGAGATCGGCGCCCACTTGACAACAGGGATTAGAGACAAGCAGGCTGGGCGAGAAACAAGCCCTCTCGGCCTACCACCGCCGTTTTAGTCGTCGTCTTGATTTTTTAGACGCTGCTACGGAGCCAAGGAACCCTACGTCGTCAATGGGCAGCCAGTAGACCAGGGAGCACTGGAAAGAAAAATCGGGTGACGGTTCCCTGTCGCAGCCGGTTGAGACGTCGACAAGCCAACCCTACCATCCGGCGACCCTTGCACCCCGTCCGTCCCTTGCCCGCCTCCTTCTGAGCGTGAACCATCTACAACGGACAACCGCACACAACGCACACCCCCTTGTATCCCATGCCCCTCCAGTAGTAATAGACTTGAAGAGTAGCACAGGCTGAAAATATAAGATGTGATGAGTTGCCTCTACTCCAACGTTGTCTAACGTCGTCGACTTGCTCGTTAACCGTCAAGTCAAGCGCCGACGAGGGGTTTTCTCATAAAATTTTAATCAGCTTTGACGCTGGTTTCTCATTCTTTTTATTGCTTTCTTTCTGCTTTTACGAGTGTGTGCAAGCCAAATCAACCAGGGTCGTTTTTTTGTTCAGCAAGCCAATCTTACGTTGGACTGTAAACGGACGGATATCAACTGGCAACCTCCTACCTACCTTCCTCCCTCTACCCCAAGCAAATTACGGGCAGATAGGATATCAGTACCAAGTACCATTTGGACCCGGACCCACGGACCCGTTTGCTCCTTCCCCTCGAAGGCGGTTTTTCTACTTCTGCTGCTGGCTCACCACCGACTACGCTCTTTTTTTTCACCTTGACATCAGGGTTGTCTTTTTTTCCTGCTCTCTTGTTTCCTTCCTCCTGCCCCGCCGGCGGTGATTTTCTTCTCTTTCGACAACTTCAACTCGACCGCAACTGCAACTGCAACTGCAACCCGCGTATTTTCCTGCATTCGATTCGAAATCTATTCCATCTCATCACAATCCGACATATCAAAAGAAGCGTAAGTCGCGTGTGTACGCCCGTTCCATTTTGCTTTGCTTTTGCTTTTGCTTTTGATACTCGCCCTACCCCGGGCAGATATCTTGGACTTGTTGCACCACTCCCACTTTCCCATCACCTTTCATCTCGCACGCCGTACCCCCTTCACGCACAAGAAAAGGCAACACGGTCCGCTTCCTTGGGACGAAAAAGCCCTAGAAGCGCACAAAGCCCAGACGAGCTGTCATGCCCGCACCTGAGTCCAAGCTTAGATGTGCGTCTAACTCATTCCGCTTCACATATTCCCCTTCTGTCGTCCCTCTATCAGCATACAGACGCCCACAGAGTACTTCTCAAAACTACCCAACGTTTGTACCTGCTGCTTGATACGCGTTTTTGCATCCCATGAGTTGCAGTTGAGACGTGGCGTGAATCAATTGTAGCCTTCCTTGTGGGCACTGCGCGCAAATCACAGTCGTTTCGATTCGCTATAACTCCGGGGTGTTTTGATTATTGCGCTGCTTTAGGCTTCTTCTCACTTTTTCCCTCAGAGGACCGCGCACAATATCGGGTTTCCTTGGTTGTGTTCCTTTCCGCCCGCGAAACTGAGCCCCTGCCTATTTCTTCGCCATCACATAAAGTATCTTAGCTTCCCCAGCATAACCTGACCGCGGACTTACTCTTCTCATCACACTCTTATTTCACTCGTTGACTGCTTTCTTATGAAACATTCTTTGGTCACAAGACTAACGCGAAGCATTCCCAAATCACAGCTACTGGTAGCACTTCAAGCTTTCGCACTTCGTACTGAACGTATCGAGGTTTTAACAAGGATCTGCTGTCTATGGTCAACATGGGCCTCAAATCAGTCTTCACCTCGCTCATTCTGGCCTCTGGCCTTTTGAGCAGCCCGGCTCTTGCGGCCCCGTCTCCTCAGGCGCCCGCTCCTACTCCGGCTGCTCCGGCTGCCGCTGGAGGCTGGTGGCTCGGCAATCTTCAGCGCCGTGGCGCTGCCGCCTATGGCGAGCCGGGCTATCAGGTCTTCCGCAATGTCCGCGACTTCGGAGCCAAGGGAGACGGAGTCAGCGACGACACGGTTGCCATCAACACTGCCATCTCGCAAGGTGGTCGTTGCGGCCAGGGCTGCAACTCTAGCACCACTACACCTGGTCTGGTCTACTTCCCTCCCGGCACTTATGTCGTCAGCAAGCCCATCGTCGCCTACTACTACACTCAGATGATCGGAGATGCCCTGAACCCCCCTACACTCAAGGCCGCGGCCAACTTTGAGGGAATGGCCGTCATTGACACTGATCCCTACGATGAGACTGGCCTTAACTGGTGGGTGAACCAGAACAACTTCTTCCGCTCAACTCGCAACTTTGTCATCGACCTTACTGGCATGCCGGCCGACCGTGGTGCGGGCATCCACTTGCAGGTCGCTCAGACTGCCGGCATGCAGAACGTCCACTTCAAGATGCGTACTGAGGAGAACACCAAGCAAATCGGCATCTTCATGGACAATGGATCTGGTCTCTTCATGTCTGACCTCGTCTTTGAGGGCGGCGAGTACGGTGCGTTCTTTGGTAACCAGCAGTTCACTACCCGCAACATGACCTTCCGCAACTGCAAGACTGCCATCATGATGAACTGGAACTGGGCCTGGACCTTCCAGGACGTCACCATCGAGAACTGCGGTACTGGCATCGACATGTCCAACGGTGACACTTCGCAAACCGTCGGCTCTGTCCTGCTCCTCGACAGCACCATCAAGAACACCCCCATCGGCGTCAAGACTGCCTACAACCCAGCCTCCCCGGAGACCAACGGTACCCTCATCCTCCAGAATGTTGACATGACCCAGAATGTCCCCATGGCCGTCGCAGAGGGTAAGAGCAAGGCTCAGATCTTGGCCGGTAACCAGGTCGTCAAGTCTTTTGTGCAGGGACGCAGCTACTCGGACTCCCTTTCTGCCGGCAAAGCTGGCCAGGCTGCCCAAGCTGCTGTCGACCTCCCCGACGTACTCCTCAACAAGGCGACCGGCAAGGTGTTCACCCGCAGCAAGCCTCAGTATGAGACGGTTCCAGCCGCCAACTTTGTCTCTGTCAAGGCTGCAGGTGCCAAGGGTGACGGAAAGAGCGACGACACTGCCGCAATCCAAGCCATCTTTGACAAGGCCACTCCCGAGCAGGTCATCTTCTTTGACCACGGCGCATACGTTGTCAGCGACACCATCAAGGTTCCCAAGAACATCCGCATGACTGGAGAGATCTGGCCCTACATCATGGCCACTGGTCCCAAGTTCCAAGATCAGGCCAACCCCCGTGCTGTCTTCCAAGTCGGTCAGCCTGGCGACGTCGGTGCTGTTGAGATGAGCGACATGATGTTCCAGACTCTTGGTTCTGCGCCCGGTGCAATCATGATCCAGTGGAATCTCAAGCAGGCTTCTCAGGGTGCTGCTGGCATGTGGGACGTCCATGTGCGTATCGGAGGCTCAAAGGGTACTAAGCTCGAGTATGACAACTGCAAGAAGCAGCCCAACAATCCTGGCGCCACCAAAGCCACCATCGACAACTGCATGGGCGCCTTCATGCTTATGCACGTCACCGAGCAGGCGTCGGTCTACATGGAGAACAACTGGTTCTGGGTCGCCGATCACAACCTGGAGCCCTTTGCCAAGACGGACCCTGACCCTTCGCAGCAGATCAACATCTTCAACGGCCGCGGTGTCCTGATTGAGTCCCAGCAGGGCCCCGTTTGGATGTGGGGAACCTCGAGCGAGCACAACGTCCTCTACAACTACCAAACCGTCAACGCCAGCAATGTCTACATGGCTCTCATCCAAACCGAGACTCCTTACTTCCAAGGTAACCCTGAGGCGAACACACCCTTCAACGTGAATGCCAACTTCAAGGACCCCGACTTTGCTCAGTCTTGTGCTGGTAAGGGACCTGGCTGCGCTAGGGCTTGGGGTCTGCGGGCTGTCGACTCCAAGGACGTCTTTGTGTACGGTGCCGGACTTTACTCCTTCTTTGAGAACTACGGCCAATCGTGCCTTGCCACTGCTAGCTGCCAACAGAACATGCTTTCGCTGGAGCAGTCTCCCAACGTGCGTCTCTTCGGCGTGTCGACCAAGGCGAGCACCAACATGTTGACCGTCAACGGCAAATCCATGGCGCTTGACAAGGACAACCGGAACAACTTCTGCGCCACCCTGGCCCAGTTCTCGTCAAACTTGTCGTAGGCCGACATTCCTGACGTGGACCGCAACAAGACCGCAATTATCCACAATGGTAACTCGCCCGTGGCAGATACAGAGCCGGTTTCCACTATCAACCTTTCGTCCATGATCGCTTCGCTTATGGGCACCAAGACAGCCTCTTCCACGACCTCGGCTCCTACTTCTATGAGCATCCCCATCGTTGTCGTTCCATCCTTGGGCCTTCCCCCTCTTGTCGCCCCCTCCTTGAGCACCGCTGCACCCGTCAGCATCATCTCGACTGAGGCTAGCATTCGGTCTACCATTGCTCTCTCCTCCACTTCTGTGTCTGGCACCACCACGAACATGCCCTTTGAGGCTATTGCGACTTCTAATGTTGAAGCTGTGACTCAGCCTGCGGCGAGCACGGTTATTTCTTCGGTCATTACCTCGACTCCGGTCATGATTTCCACTGTTACTCCCCAAGCCTCGTCGGGTACAACAGTTCTTACGACGTCTACCGACGTCGGTGTTCCTACTGAGGTTGCACCTCAGCCGGTTGCAACTCCGACCGTCTCTTCTGCGGTCAACCTATCGTTGACCTTGATTCCTACAGTTCTTCCGACTTTTGCCGACGCTCCTGCTTGTCAGGCTTAGACCGTCAGCTCTATTTGGTCTTTATGAATTTCTTGTGCATTTTCGAGGTTTAATCCTTGGCAGTTTGATATCCCAGTCTTAGAGGAAGACCGAGACTTGACTTTACTTCTTTTCTTAGTTTCTTCGCTCACATCACATCAGATTGATGAGCAGGAAACATATTTTTGTTTGTGTAAATAGGTGGTTGATTGATCATGGGAAACACAAGGCGTATCGGAAGGTCTGTTCATTCTTGCGGCGGCGACCGCATTTGACTTTCCCAGACATTGTTGAGGAGTTTTGCTTCTTTACACATGCCGGCGACATGGCGTTTTCAGTCGTCCGAGCAGTTTCTGGTCTCTAAAGAGATCATTTTTCACTTCTTTTACCTTGATAGGGAACAATAGGGACAGATCACATTTCTGGCATGATTTGTGCATCGCATGAAGTTAGAAACCGAGAATATGGGTCAATAACATGTCATTGCCTCAAGGCAGACATGGGGCCTGGAATGTGTAGTAGAGATATACAGACCAGAATTGACAAACTTCTTCTCTCAATGCTGCTTCTTCTATGAGCTGGAAATTGGAATTGAGTGAAATGACTGCGTGTTCATAGTGGGTGGCAAGATCAGATACAGAAGTTGTCATTTGATCCGTGTGCCGTAGCTGTCGTACTGTCTTGACTGCGTACAGTAATCATGGGATCACTTCAAGGACCCTGACCCCACTCCGACTATAGACCCACCTGACACTGACGCTGGCAGTTGTAAGGCTTTGATCAGCTGGAAAGAAAGTGAACAACGTCATCGTGCTCATTTTGCGCCGTGTCAATCAACTTTCCGGTCATGCCGTAATTTCTAGTACAGCAAAAACTCGAATCGCAACATTCGTTTTGTTAATGATTTTGCCCACCAAAGAAGAACACAATACAGCTAAACCAGCATAATCTTTTCTAGTCAACAGCTTTGCGTAAGGGACGAGGATTGATAATACACCCCCTCGGCTTCAATCCAGTCCATCTGTCTCAATCGTCTAGTCCCTCATCCCACAAAAAAACGGGAGCACAAAAAAGTCACAATGACCGACTCACCCATCAGTCGCAAACGGCCAAACAGCACCGTCAGCACCCCGATCTCCCCGTCGGCCGACTCCCTCCACTCGCCGTCCTCGAGCCGCTCGTCGCCTTCCTCTTCGTCCTCGTCTCGACACCCCCCATACCTCCCGACACGGCTCGAGACCTACGTGCTGGCGCTCTACCCGACGCTCCTCGTCTTCGGCTCGGCGTTCGCCCTGCTGTCGCCGGCCGTCCGGGCCGCAAAGTACGACCCGTACGCGCAGGCACACGTGCAGGACTCGACGGCGCCGTCGTACTTTGCGCGCAAGGACAACGTCTTCAACGTGCTGTTTGTGAAGCGCGGCTGGGCGTGGATCACGGGGGCGTTTCTGACCTTTGTCGCGACGCACCAGGGCATCACCCCGACGGCGGCCAAGGCCAGGGCCGCGGTGCGCTGGGCGCTCGTCACGGGCTGGTGGGTCCTCGTCACGCAGTGGTGCTTTGGCCCGCCGCTCATCGACCGCGGGTTCCGCTACACGGGCGGCAAGTGCGAGGCGGCCCAGGCGGCGGTCGCCGAGGACGGCGTCGCGGGCTCGGCGGCAAAGGATGTGTTTAGCGCGGCGGCGTGTCGTGCCGCTGGTGGGCGCTGGAGCGGCGGGCATGACATCTCGGGCCACGTGTTCCTGCTCGTCCTGGGCAGCTTCTTTCTCGTGCAGGAGGTCGGCTGGGTGGTGATTCGCTGGCGCGCGAGGGGCTGGGAGCTGCGCGGCAAGGATACCAGGACCGTGGTGATGGTGGACGGCGCGGTCAAGAGCGCAGACGTAGAGGCCGAGGACCTCTGGGAGAAGTCGCTGCTCGGTGCGCAGGAGGGGTGGCTGGACGTGCTGGGCCTGGGGGGCAAGGTTGCGCTGGCGGTCGTGGGGTTGAGCCTTTGGATGCTCCTCATGACTGCTATTTTCTTCCACACGTGGTTCGAGAAGGTGAGTGCGGTTTTTCGTTGTTTGTCTGTCTTGGGGAGTATGCGAATGATTGCTAACAGCCTGTCTGGCCAAATCTATAGCTTACCGGTCTCCTGGTCGCTTTCACCGGCCTCTACGGAGTCTACTTTGTGCCAAGACTCATCCCTGGTCTGAGAGCCCTCGTTGGCATGCCCGGAATATGACCATGATATTTTATGGGTCGTGATTGACGGCGGAGTTGGAAGAGACGGACTTTTAATACGAGACCGTGTACAATGGATGATAAAAGGCTTGGTTTGGTAGTTGTAATGAATGGGGACTTGGCTTTTTCACATGTCAGCGGTAGACTAGGACTGGTAGACGTTGAATTTGAAGATATCCACGCTGGGTCAGGCTGTTGAGGCTGCTTTAGGGCATCTTCCGGTCTAGTGTATTGAGTACTGTAGTTCTAGGACAAAAAAAGGTAATATTCGAGACCGGTTCACTTAAAGAACTTAAAGAATCAGGGTCTAACCGCCTGGTATCTTGATAGTCTATGCGGGCGGAACCCTGATGTAAACCATCAATCATGGCGTGAATACAAAGTAGATGGCCGACTTGCCCCACTCTGCCTAGTCTAGAGCAAGGGTCTGAACACATTACATCACTGTAGCTGCAGCGAGGACCAACGTCCGCTTCATCACAGCCACTCACTCGCAACATATAATCAACGGAGAAAAAAACGTTCATAGTTCACCATGGGAAGGATACGAGCTCCTAACAACCTACCAGAGCTGGTCAGGTCTACGTTCGCCCGCGCAAAGGCCAGCGGCGACGTCAATTTTTACCCCACGCAAGCTGCTGTGCTGCACGTGAATTCGATACCGGTGAGTCTTGGTCCTGGATCTTCATAATGAAGATATATATACGATAGATACACTATTTTCTGCATGTTCTAAGCACTAACTGATCAGTTCCAACTACGCTTCTCGCCCTCGCTGGCAAACAAGCCAAAACCACCAAAGCCCACCAACCCAGACGGCGGCGGCGGCGGCAGCACAAAACCATTCGACCCCTTTGCCGACCCGCCCGCCGCCCTCGTGGTGTCCAAGCTGGAACCTCCAGCGCACTACCTCGTGCTGAACAAGTTCGCCATCGTCCCGGAGCACTTCATCCTCGCCACGACGGCCTTTGCCGCGCAGACGGACCTGCTCGACGCCGCCGACCTGGCCGCCGCGCGCGCCTGCGTCGACGCCTACGGCGAGGCCGACGGCGGGCTTTTTGTGTTTTTCAACTGCGGCGAGCACAGCGGCGCCAGCCAGGCCCACCGCCACCTGCAGCTCCTCCCCGTCGCGAGGATGAGGGATGGCCTGCCGCCCGACGGCGGGTGGGAGGTGCTGGCGGCGCGGCTGGGCGCGGATCCTGGTGCGCTGGACCAGGTGCCCTTCCCGTGCTTGGTGGAGAGGTTGCATGCCGCGAGGTGTGGTGCCGAGGCGGATCCGGATGGCAGGGTGCTGAGGGAGGCGTACCTGGCGCTGTACCGCCGGGCGTGTGGCGCGATGGGGGTGGAAGGGGTGGAGGGGCAGATGGAGGGGGAGGCTAGGATCAGCTATAACCTCGCCATGACCCGAGATGTCATGGTGCTGTGTCCGAGGAGGGCCGAGGGTGCGGCGTTGGTGGCGGGCAGCGGAGATGAGGTGGGCAAGCTGGCGCTCAACGGGACGGTGCTGGCTGGGACGGCGTTGGTTAAGAGCGAGGCTGAGTGGGATGCGCTCAGGGGTGATCCGGAGCAGCTGGGGAGGGTCTTGGCGAGGATATGAAGGGGATATGGGATCTTTGGTTAAGGTATTTGGTGGTTTACTTTACAATCTGTCCCCCTCTTGGTGGTCTTGCTTACTAATATGTTGGATGGTCTGCTACATTACGGGTTTCCTTCATATTCACGTGGTGGCCATCTCCATTGCCAGCTCTGTAGACTCAGCTTCAGCTGTTCTATTGAATTGCGAAGAACCTTTCACTTGTTGCCATGGCTATTATTTGTAAGCCGTCAATGCTAGTTGGCCGTCTAGAGTCCTGGCTCGCATAACTAAGAAGCCCACGATCTTGCTCGTAGCTGGCAGATTAGGTGCGCAAGTCAAGAGAGAAAAAGAAAACAATCCGTACACCGACTCCGGCATGCAAAAACTTGGTGAGACCGAAATAACTGAGGCAAAAACAAACCGAAAGGATTCCAAACGCCTAACAAACTTCTTGACCCCTTAAATCCATTGAACAACCGTAAAACAAAACTCAAAAATATTTTGCCCCTACTCGTTGTTGTAAATATTGAGAGAATAGCCGGCCTTGGTGTCCTTTGGATCACCAACATCACCGCTACCTCCAGACCGCTCCCTGAGCTTCTGGTCCCGCAGCATCTTCCATCTCTTGTGGCAGCTGGCCGACCAAAACTTGTGCGTGCCACCAGCCTCAAAGATGTAGTCCCGGACTTTTTGCCACGGGATGTGGTCGGAGCGGGTGTGCCTGCCCAAACCGCGATAATGGCGGACCGCGTCCCACAAGAAGACGTCCTATCAACAGGGTTCACATCGGTCAGAAACAGTCCACCTTTGGCAAGCAGCACGGAGGCGATGTTTGCAGCTGGCAAGAAAAAATGGAGGGGGTGCAAACAAACTCACATCGGCAGCAGTCCACTCGGTCTTGCGCGGACGCAGCGCCTTGTCGGTCACGTAGGTCCGGTATCTGCCCCGAAGGGTCGACTCGGCCTGCACAAAGGGGCCCGCGGCCTGGATCTCGCGGAACGACAGGCCTTCTTCTCTCATCTCGTGGATGAAGAGGTTCTCGACGGCAGAGGACGCCCCCACGGGGAGACGTCCCGACGGGAAGTTCTCTGTCGGTGGACCCGCTGGTCCATTGCCCGGCGCTTGGCTGGGAGGGGAGGAGGCAGGAGCGGTGCTGGGCTCGGTCGTCTGCTTGGATCTGGCAGGGGCACGGGCGCTGGTCCTGGTGGCGTATGGGTGCAAAGACACCTCTACGTCGTCGTCGTCATCGTCGGCCTCGTCCTCTTCCTCGCGACGGTCGTCGCTTGGCAGGTACGCAAACCGAGCACGGCTGGATCGTGGCTCGTTGGGCAGCTGCCGACGGGCATCCTCCCCACTGGGTCCCGAGAAGGAACGAGACGGCAACTGCTTGTTGTTGCTGCTGCTGCTGCTGTTGAAGCCGCCAACGACGCTGGCGCCGCTGACGCTTCCATCCTCGCTTGCCTCCATGAGGCGCTCGTTGGCGCGGAGCATGCTCGCAAACGAACTCGTCGACGACGGGCGGTGGATCAAAGGCTGTTGGGCCTCTACCTGGCTGCGGCCGCGGCGGTACAGCTGCGACTGCTCCAGCACGGGGGTGCTGGCCATGGGCTCGTCCTCGTTGGCGGCGAGGCAGTGTCTGCTCGTTCTGAGCGGGGCGGCGGCGGCGGCGGGGGGCAGCAAGTCGTCGTTGAAGACGTCTCTGGGCGACACCGTCTGGTGCGTCGTGGCCGTTGCGGGAGGGGTCTGGGCCTGCACGGCAAAGCTGGCCAGGGAGGGGGAGGGTCTGGCGGCGGGCATGGGCTGCTGGTGGGCCCAGCTGGTGAAGCTCATGGGGCCGGCAAAGCCGACCCCACCGGTGGCTGTGAAGCCGGGAACGGGGTGGTATGTTGGCCAATACTGTGGCCCAAGCTGGGGTTGGTCAAACAGACCAGAGCGGGAGATGGCGTCTTGCCAAGCATTTGCCTCGAGGCGTGCTGTTGATTGCTCAACAGCAGCCACCGGGTCTTGTTGCTGCTGTTGCTGTTGCTGTTGCTGGTGCTGTTGCTGCTGCTGCTGCTGGTAGTCCTGCTCCCAGTCGTACGGACTCTCGGCAGGGGGCCCGTAGCTGGGCAACACTGGCAACTCGCCCATCTCGGGCACAGCGCGCTCCGGCTGCCACGTCGACATATCGTCAGAGGTTGGCTGGTAATACCCTAAGTGGGTATTATGGTGCGGCACGGGCAGGAAAGCGGGAATCTGCATTTGGAGGGGGGGTTCGGATGTTAGTTGAAATGCTGTAGAATGACGTGGGATGCGGCAAGATGTAGACTCGAATAGATCAGGCATGCTTCTTCTGGGCTGTGAAATATCTGTGATGAAGAGAAAGATGACGCGGGGCAAAAAAGTCGATATTTAGGGGATTGCGATGCTGAGAGTCAAAGAAAAGGGAAGAAATGAAAAGCAAATAGAACAAGACTTACTGGCTCTAGTAGGTAAAGACTATCAAAGTTGTTTCCTATTGCTAGCTCAAAGTCGTAGTTGGTATCTTGTGAAGTTCCTGGTTCGAATTTGAGAGGAATTTCTGCTTGTTGCTGCTGGTAGTGATGGCAGAAGCTGGTGGCGGGGATCTGAGATTCTGTGGGCGAATTTGAAATTTTCCTGCTCGGCTTGGGCCTGATATCGACGACTGGTACATGGCGCGGTTTACGGCTCGAGGAAGACGCGTTCTTGCCCTTGCGCTGGCCGCGGCCGGCAGTCCTGGCCACCCCATTGGTCAATGCTGGGGCTGGCAGCGACGACATCTGCTCAGGGTCAGGGGGCGGGGTCCTCAAATGAAAGGACGTCATGGGCGGCACGGTCGTATGGGCTTCTGGGTGCTGGGTCTTCCTGGCTGATGCGAGCCTGAGGTAAGGTGGCAGCCTTTGAGCCTGAGGACAAGTACGAGACAACTTTCCCCTGCTGTCAAAAACCAATCCACTCCAAGGCAGTTTCCTCTTTTTCTCGCTCCCTCGGACTTCCAAGATTCCCATGTCGTCTTTTGAGAGCCTGTGAGCTCTTATATATATGTCTGCGTGTGCGTATGCGTGCGAGTGCTAGTCGGGCAGCGGAGAGCCTGTCGTCGTCGTCTTTCGGGCTGCTCCGCGCGGAACTGCCAACTTTTCCGTCGATTCGATATCAACTATACCACGTCTCTTTCTTCTTCCTGCCTGCTTTTGCACAACCCACTCCCACAAAAGAGCCGCCTCTCGAACCCCCTTTTTACACCGCCACCAAGACCAAAGTGCAATCTTGGACTCCCCCCCACAAAAAGGCCAAGGCCCGAGTCGATTGGGTCTTTGTCTCGTCCAGCTGCCCCCGTCTCAGCACTCGGTTCGGCTCGCCCGACTTTGCTCCTGCGCTGTGAGTGTCTGCTCCTTAATGCCGGAGAACTAGAACGACGGCGCCTCTGGAGAGCGGTGTGGGAGCTGGCAGCGTTAGGCTCTGGAGGTGTGCGGGGGAGCGGCCGGGTGCTTGTGTGTTCCAACTATATGCTGCAAGATGCCGTGCGTTGGCTGGGCTGATGTGGCGAAAAGCTGTCGAGAACGGTCAGTTCTTCATTGCCTCGCAGTATGTTCTCACCGTCTTTTACCTACCTTGCCTTGGAGTGGCTAATGCTCGAGAGACTGACGAGTTGGTTCGCGTTAGCCCAAGCATGTGAAGATGAAGACCGGCCTGCAAGCATGAAGCAATATAGGTCCATGTTGACTGTCAGAATTGCCGCAGACGCAACATGTTCCCAAGAACACAAGAGGAGGAGGTGGACGTGCCCCTGAGGATGGCCATGCCGGGCACAATGACCGCTGGGCCAAAGACGAGAGACATATGCACAACACCAGCTGTACAGAATCGCAAAGCAGCCCAGCTGCAAGCTGCAAGTCGGCGAGGCCGTCTGCATGGTAGCCTGAGATTCCATTGGCCCTCCATATTTTCCAACTCATGAAAAACTGGAGATCCAAGTCTGGGCGGACTGGCGCATATATTGTTGGATTTAGAGAGAGAGAGAGAGTGAGTCTACCGACTATGACCCACGGTGGAAGAAGGAAACTTTCTTGACTCACGGGACAAGGGCAAGAAAGCGGTGTTCTTTGCATGCAAAAAAAAAAAATTATGACAGAATTTCTTTGTTCTGATGTCAGACTTGTCAAAGGACCTGACGCAACAAACGCACAAGATGACGGGACAGGCTCGGGAGGGATGTATCCCCTGGGAGGAAACAAGAGAAGATAACAGCTGAGATGTGACTGGAGGAGAAGCAAGAAAACAAGTGAAAGCAGGATGACAGGCAGGGAAAACAAAGATCAAACAAACGGCTTGAGGAGAGAGTAGTCCATTTTTCTCGTTTTCCTTGTTGATGTATGAGTAAGCAGCGCTTGGTGATGCGGCATCCTCACCATCACCGGCAGGACTACCTTGAGTGCTAATCAGAGTGTACCGATGGATCGATACACCCTCCGAACGGGAACAAATGTTTCGCAAAGGCCGAAATGATGATGAGGAATAAATGGCAAGTTGGCCGAAAGACATCCAGGGGACCAGATCAACAACTTTCATTGCCTCATGAGTGGTCCGTTGTCTCACAACTGTTGATTTGATAACCTGTTTGAATTCTCGATAATGGTCACGGAGGTTTGTTCGGCTTTCCCGGCACGGTCACTTTGCTCGTCGACACGGCAAACATCCTACATATTTTTTGGGCCTGCATTGTGCATCCAGTTGAGCTTTCTTGCATTGTTCATCAAGTCCTTGAATGTGTACTTGTTTGACTATATTTGGCATCTAAATTGCGGGAACGACAACAAAAAAACTGATCCGAGAAGTCATCTTGAAAATCGAACTTTGGTCAGATATCATACTTGACAAGTCAACTTAGACTACGGTACAAAAGTGGGGCCACACTTTCTATGATCCCGCGCAATAACCCAACAGGCAAACGGACAACAGCAACAAACCAATCACCTATTCCTTTGTGGCTAGTTGAAATTTTTCTTGTCCAACATTCGGTTAATTCGGATATGACTCTGGGGGCGAAGATGTGGAGGAAAAAAAGCATCGTACGATGAAGCAGGGGGTAAATCGAACAGAACTTTTAACCGGGAACCCGTTTTTTCTTTTCTTTTCTTCTTCTTTTTTTTTCTCCTACGAAGTAATAGGCTACCCGAAAAGAACTGCCCAACAGATCGCCACCCCCCGGAACTACAGTGCGAACCTGTTGACCCGTCAAAATACCAGAAGGGCTCAGGACTGAGCGGTGACAGCGGCTCGTAGCAGGCTCTGACCAGAAGAAGGCGTGGGTGCACGACATTCACCCACAGTCCCACACCAAGATCTGGCTCCGGGCCCCCTGCGAATGCAACCTCTTGCCCACGGGAAATCGCATAGAGTGGATGCATAGATGCAGACCAGGGGTGGCTAGAGCTTGGTAGCTATCCGTCGGTGAAGGTTCATTTCTTCATATTGGCTGTGGTCATTTTGCGGCGGCGGAGCAAACTCGAACGTCTTTTCGCCTCTACGATCGGCAGTTGGATTTTTTTTTTTTTGCTTGACAAATCTACCTGGTAATGAGAATATTGGCACCGGTCGGTTCGATCAGTTTGATTGAGCGGAAAGGCAGGTTAATTGATGATCAAAGTTTCCAGGTTGTCGGTAGTACATCCGGGCAAACAGTCGACACCCCCTGCACTCAGTCCAGACCGGGGCCTTGGCCTGGTTCGTTTGCCTGCGGCAAGGGATTGGTATAGTTGTGGGGACAACACTGCGGGAGGATGCTCCGATCTTGATGATTCGTTGCAAGGTAGTTGTGGTTTTCGTGACTTTTCTACGTTCATGGGTGTGTGTGCGGCAGCAAAAAAAGACGAGGAAAGCCAAGGGTCTCACTGGTACCATGCTCTGGATCAGGACGCATGACAGATGTAATGTTAATTAGTTTCTCAGGGTAAGTTATAGATTACAGTATGGCAATCACGGTTATGTTTGATTCACAAAGTGGACGAGTGTTACAGAGAGACAAAAATAAGAATCAAAACTCGATTTGTTGCCGAATCCAACAAAAGAGGAATTGCCATACCCAAAATGCAACTGATGATCAACTCATATAGGTACCCAAGAAGCCAAGGCAGTTATAACATAAAATGTAAATGATCCGGGAGAAAAAAGGAAGAAGAAAAAAACTTCAATAGAAAAAAATCAAGACGAGGAGAAATCAAACATGTTCCCTCGCTCATCACAATGCCAATCTGAATCCATGGCAATTTATGATGGTCCAAGGAACCAGCCCTCGTCTGGCTGGCTTTGATGCAAACGGTTGTCCACGTCGATTGATGCTGCCATTTCAGTCGAGTTCTGATTGTCGCAATGCCCATACAGTATTGGATCGGACTACCAGTCTCTCTTGCTTGTATCCACGCTTGACCAAGCAGGCTTGTACCTGTGGGCCTGTGACTCCAGGGCATCCTTCGGGAAGCTCATGCCTCGGAAAATCGCGACGCGTCTGCTTGCCAAAAATCCTGCCAAGGCTCGCAGGACGCTCGGGGGAAGCTCGATGCATCCCGCTGTCAAGTCGTGCTGTGCGGATGCTGGGCTAGCCCATCGCGGCGCCAGGTAAAGCCGAGTCTGTGAGCGCGATGTTGATGTTGAGAGCGACCAGCTGGCAAGACAACATCCACGCCAGATGTATCAAACGATGCCGACCAAAAGCACAAGCCAATGACTGTCATTCGATCCTCTGTGCTTGAGACCACAACCAGCGGATAGCCAAGCACTAGCCTAGGGGCTGCCGCCGTCCGAGTCAAAAACCACAAGTCGCGAACAAGCCAGTCACCAGAGTATGGGCTGTCGCTGAACAAGGGCCCAAACACACAGACAGGAAGCTACCTCACCACCTCATGCTCGCGCGGCTATCGCAGCCCACGATTTCGGTGCCTGAACCACCGTTGTTGGAGCGGACACAACAGGTACCGCAGCTGGTGGTGGGCGCCAAGATCGTGGGCCGGCGGGAGCGTTGGCCGGCGGCATGGGGCGGATGGGGCCGGGCGCAGACTTGACACCGCAGCCGCCAGCGGCAGCAGCCAGGGCGGGGCTGACGAGACCCAGCACGGGAACAACAGGCGGTTGCTGCGGCGGCGAGCCACCACAACAACACGCACAGTTGACCCGGCCGTTCACGTCGACCGAACCCCGATATCCACTCTTGCCCGACGAGCACTGCGCCATGTGCGCACGCAGGTCGCCCAGGCTGGCCGTCGTCATGCGCAGCTGCGTCGGCGACTTGTTGAATACGCCCAGCACCGAGGCCGGGACCAGGAATGCTGTTCGGGCGTACACCCAGCTCGTCTTCGGCTTGGGCATCCGCATGCCGGGCTCGAGGGTGAGGGGCGCGCGGGATTCGTGGCGGCCGCTCGCGTCGACGTACGGTTCCGTGCCGGTGAAGACACGAAAGTCGTGCGCCGTCTTGAATCGGTGCGCGTGCTGGGCCCAGGGCGCCGGGCCGCCGTCCGGGCTGACGCCGTATGCTGAGATGGTCGTCACTACGTAGTGCTGTGGAGGGGAAGTGGTTGGAGGTTAGTTTGAGCTTCTCCTTGGCTGATGCCATTTCACCACGATGAATGATCAATGAACACTGGTGAGTATCTTGGAACAGGGACCGAAACTTACCGAACCGGTGCTGCATGCTTTGAGGATTATTACTGGGTGACAGGTAGCCTTCACCGGCACGCGGACGGGGAGAGCGTCGTATTCACTCTGCCTCGCCGAGTATGGTATGAGAAAGGCTATGTCACCCTCGGTCCAGGTGATGGTAGGTCTGGGCTTGGGCTGGCTATAGAGCTGGTGCCCGGCACCCTGTGGCATGCGACGAGGTAAAGACATTGCGACTTCTGTTGTTCGTATGAATGGTCAGTGATGAAGTCTGGGGATATACATGTATAGATCTGTTCGACAAGCACGAGAAGAATGGAGGTGAAATGGTGATGATGGGCAAAATCTTTGCAGCATATTTACCTTGAGTGACAGAGAGTTGGTATGGAAGGTGCGAAGGATTGGGCATGATAGATAGTCGTGTCTTTGAGGGGAGAAGGAAGCAAAGATTTCAAGTCCTAATAAATGGAAGGAACAACTTCATTATATACTCTTTCGGATCTGGGAGGCTGGGAATTAGAATTTCAAAGCAGAAGCTACAGGTTCGTGGAGGAGCGCTCGTATCACAGTCATACCTCTAGTTGGCAGGACAGCACACCTAGCCAGTCTAACTTTCTGCATTGCCGAACTCAACCTCAATTACATGTCAAGTATATAAGAGAAATATACTTTGGTAGGTATAGGCAGAGCCCATCAGGGCCAGCACATGGAAAAAAGTACTTTTGAATGATTTGTCAATAATTGATACAAGCTTGACCAAACTACAACTGACGCTACTCTACGGAAATGGAAGCATAAAACCACAGACAGTAAAATTCGAGATATTGAAGCAAGGCCGTATTGTGCAGGGCATGAGCTGTACTGGTGATGCCATCCTTTGACAAAGTTCCCATATTGCGGCTGTCATCCCATCTGCGAGAAAACCCACATCTGAGAGAGGAATTCAAAGAAATGAAGCTTCGATGGCATGGTGGCGACGTGGCGTGGGGTTTCTTTTAAGCTGGTGGCAATGGATGAACCACCTCACCCGCAGGAAGTTTAATATACCAACAACAACAATGGGCGGCGAATGTAAACAAACCATATTCCCAAACATTCGAACGCGACGGTCCGTCACCGGATGCGCTGCAATGCTTACATTCTCTGGTGGTCTATTGCCCCCTCAGCCCCCCAGTATCTCAACCAAGCCTCCGAACTGATGTCATAGTTTCACATGTGAAGCCGTCCCTTTTCCCAGCAATTCTACTTTACTATTCTGCGAGGCGTCTTCCCGAACCTTTTGAACGATAAAATCCCGAGATATAGAACTGATATTTGGGCTTGGAGAATCCAATCACTAATTTTCGCCAGGCGCTATGCGGCAAAATGTACATTCGATTTCTTTTTCTTCAGACTCAAGAGATTGTTTTTGTGGGCTGTGGACAACATTGCCAGATCTTGGACGGTTTTGGTCATGGAATGTTAGTTTGTCGGTTTCGATTGGCAATAAAAAGCGCGCGAGTCGATTCCGAAATACCTCGGTACATAAGATGGGTAGGTAGGCAGACTGCCTACTACGAGATATCAATTGATTTCCGCAGGACGTCCAAGCAGGAGCAGAAGAGCTCTGCCAGGCCCATGATATCGAAAGCACGCCTCGTTGGTTCCATGGACCATGGTAATGCTCGAAAATAAAGCGCCGCCCCCTCAATGCTCTGTCACATCATGCGTGTTGAGCCAATTATATGGTAACATCTCAATACTCCAATCGTACAACCCATGCGCCATCTATGATCTGCCTACAGTAGAGCTATAGATTGCTCCTTTTTCTCCATATCAATTTTGTTTTGGAAATCCAACATGACAGCTACCCCACGGCTACCGAATACCCGCCTATAGGTAGTTCTTGACCAACTCCGAGATAGGTAGATGTTACCTGCTTCAATATTCTGGACCTCGAGACCTAGAATAAGAGCCGTGGCACAAACGGATGAGATCAAATCGCTTATCTATCTAATCCTACACCCAACAATATATCTTTTCACCTTGGCAGGACCGTGAAAGTCACCCTCCCACTGGGTTTACTATGGATTGCTCATGGGCGAGTGTTCCCTTGCTTCAGGATAAATGCGCCTTTATTTTTTTTCGAAAAGGAGGCAGATTCGAACCAGGATTTGAGCGGCGAGGACGAAATCGCTTGTTTGTACTCCCGGATATAAACCACCAACCCCGGAGTAAACTTTTCTGCATGGGCCTTTCGCCCCAAAAGCGACTTTGTCATCGCGACCTGACTTGAAAATGGTGGGCACCCACTACCTCCAAAGACAAGTGACGTTCCAAAGAACGACGGCTGGGGGACTGGTTGGAGGCAGGGCGTCAGGTGCCATGATGAATGTAGTAAGTGAAACCACCGCCCAGCGCTCACTTTTCTTCTTTTTTTTTCTCTCTTTATTTCCAATCTCAGGGGCTCTACGATTCCAGGCTTTGTACAAGAACAACGAAGCCAACCTCACTTTCAAGGAGACAGCGTCCAAATTATCGGCATTGCTTTTCAGCTGATACTACACGACGTCGAAAAGAAAAAAAAACCACTGACAAGATGAAACAAAAACCAACAGAAACAGCCAAATAGCTCTGGCACTGGCCGTCCTTTTCGTTCTTTGGATTAGAGAACGCAGAAAGTAGCAGCGCTTGGATGACGAAGGTGGCACGGCTGATGTATACGTCAAGGCAGAGCTCCATTCCCAGGGGATTGTGCAGATTGACCCCCAGGAGATGCCGCTCAATCTGCCAAAGCCGAGCGAGCTCGAGGTTTACGAGGTGCCTGTTGAAGTCAATGGGGATTCGGCCTTGGCGGCTGAGCGTAGGTACAGCACGTGTATGGAGATGACACCGTGAGCCTTGAGGGCAAAGGTGTTGTGGAGTAAACGTATTCATTTTCGGTTGGTTGTGTAGAGGGTAATCTGATTTGAAAGAAATGTATGTAACCCTGCAAATAAACAAAGCAGGTTTAAGCAATACTGATAAGCCACAGTGTTGGCTAAATTTGCTCGCTAGAATTTAGAGTACATGGGACTGAATTCGTTAAAGTTTGATCAACATACAATGGCAGACATTGAATCTGTAATATCTCAGCAGTCTACCATGCAACCCATTTCTGGCCGCCCATAGCGACGAGACGGTTGAAGAGCTCATCACGCAGCGGACAAGCCGTAACCTTGAAGCTCTTGCCACTGTGCGTAATAATCTCAAGGCCGTCCTCAACTTTTCGCTCCAGCGACCAACCCACAATGAGCTTCGCCTTCCATCCATACCCGCCAAACTTCCTGAGCTCCGCTATCTCAGAAACGGCAACGCTCCACTCGGGGTGCACTACATCTTCGCTGGCCTTGTGTCCATCGTCGCTATCACCCTCCTTGGTGCTGAAGCCAACAAGTGCCGGTGTCGCGCTGATGTAGATGCGACCCTTTCTACCCTCGTGTCGGGCCTTGAACTCTACAGGGCCCGTCTTGATGTCCGTCTCTCCCTTCTTGGGTGGCACAACACCCAGTCTCTCTTTGGCAGGATGCGAACCAAGGACCTTTGCGCGCATCGTGTCTGTACCGATTGCCGTCTTCACACCACCTTTCGAGGTTCCCTTGAAAAGACCCATGATCTTGCTCCCCACCTTGCCGTGCTTGCTCGACTTGGATGCTTCAATGTCTGTACCGTCCGTCTCGTACTTGGTTCGTGGGTTGTGGGCCATGGCTTCATCTAGCTCCTCCGCAGTGGCATTGAGGGGAGGCTCGGCTCCAGTGGCCCGAAGGTGTTCATCGGTAACATGAGCCGGCTGGTCAGGCGGTCCATCGGTAATTCTAGGGGGTGGTGGGACGGGTGCTTTGTTGTTCTCGCCAATTCGAAGAAGCGTGATTGTGAGCTGAGCATTAGTCGGGACACCTTTGAGTGCGGTGCTGTGTTTATACTCGGTTAGCAAAGGACCGGGGGCACGGCTTGTGTTCCGATAGAAGCAACCGAGGGGACATCAGTAGAATAAAGACATGTTAGCTTACTTTCGTAACTCCAAGAGCTTCTGCCAATTGGGCACCGTCCTGTTCAACCAGTTCAGTCCCCGGGTAATTATGGGCTCCCCAAAGAATACAAAGCCGATACCTGCAGTTATCGCTTTGACAAAAACGTAGGATGACACAAGTAGCGATGCAGCAACCACTGGAAGAACGAGAGTGCCAAGGCGGAGGCGAGCAACCTCTTGGGGGAAAGGTCGAGTTGGTGAAAGCGCGCTAGAAATATATTATCAGCCATGGTGTCTTTTGTGGTGATCTTGCGCCTGGGCCTAAAACTTACTTGGCAAATCGCTCCCAGGTGTCAGTCACTTCAGTGATAGCGTGCATAATGGGGCGCATCTTTGTCCACATGGCCGTCTCCATGGGCACCTTTGTCTTGTCTTTGCTGGCATCGGTATCTTTGCCCTGAGCCTTCTCCCTCGCATCGGCCGTACCGACAGCGATGGTGGTAGGGTCTGGTCCGCCGGCCGAGTCCAGTGCGCCATCTTCGCCATCCGCATCGTCTTGCGGATGCTTGCCAACAGCACTGCTGAGGGCGACCGAAGTCATTCCGTTGACAAAGTTGCTTGCTTCCTGCTCGACAGCCTCGCCCTTGTGGTTCTCTGGCGCTCCTGTGACGCTGTCATGGCTTCCAAGAACACCAGATTTGGGTTTTTGCACACCGCCGTGTTTGCTGCTGACGAGTGACATGGGGGCTGGTGGGAACAGAAAGGCTCGGGATGGTGCATACACTATAAGAGTGAGAACGGTGGCCGACAAGAGGAAAACAAGGCAGTCGAAGGTCCATGCAAAAACGTAGGCCTGGAAGATGGCTCGTTAGCAGGGGAGAAATAAGTAGAATTACGAGGTGCCATTCACCTACAGCACAGAAACATGCAGTCCGCCTAGACTCTCTCCAAGATCGAAGACGGGCAACATGTTTGACAGTCGCCAGCAGTCCAACAATCACAGTCGTGTAAAGTCGCTCCAGCTTTGCCCGCAATTTGTCGGGCGAGAACTCTTCTTCCTCTGCAAAGTTCAAGTCAAGATTTCCTGCTACCGGGTAAGGCGATGCTTTCACATGGTACATTTGCTGCCAATGATGTTAGACGAAGTAACCCATACACTCGGACGGGTTCATTTGCGTGCATCATACCTTGTTGAATCGCCTAACCAAGATCCAGAGCTCCTCGTTGGAGAGACCTCCGATCAGAGGCTCTGCAATGTTCTGCTTCTTTTCGTGCCATCCCAAATCCGCCGCCTCGGTACGTCCATGGTTCAGCTCGAGCACTCCATTGGTGCTATGGTTGTCTTTATCTGTTGATGCAAGAGCGTGAGACAGAGTCACATCGCCCTCGAGGGTATTTGAGGTTTCTTTACGGGTGGGGTCCGTCACCGGTTGGATGTTGTCCGGTATTGGTAGAAGATCCACGATGCCGGTTCCCTGTTCTTGGTCGCCGGCGGCGGGGTTTGCATCGGCGCTGGCTGGCATTTCACCGGCGCGGGAAGAAGGGTTAGTTCCTGCGTCCATGGTGATACCTGGCAAGAGCTAATCTAGGGCCTGATGTTAGCAAGGGAATATGGCAGTGCAACATGCACTTTTTTGACAAATCCAGGTCAGAAATTAGATAGTTAGAAGTCTTTCGGTTCAATTTGCGAGCCATGCAACATTAAAGGGAAACGAAATTTCGAACATGCAGCTTTGAGGCGTAAGTGAATGGTATGCAGTGACGCTGCAACTTCAAGGGACACAAGATTGTTTTTGCAAAACGGTCATGACGTAAATGGCTGCTATTGCCAACAGGAAACGGCGCCAATTGCGCAAAGGAAACGCGCTAAGATGCGCTAGCATTCTCAGCTGCGGGAAGGTACTAACTAATATGGAGTACAGTCGCAATGGCGATCGACGCACAATACACGTGCTAGCATCCATGTTTGCCAAGTGTCACTGGACGGGAGGATGATGGTCATCATGTAATTACAGCCTGTAAGATGCCTGGAAACTGGAAAGAGTGGAAGCAAGGCAAACAAAGGGCCAGACAAGCCAGACTGCGCGCTTACCCTAACCCGCATCTCCTTTGGCTTGGCAACCAGCGACCTTGGGCAACCTGAACCTCCATTTCAGGCAATGCAAACTGTTAAGCTTGCCACACCGTGATCCCCCTACTTACTTCCAACGGTGACATACATTGAGAGTGAACAATATTGGGAGTCCTGCTATTGGATGACTAGAATCATCAAATCAAACCTTTTTCGTTGCTGAGGCGAACCTGAGTACATAATGCAAGTTATGCAACCACGCGGCACGCCATACGTTTGGTACATGAGAACAGCGATTTTACCCAAGCTTTTGTTCTCCAACAAGATATTTGTTCCTCCTTCACATCAGATTATCTTGCTCTCACCAGAGAGCAATTTCCACCGCCAACCGTGTCTCTAGTTAGTTTTCCGTAAGTCCTTTCTCGGTTCAGTCGCCTTCCCCCGGCCTTCAGCATTTGTTTAAAGCATCTTGCATTTTCCCGGTGCGCATCTGTGGCGACACGAAAGACTTACGCCCAGACTTCGGGTGAACTCATCAGCTGCCACAAGCAAGTTGTAATGTCACGTCTTGGTGGCCAACGGGTGCCAAAGCTATCAAAGATGCAGGAGAAGGTTGTATTATATGACATTGTTTTGATTGCTTCGGCTCTCTTTAATATAATAATGAGAAAGCTGACAGCTGAAAAGTGCATATGATGGTAGTAGGGAAGCCGAATGCGGAAAGGTGCATAAAATTGAACTGAAAATCTCAGGAGACTCCCTTATTCAATGTTCCACAAACCTATGATTGGCTGGATGATTGTTTACTGAGAGAAAGTTGGTACGGTCTGCTGGTGACATATTTTAGCAGGAATATCATGATGAGACAACTGCACACATCGTATGCCCAAGGAGAAATTACCATATAAGCCATGCAACTATTCTTCAAATTCAAAAATCTTTTCCTTTCCAGCATCAACCAGAATCCAAAGATATCCACAGCACAGAACCTCCAAGCTACAAACTCCCTCTACTCACAGCCAATATGCTTTCACTCTCCATCGTCACCCTCATGGCCACCGTCCTCGCCGGTACCGCAGCAGCCGCCCCGGCGGAGGTCAAGGCAGTGCCCGCCAAGGAGGCCACCGCTGGCACCTCGTCCATACTTGCCGCCAACGTCCAATTCGAGGTTTGCAGGGCCATCAACTTCAACGACTGCGGCATCTTTCTCGCCGAGGAGTTTCAGTGCTGTAAGCGCCCCCTAGTCTTGAAGGTCTTCATCAAGAATTGCCTTGTGTGGAGTTGTAATCGTGTGGCTGATGCAAAATATCGCACCTCCAGACAACCTCGGCGGTACCACCTGGGACAAGTCGCTCTCCTCTCTCAGAACCCGGACAGTGGGCTTCTCGTGCTTCATCTGGCGGTAAGTTGAAATTCAACCCCTCTCTGCTGTTATCTGCAGGGTGCGTGTTGACTAATGATACCAAATTTGCACCAGCACTACCACTTGCCAGGGTCCTCGGGGCGGACCGATCAGGTCCGACAATCCTCACGAAGACCTCCGCATTTTTGGCTGGAACGACGATGTCAGCTCCTTCATGTGTATCCCCAGCTAGATAGGTAGATGGCAGGAGCTTGTGTTTGGTTGGAAGTATTGTTGTTCCTCTTCTCTTTCTCGCCCTCTGGAAATATCTACATGAGATATATCATATAACTAGTGGGTTGGCAGTGAGAACTGCCCTTTTTGATGGCTCAGTCTTTGTCACAATTTAAAAATAGCAATCAGTACACGCATACCTCCTTGCACCTCCATACCAGTCTCGAGATCTAAATTACTGCTAAGCTCGCAACAGGTGTTCCTGTGCGGAAGCTTTGATTTGTGGATATCGTACAAGCATACGTTTTTCTCTCTGGCTGCAGAGATTTTCCTTTGAGAAACATACAGAAACGAATGGCTAGCCAGTCGGTCGTTCAACAGTTGTACGGCTTGGATAAACAGCCGCTAAGTGTCTCACGCTCCTGTCAACCTGCTACATGGACCTTAAATCGTGACATGCTTTTCTGCATTTGCCCTCCTTGAGAGCCGTCCAAGCCTGAATCTGGTCTGGGATTCTTGATACAGGGTGGGACTTTCGTCGCGTTTCACTGAATTCAAGACCCAAAAAATAGCAAAGCCATCATGACCGGTCGACCGGTCGAATCTTTGCAATTCCACATAGCGAATTCTGGGAGACTGCTCCCTGCTCTTTGGGGTGTGGATGAGCTTTACATTGTCAGATTCTTTTTGATCTGCCAAGACCAGGACAGAATGAATTTCCATTTGCATCACCATGCCACTTTGGTTTTTCCGATTAGCACCCACCGAGTGATATCAGCGGGTTTTTAGTGTGGTTCTCTGACAGATTTTCCATCTTGGCTCTTGGCCGTTCACTCTCCCATCGAGTCATGCTGCGTAACCTGGTTGGTCCAGTAAGCACCTTGAGCAGAACAAAAATCTGACGTGTGCGCAACGTAAAAGAAATCCGAGCGAATCGCTCAAATTAGAGCAAGCATCCCACAGCTCGAATTTCTCAAACATCCAACCAACCGACAACATGAGTGGTGACACAAACAGGGCGGTGGCGATGCAGAGCTTCTTTTTGTACCGTACTCACCGAGTCGCAACACTCCTTCGGTACAGGCTAAAATGCGGGCCCATCTAGGGATTTGCGTGGAATCGTCTCCATAGAAACGGACTCGATCTTTGTTTTTTTCAGTAGATGGATTTATGATGTCACTGTTACTGGTGCTCGAAAATTGCGGGGCCCTTGGAAGATAATGGAACTTGGGGCGGGTGCTAGTTTTCCCGCGCATTTGTGATATGGTTTGCGTGCCATAGTATTAGTACGTGGTACAATGGTATAATCTCCACAACTGGTCGCTTTTTTTATGGATGAGATGGGGCGACTACTTACTAATGATGGCGGTCGGAACAATGTTATCTGGTAGAAGGGACGTACTATATAACCAAGCGCTGCTGCAAGAACTTGTGTGGTGTGAGAAGCTGGATTTGATGGACGTATAATTAGACACGATCTCATCTACATTTGTACACTACCAGATCAATATTTCATTTTTGAACTTTACTACTATACCCAATCTCTTTTTTTACACATCCATCACACATCCAAAATCATGGCACCTTCAACACAAAAGCAGCTGGTCATCACCGGCTCCACCAAGGCCTTTGACGACCTGAAGCTCGAGACCAGCGCCCCCGTTCCCAAGCCCGGCGAGAACGAGGTTCTGGTCAAGCTTCACGGCGCCTCGCTCAACTACCGCGACCTCATCATCCCCCGCGGCCAGTACCCATTCCCGCTGGACCTGCCCGTGGTCGCCGGTTCCGACGGCGCCGGCGAGGTCATCGAGGTTGGCAGCAAAGTCAAGGAGTTCAAGGTCGGCGACCGGGTCGTCACGCTCTTCAACCAGGGCCACCAGCACGGTGCCGTGACGCTCTCCTCGGCCGCCACCGGTCTCGGCGGCGTCCTCGACGGCACGCTGAGGCAGTACGGCGTGTTCGCCGAGACGGGCCTGGTCCGCGCGCCCGAGAACCTCGACTTTGTCGAGGCGGCATCCCTCACCTGCGCGGGCCTGACCAGCTGGAACGCCCTGTACGGCTGCAAGCCCGTCAAGCCGGGCGACGTGGTGCTGGTGCAGGGCACGGGCGGCGTGTCGCTGTTTGCGCTGCAGTTCGCCAAGGCGGTCGGCTGCACCGTCATCGCCACGTCGAGCTCGCAGGACAAGCTGGACATGCTCAAGAAGCTGGGCGCGGACCACGTCATCAACTACAACGAGGACAAGAACTGGGGCGAGACGGCCCGCAAGCTGACCAAGGGCGGCGAGGGCGTCGACAACATCATCGAGGTCGGTGGTCTCGGCACCTTTGAGCAGTCGCTCAAGGCCATCAAGTACGAGGGTATCATCTCCGTCATTGGATTCCTGGGCGGTGCCGCCGGCGAGAAGATGCCCAGCGTCATTTCCAGCTTGAGCAGCATCTGCACCATCAGGGGAACCTACGTCGGTCCCAGGAGCATGATGGAGGACATGGTTCGGGCCATCGAGGTCAACAACATCCACCCCGTCATGGACAAGACCGTCTTCTCGCTCGACCAGATCAAGGAGGCGTACGAGTACATGTGGAACAAGAAGCACATTGGCAAGATGACCATCAAGATCGACTAAGGAGAAATGAGCAGCGGAAAGAAAATTTTGTACATAGCCGTCATGAATTTAATGAGGAAAAACAATAGCGTCTTTGAAGCAAGGTCAAAAAGCGCCCGTATTACATGTGTATGTCCAAAATCATGTTGTGTACTCCACCTGTAAGAAAAAAAGGGGTCCGCGCCTCCTGGTAGCGTACAATTACACCGCTGGACATCTCCCTTGCATATGTACTTTGCGATTACGGCACATCAATAAAATACTCGGAAACTCTTCATCTTAATTCTGAAACCCCAGAGTAGTCGCATCACTCCAGCTTCTCTGTGGCGCGATGAGTCGACGGGGCCATGGAGTCGAGAATCTCCCGGCCGTAAGCATAGATGAGATAGGTTGGGAAGATGATCCAGGCGCCACTGCAGAAAAAAATGCACGTGTCAGCATATGCTTTTACCAAAGTCAACCCGCAGCAAAAGAAGTAAAAATCAGTCGCAAACACCTACTTGGGAATAATCCACAGCGCAACCAAATCCCTCGCCGAGTTGTGCCCGATGCCGTGGAAACCGGACCAGCTCTCGTTGAGCCAGTACAGCACCGTCTTGCTGACCGTCATGACGCAGGCCGAAAACATGATGAGCATGGCCAACCCCGCCGACCTGCCAGTGACCGCACCCCTCGTGCTCGCGGCGCCACTGCCGCTAGCGCCCGTCGCCGTCTTGTTGCTGTACCAGATCCACAGGTAGGCCAGGTACATGAGCGACTCGACAATGTTCATGGTCCCCTGGGCGCCGCAGAAGCCGTCGCCGGCCTCCCAGCGCTCGCGGCCGTAGACGTAGTCGACCTGCCCGTACAGCGCGTACGGCACCCATATCGGCGCGTGCCACGACCCACCCGGCATGCTGTGCGGCCGCAGCATGATGTACCCCGTGTCCCAGGCGACCAGCGGCAGGGAGATGGCGAGCCACGCGAGGGCCAGGGTGGAGGGCGTGTGCGAGAGGATAGCGGGGGACGAGGAGGAGGTGGTGCTGCTGCTGCTCCCGCCGCGGAGGGCTGCCAAGGGCTTTGTTACCTCCACTTCCGTCGCCGCCGCAGGGGCCGAGGTAGGTGCGGGTGTGTTTGAGGCGCTGCGGTTCGATACGCGTCGCTTTGTTGGTGAGGGAGGCGGGGGCGACAGGCGCGGCACCGCGGTCGATGAGGCGGATCGTGTCTGAACCATTGTGTTTATGGACGGGACTGGAAAGGCTATCTCTAAGGGTTGAGAAGGTCAGAAAGTTGTACAAACCAGATAAACTAACGCAAGGTAGCTTGCAGGAAGGCGAGAATGCCAGATGCACTTACATACGGAATTGGTGGTGTGTTCCGGCGATTCCGGGTGTATGGGCAACATTCAGGGTTTGTTTTTGTTTACATCTGATTCCCAAAAAAGAGAGGGGAAGGGAGAAGAGTTGGAGGCGGGCAACAAGTTATTGAGCAGGGTTTAAAGTGGTGCCATTAATGGATGCACTCACTTCTGCAGTGGCGGCCAAGCTTCGGCGGATTCTGGGGAAGCCGTAACGCTTGGTGCTCAAAGGCCAGTTGATTGGCCAGGGATTAATTTCTCCTGCGTGACACCTACCGAGTTGGTGCATCATTTAATTACTTCATAGTGGAGGCGAACAAACCTAGACAGATTGCTGGGAGATGGGTTATCATTTTCTTCTTGAGCACCTTGCCATCGAATCAGATTGGCTAATTCGGCTTTGGTGAATCGGAATTCGCGCGTCGAAATTACATCAACCGAGGCGTATAATCCAGCGCTCCGGGGCAATCTGTACGCAAAGTGTTGCAGGAATTGATGCGAACTGTTCAATGCGAAGTAAGCTACCGTGTTGTACAGTAGACGTGGCTGTCCTAACACGATGCAGGGTCGGGGGGCACGGTCGACATGCTGACTTTCGGAGTTTTTAAAACTCTGAGGGGATGCAACCGCCTGCCGATGGGAAATGGAGTGACCATGAATCACATTAATTGGTTGGTTGATTCAGGTTTGTCAACGGGATGGATCGGCAAACCACGTCAGAATTTGTCCCGACTCATGTCTCTGACGTCTGGATCTAGATTCTCGAGTATTGCCTACGAAATCCATTAACAATTGACGCAAAAAGTTCGAGAACCAATTGAGCGTCACGACAAACCTCAGGAACCACGGCGGGAAAACTCAACCTAAAAAACACTTCGTCCATGCAATAAATATCGTGAACATTTCGCGTAAGTGGTATTATTATCGAAAAAAAAGCTACCAGAGCAACATGGTGTTTTTTTTAAACCCTCTCTATTTTCTCAAAATCAATCCTGAAGAAAATCAACGACGGCCTAGTAAATAAGCTTATCGTCGTAAGCCCGCACGCTCTCAAGGTAGCCCTTGACCTGGCTCCAGTCCTTGCAGACGTGCTTGGAGTCCCAGCCGTCGGAACCGCCGTTGTGGTCGGGGAAGGTGGTCTCAAGACCCTCGAGAGCCATGTCGGCCGAGCACATGATTGCCTGCCTCATGTAGTCGAAGCAGTGAATCATGTGCCAGTGGTGGTCGTCGGGCAGCTCGTGGCCTGACTTGAGGCCGGAGTAGGTCTGCACGATGGCGAACTGTTTTTTTGTGGAGCTGGGTGTTAATCACAACTGCAGAATAATCCAGACGGAGCTGGTGAACACTCCAAATTCGGAACATAACTTACCAGGCAGTGAAGGTTGTGCGTCACCGAGGTGGTGAAGACGGTCATGCCCTCGTCCCAGACGATGGGCGTCGGGAGGTCATGGTACTTGTGCGTGTCGTTAACCCACTGGAAGCCCATACCCCGGGGCATCAACGAGTTCCATCGCGCCAACACCTCGTCCGAGAAGAACTCGGATGTGTTTGATGGTGCGAAGGACTGGTCGACGTGGAACGTCTGTATTTGTGACGAGACTGGAAAAGGTAAAAGTTTGAGCTGTCAGTCGAGGTCCTTTTTACCCGATCAAGTTTCCAATTAAGGGTAGGGGGGACTTGAATCAAGCATACATTTCGGGCCAACACCTGTGATGTCACCTCCGATTTGCCACGGGTTTCCCACCTCCTTCCACTTGTCCTTGACCAACAGACCGATAATGACGAGCAGAAGCGCCGTGTCGATCAGCCACCTGCCGGACTTGAAGGGCGCAAGCAGCTTGGCTGCGAGCGTCTTTGGCCTCCTCGACGGTAGCATGTGGTCTCGGCGGCTGTAGTGCTTCTCCTCATCCATTCCCATCAGTGACTCATCCACCTCTGTGCTCGAGCGACCATCGTCGTGCTCGTCAATGTTGGCATAGTCGTGCCTCTCCTTGGTTGGTTCCATCATTTTGGCTTTGTGTTTTGTGTCTTGGCGGTGAAGAGTAAACTTCTCAAAGATGCCAAGAAAAAGAAAAAGGAAGTAACCCGGCCTGCTCTTGATTGAGTTGGAAGATGGACAAAGAGATTGTAAGGATAATAGAGGTATCGATATTACACACAGCACACACGCGAAAAGATTTGACGGCCTGCCGCACGATACAGGAAAGAAAGAAAAACACAAGATAATGAGAGGTTGATGGTTGGTGGCAACAGGTACAAAGTGTAGAAAGGAAAAGAGAAGAAAGCAAAGCCAAGAAAACCCCACGGGAAGCAACGAGGTTTTAGCGGAACCTCACCTCGTCCATCCATTTGCGAAAACCCCCAAACGGCGTCCACTCCTGGATATGCTGCCGTTTTTGGACGTTTGATACCCGCTAGTGATGAAAAGTCCCACCCCCTGGCAAGGGTGTCTGGGACCACGGCTTGCGACTGCAACATGTGCCCGTATGACCTTGAGCAATCGCTTGTTGGTTGTTGCTGGCTATGGGTAGACGGTTACCTCATCATCAAACGAAAATATGTTTGGGGAGTGAGGGGTGGGTTTTGGGCTTGGCTATTGGTTATTAGTTGTTCCAATCCTCGTTCCTTGCTACACACACACATAAGGTACACCATCACGTGGGCTTCGGATGTCTTTCCGATTGCTGCCAACAAAAAAGCTTATGGCATCCTGTGATGACTGTTTTAGTCGATCTGAAGTAAAAACCGTCGCCAGAAGTCGAAAGCTTCGATCAAATCATTCTCTGTTGATATCGCAAGCCGAGCAAACACTCCACACAAAGGTTCAGTCTCTTACGAAAATGATGAACCCATCATTCTATTCCCTCCTTCTTCCTTGTTTCTGTCATTCTTGTTCCATATCATATAACAATACTAGGAATGCCTGGCTCCTAATACTTGTGGCTTCCATGCAACGCATAGCCCAGAGAAATGAGGCCAAGGCAGTGCCCTATGGTGAAGCCGAACTATTCAGGGCTGACAATTTGAAGCAAAGAACCGTTCTGTTCCTGTCGGGAAAAGCTCGACGTTATTAAGAACAACAGTAAGGTTATGCATGAACCGCTATGGGGGTCTTGGGTAGCGTCAACAGGCAGCTTGACAAGCAAGACAAACAGTTATAAGAAAAAGAAAAGAAAAAAAAAGTCGGTACTACCGTAGCACGGTACGTACTTTGATGGGCGAGTGATGTCGTCTCCGATGCCTGTGTTGCCGAATTTGGATAAGGTTCAAACACGTCCGCTCCGATTTTTTCAGGGGTAGGGGACTTCAAAGTGGGCAGTCGAGAAGACGACGCTAAACGAAATTGAGTCCCCCCAGTTTGCCGCTAACCGCGAAGCACACTAGCCTCACTAAGCAGCAGTACTCGCTGCACTTGCAGTTACTCCGCGAGAAGAAAGAGGTCGCCATCAAAGAGCAGCAGCTGCTTGTGCCGAAATTCCATACCGAACTTCCAGAGCTTCCAATTCTCGCATATTATGGACCAGATATAAGCCTGAGGCTGCGTTGCAGTCCTTTGTTTTCGTCTCCAACCCCATAATACCAGTTCATGGTGTTTCAAGGAGTCGGAGCCGAGTTACAACAATTGGACGATTTTGCGACTACCCTACTTGCCAGGTACCTACCTACCTACGCTAGTACGCAGTAGCGAAAGCGGATTCCACACTCTACTTGTCGAGCAAATCACGGCTCACTGCTGCGGTTTGATGCAGGAGATCTTCTGTTGTTGTAGGGGGACTGGAATCCAGCCCCACACCGCAAAGCACAGTTTCGTACATATGGTAATCCTTTCCCATATATAAAATCATGCGCTGTTCTCCCCTGTCAGACCCAGAAATGTCAAGGAAGCTTGAACCGAGGGATTTGCCATCTCCCAAGCGCCTTGGCGATAGCATAACACAGATTAGCAGCTGATCCACTTGACACGGTGACCCAGATTGCTCCGAGTTGGTCATTTTTCTTGGGTACATGTTTCGCAGCGGCTTGGAATCTTGATATTGAAATTGAGTGCCTTCGAAGCTTTACTTACTCAATCACCTAAGGGACCTACCTACCTAGGTAGGTACCTACCTAAGGTAGGTACCTCAGCAATTGATTATACCCATGCACTCTATCGGCAGGTTCCTTACTCGTGCTGCAGCGACGGCAGCTGTCGCATGCGCAGACCCAATCAACATTTCGAATCAGCATCGTACTGTTCATTCCACACGGGGATAATGCTTCGAACAAAGAGATATCGAATTTGGTTCCCCTTAAAAAAATTACCATGTCCACGTTGACATGTTTCACCTGTCACGCGATCAAAATACACACACTGTATTCCGCAGTCACAACCATGACTAGTTCGACCACCGAGACAACATCGGCGAAAAGAAAAGCCTCTCAGGTCTCCTTCTCCTTGACAGGAAAGTCGGATCCAGTGGTGGTCTTGTACTGATCCCTAATGAAGCCAGCAATCTGCTTGTCCTTGGCCTGCTCGATTGCACTCTCGTTGCTCTGCTGTCCTTGACCCATGACGTTCTCCTGAACCCAGTCGATACCTAAAAAAGTGTGCGACGTAAAACTCTCCGTTAGTTTATAATTTTAGACCCGTTTACGCGAAGACAGTGTCGTGAAGCCGAAAGGATAAAGAAATAGCAGCAACGCCGATTCGTGCCCAAAAGCAAGACTTACCCTTGTCGAGGGCATCCTCGCTCTTCTCACTCTCCTTGCCGCCACCGGCCATGCTGTTTAGCTTGTCCATAAAGCCTCCTGAGGATGACTCCTGCGTCTCGGTCGTTGGCTTCTGCTCGCCACCCGTGAATCCGCTGAGCTTGTCCATGAAGCCGCCGCCAGCTGCTTGGTTGGTAGTCTGCTGCTGCTCGTTCGTTGGCTTCTGGGCGGCATCCTTGTCGCCAGTGACGTTCTTGAGAAAGTCCATGTTGGTTGTGTTGGTCTGAGTCGTCGGGTAGTAGTGGTTTGTGAAATTAGTTGTATTATCGTGATGGATATGAACTTCGTGGACAAGTTTGTTTTTGTAAATGCAGGACAAAGTTGACAAACGCAAGAGGGCAGACGCCGTGTTTTTAATGCACGCTGCGCTCAATAGTGCGACCACCACCAAAAGTCCCAGGGCAGACTTTCCAAGAAATCAGGTTTGCTTGCCGTGACCAGCGACAAGGGGGAACACGCAGGTGCGACGCATTCACGATGTGCCCTGGGTACAAAAGAGTGTTAGACATGATGTCACTACCCCGCCAAGTCAGAGTGGCTTGTGTATCCTTCGCGTGCTGCCATGTTGGTTGTGACCAATAATCATTCTGGTTCTGAAAGCCGCTTTGCTTCGTCGACATTGCTTGTACCGTACGCAAACAGATCAACAATCAAAGAGATGCTGACCTTTAGAACAGACGACTCAAGACGATATGGGGCAATGTGCTAACAATAAGGCATCAAGTGCGCTATCAGAATCACACCTGTCAATTGCCATCGTGGACAAATTGGTAGACCCCAGTAGACTTTTTGACGCATCAGAAGCGCCATTATGGTCAGAGAACCCCAAAAGCTTGGCGTGTGTCATTTGGCAGGGTTTTCAATGACGAGAAGCGCTGTAGATCTTGCAAAAAAGATCCAGACAGCTAACAATGAGGTCAGTCTCAGCCATACCTCCTCATTTGAGCCCAAATTCACGATGCGCATCGATGCGACTCAGTAGTGAGAGGCGACTAATGATCTGGCAAGATGGCTAATATAGCCCCGGGTCGCCCTCTTCCAGCAGGTCCCTCTCCTCCACCCACCACTTGGGCTGAGGGACCTTGCACTTGCCATTGAGACAATACTGTCGAATGACGCGACAACCGTGCTCATTTGCAAAGTTCCTTGTAGAATACACGCCAATCATGGCGGTGGGAGGCTTGTGCCGTCCAAAGGAGCGGGCCATTTCACACCAAACGATGAAGAGCCTTTTCCGCTGCGGTGGTGGCGGCGGCGGATGTTGCTGTGCCTGAGGAAACGGAAATGCAAACCCTCCTGCAGGCCCATTCGCGATATAACCTGGCATAGCTGGACCTGGAACAGCCGCTGGAGTTACAATGGCTGGGTCGTTGGTTGTATGTACGGGAGACGGCGGAACAGATACTGGGCCCTGGGATTGCGTTGAATACGTTGACTGCGTGGGGGATGGATGAGAGGCGGTCGTGATGGTGGAGACAGGATGCGGCGGGACAAGTATTGACGCCTGCGTTGGTATTGCCGGTGTGAGGGTATGAGAAGGTTCTGTGAGAATCGGGGCAGCGGTGGGAGTTTGTGGTGGCGGACTCTCTTCAGGACTCTCTTCATCATCATCAATCTCCATCGGATTATTCAACCTTCCTTGCTCTTTTTGTTTATCTGCGGCTGGTGGGTCCATAGGCTCCGGATCAGCGGTTGACCTCTGGGTGGAAACAGAATCCCGAACATGTCGGGCCACAGCTGCCAAATCCGGAGTGGCCGAGCGAGCACCTGACGCTACCGTTGGCGGCGGTGGGCTTTGCTGAGGAGTTGCACCATCTTGACCTCCGGCCCGCGACTGATCCCCCGACGATTCCTCGGACAACCTGCCCAACTCAGCAGCTTTGGCAGCCTCCCTCGCGGCCTTGTCGGCCGCCCTTTGCTCCGGGGTCTTGGGCGGCCTGCCCATCCTACGCGGTGGTCCACTGGGGCCATTGATTGCGCGTCGGATCTGTTTTTGCGAAAAGCCGGTGATGTCATATATTTCGGCAAACGTCATGTAGGCATCTTTTCGCAGTGTCCTGACGCGCTGACGCTGTTCCTCTGTGAGCCTGACGAACTTTGGTGGAGGGTCGCCGCCTTCGGGTTGGTGCAACGTTTCCGTCCCAGTGAATACGACTGGCCGGAAGGATTCCATTTTGGACAGGAAAATGCTGCAATGCCTTTTTGTTCGTTTGTATTAAGCTCAGACCTATGGCATGATATCTACCACGAAACCACCAAGGTACCTATAAATAGATGTGTCCAGTATTCTCCAAACATGTCAATGATGGGAAATTGGTTCCCTGTATCCTTGATCCATTTTTCGAATCACGTGGTTGCGGTGTACAACAAGTAGTACAAAATTCAATGGGGATGCAAGAGTTTATTGTTGAGTTCCGGACTCTGGAAGCTTTGCATGGTGCAGCTCCAGGTTAGCTCATCAGTAAAGTGGGAACCTTTGGCCGTTGTTAGTGGGGTGTCCTGGGAGCTTGTGCCCCATTCGGCTCTTCCCTTCACCAACCAGTCGGACAAGTCACTTTCCCACGCAGTTGACGCAGTTGAATTCCGACCGAACAACCCGAGTCCGACACAGCACTATTATTACCGTACATTCCGGATCCTTCTTCAGCCTTGGCCCCATTGCAGTTGCGGCCCATTTATTTACCGACCATTCCGATTGACGATTGACGGGAATTATTTATATTCGACCAAGACGCCTTTCCAGAAGCACCTGCCGTTGAACAACCGGCCGACCCCGCAGATTGTATCACCAATCATTGCTTCAAGCCAATCAAGCCATCGCCATGGATTACGTTGAGCAGCGAGTAGCCCAAGAGGCCAAGAAGCTTGCAGAGCAACCGGCCACCGAGTACGCCTTTACCACCGCCGCTCCTGGTTTGATCCCCAGGTCTCCGTCTTGTGCCGATTACTAACCGCCACTGCCCCGCCCCTCTTACAGAGCCAGCTTCATCACCCCTCTCAACATCATCCTTCTCGCTGTGGTGGCCTACACGCTCTACGCCGTGTTCCGCCCCGCCCCGCCGCCCCCCATGCCCCGAGAGGCACCCGCCACCGTCTTCCGGACCTTTACGCCCCCGACGCTGATCCACTACAACGGCCAGGACGGCAAGCCCGTCTACCTGGCTGTGCGGGGCCGAGTCTTTGACGTTACGGCCGGTCGCAACTTTTACGGACCGGGAGGGCCTTATGAAAACTTTGCAGGCAGGGACGCCAGCCGCGGCCTGGCGCACCACAGCTTCGACCAGGACATGCTGACCCTCGACCTCAACGGCCCGCTCGACAAGCTGGACGACCTCGGCCCGGATGAGTTGGCTGCCCTGAGGGATTGGGAGGAGAGGTTCGAGAGCAAGTACCTTGTCGTTGGACGGCTTGTTGCCGTCGGTGATGAAGAGAAGAAATAAAAGAAAATAGTTTTTTTTTTTGGGTATACGTTGCGTTAGGAAAATGACGCATTCGTGTGGTTCTGATGGTTCATGGTCTATCTTGCGTCTATATCTTATCCTGAATATGTCTATGTCTTGAGATATACAGAGGCTTGTTGTTGGTTCAACCGACGAATGCGCTTTGCATTCTCAGATGCCGTATCAACATATAAATTATTGTTCACATCCTCAAAGTATCCTTTGGACCATCGGCAGACGGTGTATAAACCGGCCGTTCATCATCCAGCCAGTTCCAGCCGATCCCTCTGGAGCTTTTACAAGGTATAGACCACAGCTGCGGGGTTGTTCCTAATCAGCTCCATGTTGGCCCGCTTCAGCATGGCCTTCATGACGACGCTGGCCACTACGACGATGGCCGAGCACATCATCATGAGCATGTTTGCCATCACATATCTCGGGGCATCCCCTGGAGGGAAAAAGTAAGGGCTCGCAATGTTGCCCAGCTGACCGATGAGGTTGACGATGGCGAGCGCGCACGCCCGCTCCTGCGGCGTCTCGCCGAGCGTCGAGCTCGCCCACGAATACAGCGGCGCCAGGCTCGCAAAGCTGCCCGAGATGTACAGGAACGCGGCCGCGTACCGCGCGGGTCCGTTTTGCGTCGCCGCCGTGATGATGAAGCCCACGCAGGCGATGATCTGCGGGATGGCGATGTGCTGGCCCCTCTCGTGCCTCCTGTCGGACGATATGCCGACGTAGAGCACGACAAAGGCCGACACCAGGTACGGTGGTGCGGTCAGCAGGAGGGTCTCGGTCTGCCCGCCCAGCTTGAAGCCCTTGACGATGGTCGGGAAGAAGTTGAGGAAGCCGTAGGCGGCGTGGTTGGCTGTCACCATTAGGACCTGGGTTTTTTTGGCGTTAGCGTGACAATTGTCTTGGCTTTTGTTTCTCGTTTTTGATGGAAGGCGCTGTGTTGGTTGTGCAACTTACAAAAATCCACGTCCGAACATCAAGCACCGCGAGCTTCAGCCCGTGAAAGACGCCCTTATCGTCGGCACCAGGCACCGAAACCCGATCCCGACGAATCCGCTCCTCCGCGACGCGCCTCTCCCTCTCCGTGATGAGCCAGCGCACAGCGGACCACCTGCGCCTCTTTTGGTCCGGAAAATCGGGCAGCAGGAGCAGCGACGTCAGCGCAAAGGCGAAGCTTCCCACCCCCTCGATGATGAACAGCCACTGCCAGCCCGCGATTCCCCTCGCGCCCTCGAGGCTTCCCAGGACCCCCGCGGCGATGAGGCCCGAAAAGGCGGTGGCGATCGGCAGGCCGGTCAGGAAGATGGAGATGCGCAGGGCCAGCTCGCGGCGCGGGTACCAGCACGTCAGCAGGTAGATTGCGCCGGGGGAGAAGGGGGCCTCGACGAAGCCGAGGAAGAAGCGGATCGCCACCAGGTGGCCGAAGGAGTTTGCGCTGGCGGTGGAGGCTGATACAATGGACCAGAGGGAGGTCCAGAAGGGGAGGTAGAGGGAGGGGCGGGCCAGGGTGAGGAGCATGTTTCTTTTGTTTTGCATGTCTGGTTAGCGGTCTTGTCTGATGGTTTATTATTCTTGTCCGTCGTTGGACTGGATATAGTGACACTCACGACGGCAGCTGCATCAGCATGTAGCCAATGTTGAGGATGGACACGGCAACGTTATACTGATTCCCCACCAGACCTAGGTCCTTCTCAAAGGTACTGAGCTTGGCCTGCGAGATGTTTGTGCGGTCCAGATAGTTGAACAGGTATAGGATCCACAGCGTGGGCATCAAGAGCATGTCCAGCTTCCGCACGAGGCTCTTTTCCGCCGCCCTCCACTCCTCCTCTCCCATCTCCAGCACGCTATCATCAGCATCCGTGGAGACCTGCCGCCCCGAGCCAGAATCGCGTTTGTTAGCTGGCTCGCTGGCGCCCACTTCAGACGTGGCTGCTGTATGGATGGCATCTTTGTGGCGGTTTTGCGCTGTCGCCTTGGTCAGCGCAGTCGTCTCGTTGACAACGGACATGGCGACAATCTGACGCGGTGGAGAAACCCTTTCGAAGATTTTTTTTTTTTTCTGGGCAATGAACAAGTAAAATTCCCAAGGGGTCTTCAGCGCATCCAATCTAACGAGCTTGGACAACAATGCCGATCGTTTGGACACACCATCAAAGTTGCTTTTCTAGCGCCTTTGGAGCGGGAAGCCATCGCGGGTTCAAGGTAGTTTAAAATCGCATGGGTTATTATTTTCGAGTCGGGTATGGGATGATGGGGGGGAACACGCAGCAAAAAATACTCAAGCAAGGTAAAAACCTTGCCGACGTCGGACAGGACGGCTATCTTTGTCCAGGCCGGGATAACCGATGAAAAAAACTCGGGTCATGACGAAAGCTTGTTAAGCGCCATAATCAGGTACAATCCATGTAAGCGTGCCGTAAGTTTGACGTAGCAGACTGTGCCCTCTGAAAGTACTACGTAGGGTAAGCTTTTTGGCTCCAAGCGAACGTGCGGGAAGGAATTCGGGTATGTTGATGTACTCCAAACCTTTGACTAAGACTTTGGAATACTTGTCCAATCCAGTGGGTTAGATGCAAGAAATTGGCCCACTGCTACCCGGGGTCTATACTTAGTTCTAGGTCTAGTTCTAGATAGACGGACAAGACTGCCTAAGCTAGCGGAGATGGTAGGAGCTGGACGTGTCAACCCCGCCTTGCCCGCTCGAGACCTCCGCAGTTATTTTTTGGGGGCCCTTACCGGGAGGCGAAGCTAGGGATATCCTGACTTGAGTTGCTTTTTTGTACCGACAGTTGTTCTATACATGGACACGTAATTCATTTAAACGTTGCCCAGAAACTTGGCTCAGCCTCGTATCATTCAGGGTTAGGTTTTTTTTTTTTTCTTTTTTTTTTTCTCATTCCGAACTCCGGTCCTCAGGGCAATTGTTTGTTCACTGATGGGGGATGCGGGTTATATGTAACTTCTGTAACATTGTCTATATACGTCAGGTATGTGCATATATCTCGATCATGTACGTTGTGTGCTCTGAATCACGATTTTATCATGATTGCCTCACCAAGTTACAGAAAACGGCCAAATCCTCAGCCAATTCCACCCAGTATCTAGTTTGCACTCTTGCCGCACTGCAGCGGCGCATAAAAGTTGAACCGGCCGTTCGGGTCGTACTTCTTCTTGAGCTTGCAAAGCTTGTCGATGCGCGGCTGAGCACCATAAAACTGCGTCTGCTGCTCCGTGCCGTACCCATAGTTGACGTACGCAGGCGGCAGACCCGTGCGCCCGGACCCATCCTGCAGGATCTGCCTGAGGTCATTGCCGAGCTTCTCCGCGCGTGCGTCCAGCTCCGCCGAACCCGGCTTGTACTGGATCAGAGGGGCGTTGAGCAGGTTCTCGCTCCGGTGCGCAAACGCCGTCGAGTCCGCTGGCACGGCGCGCATGCCTTGGCCGGGGTAGCCCTCAAACATGAAGATGCTGTTGTGGAAGGGGCTCTCGTTCGGCCCCACCTGCGAGGCGTACAGGTCGTATGCCGTGCGCATGGCCGTCGCGTTGTACCGCTCCTGGTAGATGGGGAAGCGCGGATTCGCCGACCCGTCCTTTTGGCAGGGAGGGGCCGTGTCGGCCACGCCGGCCCAGCCTGAGACTTCGGTGTAGTTGCCAGACTGCGGGGTCGAGGCCAAGGGCCCGATGGCGGTGAAGGGGTCGGTGAAGGCCTTGTCTACGACGTCGACGCCCTCCTGAATGATGTAGAAGATGATGATGGGGTTGTTGGGGTCCAGGTCTGCGCTGTTGAGCCAGTAGGACCAGTTGACGAGCGACTTGTTTTGGTTGCCGTCCTTGACAAAATACTCATTGGCGGCGGCGTACACAGCCTCGACCTTATCGCCGCTAAAGACCATGGTGTTGATGGCCCAGTTGGGCTGCGTCACATCGTAGACCTTGGCGACGATGGACGTGACGATGCCAAAGTTGTGCCCGGCGCCCTTGAGGGCATAGAACAGATCCGAAGACTGGTCGACGGTGACTTGGGAGCCATCGGCGAGCACCACGTTGAAGGAGACGATGTTGTCGGCCACGAGGCCATAGTGTCCCTGAAGCCATCCGTGGCCACCTCCAAGGGCAGGTCCCATCATGGAGACGCACTCGCACGTGCCGGTGACTGGATCCCTGATCAGCGCTCTGTTCAAAGTGATCGACATCTAGAAGATGCGGGATCTTAAGATAGGCGGGCTTTTGCGGCTTACCGGTCTGCTTCCCAGCAGCGAATAACGTGTTGGTTACATCCTTGGACCGGACCCCGCCACCGAGCTTGGCGGTTCGGCCGTCAGGGGCAATTTCGATGCCGTTGAGCTGGTTGAGGTAGATCTCAATACCACCATTCATGCGGCCCAATGTGGTGAGGCTTCCATGGACGGTATTGTATGCCAAGAAGGGCTTTTTATTCTTGTTGGCGTATTTAACCTGCGGGAGCACAACGTGTCAGTGAAGAGCTTGCATAGCTTGGCAGTCATTATCAATCTACGCCCCCTCTCTTTCCTTCTTTCTAACTAATTTAGGTACCTAGTCGATCATCTAGAATGGGATCGTCACCGCCAGAACATATACTCACAGTCTTGGAAACGTCATCCTCGGTGGCGGGCACAACCACAACGTCCACCTTGGGCGGGGCAAGGTTCGACCATCGGGCGGTTGCAGCGGTGAACTCGGCCGAGCCAGGGAAATAGATTTTTGACCCGGGCGACAGGCTGCAGCCGAGCTTGGCATACTCGCTATCCCGAGGGCAAACTCCTGACAAACCCCTGGCGACGTTGACATCGAGGCCAGACGCAATGCTCGAAAGCACAGCGGCGCTGGCAATCAGCTCCATCTTGAACCGGTACAACATGATGGGCGAAGAAAGGGAGCAAGAGTGGGAAATTCCTTTCTAGAATGTGTTTTCCAAGAAGGAAAAAAAAGAAAGGGATCGCTGTTTGGTTTTTTAAACTTTGGAGTGGCAATGAGACTAAACAAGATCTAAGACAGCCGGATCCTACAATCTGCCGAGACGATTCCCGAGGAAAAGGAACAAAAGGGGACCAAAGACTGACAAAAATAAAAACAGACCGACTTGTGCCACAACTCCAGTAGATCAATCCAGAAAGGAGCGTGGTGGCGAGGGGCTAGAAACCCGGTTCGCCGTTGGGGATGGACGTTGCAGGTGGAGGTGAGCGAGAGTGGTGTGTGGGACAAATCTCAGCTTGCATGCAGAACGAACAAGGTGACGGCTGGGCATCTCAACGTTGAATGCTTACTATATCTACCATTTGAACAATTTGACAGGTCAATGTAACCCTTTTCTTGCCATAGGGGGTGTCTTTTATTCAATAGAGCGTGGGGCCGGCAGGCATGGGAGTGGTTCTGTCGTTTGTCTCGGTTAGCTCCCGTGTGAACCGCTGTCAATCCGCCTGTGTTTGTCTGTCCCGTCCCCAAGACGACTCCACTACTTTCATTTCTGACCTGCAGTCGGTCTATCGAAAGACTAATTTTCCAATGCAAATCACAGCCATATCAACAGCAAAAAAAAAACGAGAATAACCCCCCTTTTTTGCCAAGGATTTGAGCTGCCAAACTGGGATTAAAGGGGGTGGGGAAGGATGCCGTGCATCTGCTTACTACGTATGTATAATCCCCGAAAGCACCAGCACCACCAAAGAGGCCTTGCGAACTTGGAAAGTCATATCGTCGCAATCTCCACCCCCTGTGCCTTCTATGAAGCGGAGTCTGTCCCAAGATTGGGGAACAGACTGAGGGAGGTCGGGATGGCGGTTGCAGACGGCACGCTTTGCTTGGCAAATTTGTCGACATGGGGCTTCCACCTTACCACAAGTGACGACACCAAGTAGTGCTTGGTAGTGTTTTGTGGCTACTTTTGGTACATGGTCACTTTGCGCGTGTATTCCCTTCCAAGCGTCGCTGGACGCGTGTCACAGAATTGACATTTCCGTGCCACAATTCAGAGCAAGACCTATGTCCCATCGTCAACGGCGCGATATTCTTGTAATAATGTCAAATCGTCGTTTGTTTTCCGAACCGTATATTATTATGCCAATTGGCTGCTCGGGAGGTAGTGAAGGGGGAACAAAATGAAATCGCGACCACCAAGACCACCGTGGAAATTACCAAACCACGGGAGCATCCTCCTGTCATCCTGTCACAAGGAGCTTTGACATTACCTAAGATAGTAAGTAAATCGGGTCTTTTTGTTAGATCACATTGTATGAACCGCGCGCGCTCAAATCTGGGGTCAAATGGGGTCGAGTCAGTGCGTATGGCATTGCAAGTACTCGCCAATCTGCTAATGACTAGATCTAGAGCAAACGCAGCACGGCAAACGGGAAATTTCACAAACTCCCATCTTGTAGTGTCCCTTTTCGCCGAATGGACGGTGGCCAGAGGGCTATTTTGCTTAGCTCGTGGACGCTAGACGAAACCCACTGGTGTGGTCAGCGGCTTTTGCGATAACGGAGAAAACGAAGTCGCTAGGTCATTTTCAGACTCGTTCCTGGTCAAGAAATGTCGCCGGTATATGCATCTGACCGGTCCGGCATTGGACTACTGGCGGTGCTTGGCAGTGTTCGCTAACTGGCTCTTGCTGGTCCCTCTCTTGGTTCAACCGAACTTTTTGACGGAGCCAACCGTAACTGCCCCTAGTCCGAGCATCCCCAGACGTTTTTTTATGGCACATCAAATTTAAGTTGACTTACCCTACCTAGAGCACAAAGGCACAATCTAGGCACGGACGTGCATTTCGGAATCTTGTGATACCGATCAAGTTTTGTGCTTTGTGCTCTGTAGGGAGTTGTGGGCTTCATCACACGCTCGCTGCGAATTCGTAAATTTTTGGAGCCCCTTCAAATTTCGCGAAGCGCTCGTATCGACTTCGATTACAACCAGGTTTAGATATCCATATCAACAACCCGAACAACCTAACGTCGTTGAGCGCTGGCCGCGTCGTCAACTTTCCACGATGCCGGAGCCCACTAAATCAGACGGGACCCCAGACCCATAAGCCGCCACAGCGTCATCCCTGCTCGAGAAAGATCACCCGCTAGGCGCCACATCTCTTTTTTCGCTAAGAGAGGGGGGAAAAAACGAAATAGAAATTCCGGAATCCGGCCAAAAGACCCTGTTGTTAAATGTGGTACAATACGGATTTGGTTAATGGCCGGGATTCATATTGGACTTTATTTTCTATCGCTGGAACAAGCCCCCTGCGTTCCTGGAAACTGGAAAGGGGGCTTGAAAAAGGTACTTGAGGCACCTACCAAAACGTTACCTATTTCCAGCCTTCGGGTAGTAACCTTCTCACGAGACCCACTCACAGTTCGCCTTTGGACAAACATGCGACCGACCACTTACGACGTACGTACAGAATGGCATCTCCCGCATCGTAGGGTGGCCAAAGTGACATACGTACGGTAGTGGTTGCAGCACTTGCCACTTGCAGCAAGTGCCATGCTAATGTAGTCTAATATATTCCGGTATTGGAAAATGCTTGGAACAAATGCGCAGTTGACCTCTACTAAAGCTGCGTACCTTAGGTAGCCCACTTAATAGCCAACAAATCGCATGTTGGTACCTTGCCCTGCATCGAGCAATTTTGCTATTCGGAAAAAATAAATCAGGGTCTTCTTAATGGACAGTGCTACACGCATTGATCACAAGGCTTGGGGGAGGATGACAACAGGCAAGAAAAAAGTATAGCGTATTCCCCGTGTTTCCGGAACTGCCGACGGTGGCCGGCGCCGAAGATGACGGCGCCCACGCTACTAGACTCATTTTAAGACATGCGTTGCAGAGAAACTGGACTTGCACAAGCCGAGCTGATCGTCGAAACCTCCTAACTGGTCAGAAAAAGAAAGCCACGCTAAAACGGCCTTGCAAGTTTGCTTCTTTACAGACTCTACGGAGTACCTCCCCTTGCTTCCCTCCCAAGACAAGAAAAAAAAAGATGCCAAGCCATTGTAACACAAAGACGATGCCGAGCCAGCTTCTTTGATCAGGTCTAGCCTAGGGTAGATTTTTTTCATGTGCTGCGACCCGGGGCAGGCTCAGCCGCACATAAACATAAAAAAAGCAACTCCTGTCCTCCCCTTTGGGTCCGTGATTTGAGATTGGGCGAGGGTGAGAGAGAACAGAAAAAGTAAATACTTGTGGGGTAGAGTTGCAGAAAGAGGTTCTGGGTCGACGCCAAGTCTAACACGCAGCAAAGAAACGGGGGAAGATAGCGAGGCAAGGGAGGGAGGTTTTTTCTTTTTTTGCTTCGCTCTGTTTGCCTGGGACGGTGGCTAAATGCGAGTAGCAAAAATTCCAAGTTTTGGAATTATATCTACTACTACTCTAGCTACTGCTTCTTTATCTCTTTCTTGCATCTTTAATCCCTGCCACACACGCACCATACTTTTTTTTTACCTTACATCACGGCCCCTTATACCTAGCTCCCGGCCCCGCCCCTTGGGGACATGTTTGTGAGAACTTAAAAAGGGACAAGGCACCCCCCATCCCCCCCTCCGATCCCAGATATTTTCCGACTACCCGAGGAAGAGAAAAAATAGATCCTGTACGACCGTTTTAGAGCTACAAGAGACTCCAAACAAACGTCGATCGCCGCTGCTAACGGGGACGTTGCAGCTTGGTCCTTGCAGACCCTTGTTGCCCTCAACCCCCCTCAGCAAAACAGTCGATCTCGATCACATACCACAGCTAGCAATCAGCAACAATGTCGTCGGCAGCAAACGCAACAGATCCTGCAGCTGCCGCCGCCCAGGCAGCAGCGGCGGCGGCGGCGGCGGAGGGTTTCCACAGGTTCACCATTGAGCTGTGGACGCTCTTTACCATCGGTGCCTTGACGACTATCCTTCGTACATATGCGCGCATCAAGGCCAATGGTTTTGCGAATCTACGAGCGGATGATTACTTGGTCTGGGTTGGACTGGTAAGTGTTTATTGTTTCTCTGTTTTTCTTTTTTTTTGTCTCTCTTTCCCCTCTCGTTCCCTTCCCGCTTCGCAAACCAAATCAGCATGCGCAATCATTGGAAATAGAAGCATGTAACCTGACCGTGGCACCTGCGTCCGCAGATTGGATATGCCAGCCAATGTTCACTGGGCTACAGCATAGGGAACGTTGCCAAGGGTTTTGCCAACAACGGAATGACTCCCGAGGAGCGCGCCAATTTGGACCCGAACAGCCCCGAATATAGGTTTAGGTTAGTCAACATCGACCAGCAAACGTCTGGCTTGATGCGCGTCTATACTGACCACCAAAATTACAAAAATGGCAGAATCATTGGCTCTCAGATCCAAATCGCCGGGTGGACCATGTACTCGACATTAATATGGAGTCTCAAGCTCTCGATGCTTTTCTTCTACATGCGCCTGGTGGAGGGTCTTGGGCGTCGCTACCGAGTGCGCATCTACGTCGGCTTTTTCCTCGTCATCTCCACGTTCCTGAGCACCATCCTCACCATCTTCCTCGGGTGTCGACCGTTTCGCAACTACTGGCAGATTTCGCCTGATCCCGGCAGTGCGTTCATTCCCTGTCCCATCATCTCATCTGTTTGTCTGTGGCTGACCCGAATCCCCTCTCAACAGACCAGTGCCAGCCCGCTGTTTCGGACCCGATTGTATGGTCATCATTCGCTGCCAACGTCGCAACCGACATTTACCTCATCGCGATCCCGCTGCCTCTTCTTTGGGGCTCGACGCTCAGGCTTGGAAAGAAGATTGCATCCACGATCGTTCTTGGCGCTGGCATCTTTGTGCTTGTTTGCGCCATCCTGAAAACCATCTACGTCCTCGTTGTATGTGTGACCACAGCCAGCTACTTTTTTTTACCGTCTTTGAACTCGAGATCTAACATCTCCATTCGCCGCACAGGATCCCCTCGACGGCGCCCAACTAGCAGGCCAATGGGGCACGCGCGAGGCCTTCACCGCCGTCATGACGACCAACCTGCCCATGATCTTCCCGCTGATCCGACAGATCCTGCGCCCGTACCTCCCCACGGCCCTGCGCTCGACCAAAAAGGAGTACAAGACGCCCGAAGACCGAGCCGGCGGAAACAACGTGCGCACCATCGGCGGGGGAGCGCGCAACGGCGATCTCGAAACGGGCGCGAGCAGCACCGTGGGCGGCAGCGGGGCCAGCCGCACCAACGCCTACGCCAAGAGCCGGTCCGCGGCGCGCGACAGCGGCGCCAACTTTCACCACATGGGCACGAGCACGCTGACCTTTACGGAGAGCGAGGAGAGGATCGTCGACGACCACGACATCAAGCTGAGGGGCATCAAGAGGAGTGCCGAGCGCGGCGGGGCGGATCTGGTCCCGCCCGAGAGGGGCATCGTCGTCTCCAACGAGGTCGAGGTCCGGTCGGAGCACAGGACCAGTCAGGACAAGGACATCCCTGGGGGTCAGAGGGTGCATGAACATTGGTAACTGTGGGTGTTAATGGCGTGGAATTAATGGCGCGGGACTTTTGGCGAGTGGCTGCCTTTCCATGGTGTCTTTTTTTATATTTTTTTTATTTTTGGAAAGATGTCTCTTTTGGGCTCGCTTTTACTCTTCTTCTTGGAGATGTTATTTATTGGCGCCTTCTTTTTCGTTCTATACCCCCAGCTTCGTTGATTGTATTAAAAAGTTTCAGCTGGTTACTCCAGCAGATAATTAGGAAGCACCTGTATATTCATTCTCAGTCTACTTTGGACAGCCAAAAGCTTTGACGCTATTCTCCCGTTCTTTGTCGACCAACCTCCTTGAAGAGCACCACAACACTAGACCGCCATCAGTATAATCCTGTCAATGCATCGGTCATGATAGTGCTTTCTGGTGTTTTCGCCAAGTCCTATTTGCCTTACCTGCTCCGATGCCTGACGACCCAGCTTGTCGGAGTCCTCCATTTCATCCCATATCAGGCCACGGGGCGTAGGGCTGACAGGTTCAGCTGATCTTGGCCTCGCATGGTTGGGGGCTTTGATGGAATCGATATTTTCGGACGAAAAAGGAAATGCCAGCTGACAATCTCCCACCGCCGTTTTTGCCGTTTGCCGGTGGCTTCAAATAGACTGCAAAAGAAGCAAAAGTCCAAGGATACCTACAAAAGAAGAGGATTGGACGAAAGTACGCGAGGCATTGCGGTCTAAGAGAAAAAAAAAGCATCCTCCGCGGCGTGGTCTGGTCGCATTGGCTGGCCGCAGCGCCACTGAGGCGGCTGACAAGCCTGGCATTTTTGGCCGCTGCAGAGGCGCAGGTTGAGGTTAAGATACCGGATGCCGGGTAACCGCTCAAGTGAGAATGTATGTTTTGTCTGGATGAGATGAGTGAGCTTTACAGTCATTTGCAAACATTAATTCGGGGCGGAGTATGGAAGAAGTGGGTAACTCGACACCTTAAGGCTTTTGGTGAGAAGATCCCGTGAGTGTTGCTGGTGTAAAGTGGTGGACTTTTCAAAGGTATTGTCTGTGTAGAGCGAGCCAAACCATTATCATCGCATTCAGTCATCCAAAATTAGTCTACCTAATCTTTTGAGCGTATACAGAGTGCAAAGAACCTCCATTCATCCATTATCATCACCTGAATATCCCTTGCAAGCAAACAGAATGCACTCCCCCACCATCCTCGCCAGTGCCGCAAACGTCACCGCGATGACGGTTCCCAACCCAGAAGTTCGGAACACGCCAGGCCCTCGACGTCCCCAACGCCAACAACCCAGAAGCCCGCGCCACAGCCTTCCCAAACCCGTTCAAGCGCTGCGACAAGAAGAAATTCAACGCCTGCACGGCAAAGTGCCACGAAAACAGAAACTGCATAGGCGGGAACCTTGACATTGGCTGCATAAGCGCTTGCGCGGCCACCAACCCGAAAATGCAAGTGGAAGGGGAGGAGGTGCGACAAGGAAAAGTTCAACACCACGGGTCAAAGTGCTATGAGAACAGGAATGGGGTCGGCGGGAACGTTGACATTGGCTGCATCAGCGCCTGAATTGCTGCGAATCCAAAGTGCAAGTACAGGGGCAAGCGCAATGCAGAGGATTGAGATGTGGATGCTGAGGAGGATGTTGTCGTTGGAGAGATAACGAGTGAGGACGATTAAGGCGAGCTTGAAGAAGTGCTATTTTGGAAGATGATGGTGGAAACGTCACTGACAAGAAGATCACTGGAGTATCTTGAACCTTGGTGGCATGGTGCAATACACCCCCACATGAGTAATTTTTATCAGGGGGCGCATAAGTGTTGAAGAAGTCAATGGTGTTTCAGTTATTTGGAGGGAAGATTGTCTTATCAGCATTGAAAATTACTCTTGCGCCTAAACCTTGACCAAAAGTGTAGATCCAGAGGGATTGCGCAAGCAAGCTATAAGAGAGCCATTCATACTCGGGGCGGCCGTACATATTATGGTTGGTTTGATAAAGGTGGGACGAACAGGTACATGAACTCGAATTTTCTTCCGTTTGAATTCTTGCACAGGGCGGTTTGATTTGGGATTTTCTCTCGAACTAGCACTCACACTCGTTTCCCCTCCTCACTGGAAAACAACGCATATTAGGCTCGTCAGAATTGAGCATCATAGCTTGATGATTCTGTCGGTCTTGCTCTGCATTGTTAGTCCCGGCACCAGGACTGATGGGCTTTTATCTACAGCGCCAGCTAACTTGCAGCGCGAGCAACTCGCACGTAAAATTCAAAGCAAAATGTGCCATACGACCTAATCCCAGCTCATATGCAGATCTTCTGATAATATTAAGGGGTCAAAGAACAAAAAAAGAAGAGCGATACAACCACCTCTAGAGAAGTGTAGATAAGATGGACGATCAAGTCAAGCATAACCCCCGTAGATTACATGACGAGATCTCATGATTCCACCGATTTCACAAAAATAAACGACCGAAAGTCCTCCTATCTTGCAGCAAGGATCTACAGCAGTAATTTAAAAAAGCTTGTCAGTCCCCAACGACCAGGTTCGAGCTTGCCGGCAGCAGTTCCACACGTGCGAGAACGTCACGGCCGGGCGCTGACTCGGAGACGCAGACATGAAACCGGGAAGAAGCAGAAAATAAAGTCGTCACAGAAACTCTTGGCGCCGGGTCCAGCAACGGTCGGCGTTCAGGGTATGTCCCGGACCGTCGGCCGATCATCCTTATCAAAGTGGGAAGAATCATTTACGGATGTCGTCGTCCTAATCAGCAGCCAATATCGCGCGATCCATTGGGCACGTTTGCAGCAACGGATACGGGGGGATCCTTGACATGGCATCACGGTCAGCGAGCTGGAAGCAAGGTAGTTGCTGCCAACGAGCCCTTGAAGAGCCCCAATGCCCCCCTTTTCGGCATGTTGATCTATCTATCCATCATGCCCAGGCGGCCAGGGTATACGACACGACGCACAATCTCGTCGTCTTTATCACACAGGTTGTCGGTTCGTCCCGCGGCCTTGGGAGGACATTAATGAATAATTGACTGATCATTGATCCTTGCAGTACCGCGGCATCTCCGCACCCGCCATCGGAAGAGTTCGTCTGGTGATGTGGTGTGGTCTAGTATGGAATCGTGCGCCTGGTAGTATAAGTAGAGCAAACATGTTCCCGTAGTTCGAAGCTATATCCCTCCCCTCTGCCATCCATGCTCCCATCGTGATCCCGAGCAGTCGTTTGCCCAGCATGCATCTCCTCGCCGCGGCCTTTGCTGCGCTCGCGTCCAGCGCCGCAGCATCGTACACTGGCAACCTCAACTACTTCTCCCCTTCAAACAACCACCCTTCCCTTGGCATTTCGATCCCCAAGGTGGCCGCCCGCCACCGCTTGCACAGCCGTGACCTCTCGCACACGGCATGGGATCCCAAGACGCTCGAGTTCTCCCACGGCGTCGCGTCGGGCGATCCGGCTATAGACAGCGTCGTGATCTGGACGAGAGCCGCCCCGATCGGCGCCGAGAACGACAATAGCAACGTCACCGTCGAGAGCAAAGGCACGTTGCTCGAGACGGATAGGTGGGTTCAGGCGAGCGCCGCCCCGGTCTGCCTCGAGTGGAAGATTGCCGGCGACCCGAAGCTCGAGTTTCCAGTCGACTCGGGCACCGTCTTCACCAGCTCAGACATTGACTGGACCGTCAAGGTGATCGCGAGCAACCTGCAGGCCTTTACGACGTACTACTACCAATTCAACATCTGCAACTCGGACAACAAGTCCCCGTTGGGACGAACCAAGTCGCTCCCACAAAGGAGCTCGAGCTTGAGTTCGTATGTCCGCAACATCAGGATCGGAGTGTACTCGTGCGCAAACTATGCGCAGGGGCTCTTCAACGCCTACGGCAACGCCGTCAACAAGGACTCGATCCACTACGTCGTCCACCTGGGCGACTACATTTACGAGTACGAAAACGGCCGTTACGGCTGGGGCGACGAGCTGGGCCGGGTTCCCAAGCCGAACAAGGAGATCGTCAGCCTGTACGACTACCGCACGCGCATCGCGCAGTACCGGACCGACGACGGCCTGCGCCGCAGCCACCAGCAGTTCCCCTGGATCACCGTGTGGGGCGACCAAGAGGTCGGCGACAACGCGTACAAGGGAGACATCGTCGAGATGAACAACAGCGAGGACTCGTTCGTCAAGGACGGCGGCGTCTCGGCCGACCAGCGCAAGATGAACGCCGTGCGCGCCTACTTTGAGTGGATGCCGATCCGCCAGGTCGACATGGGTGACGACCTCCGCGTGAGTCGCAAGTTTGCCTTTAGCGACATGTTCGACCTCATCATGCTCGACACGAGGGTGTACGACCGCTCCAGCCCCGACCTGGACTCGGACACCGACCACACCAACAAGCCCAAGGACGACGCGTCGAGCGAGCTCATGGGCCCTACGCAGGAGGAGTGGTTCCAAGAGACTCTCAAGGGGAGCTCGGCCAAGTGGCGACTGATCGGGTCGCAGCTCGCATTTAGCCACACCATGGTCGGGCCCAACGGCAAGGTCAACGCCGACGCGTGGGACGCCTACGAGGCCAACCGGAACCGCACCTTTGAGACGCTCTCCGACGGCATGGGCATCAGCAACAACGTATTCCTCACGGGCGAAACGCACGTCTCGTGGGCCTCGGATGTGGTTTGGGAGGGTGCCAAGCCTTACAACTCCACGAGTGGCGAGGGTGCCATCGGCGTTGAGTTCGCCGGTACCGCCGTGTCGGCATCGAGTAGCGTCATCGGTCAGAATGGGACATTGGAGGCGGGGAATGCTGCATCAAAGATGTTGGAGGGTATGAACCCTTCGTTGCAGTGGCTGGAGTCGTATTATCGCGGGTACTATGAGCTGGATATCAGCTACGCCGACGTCAATGCCCAGTTCTTTGGCACGCCAGACATCAGGAGTGCTAACGGACTCGAGATCTCTCTGGCCAACTTTACCGTTCAGGGCGGGGAGAACAGGTTACAGAGGGATCCCAACGGCAAGGTTGGTGGCGGTCGGGTTGAGGCGGGGAGTCTCAAGGGAGGAGAGATGATGGCGACGAATATGATGCACGATACCAGGACCGGCGAGTGGAAGATAATGAGCTGATGATGCTGTAGAGCGCAAGGGCGAAAATAATTAGAGATAGAGGCCGATAATGATATGACTTGATGACCCAGTAATGCATAAGCGGAACAAATGAGAAATATTACTTGCTAGTGATCTTTGCTGAGCTTCAGTGTTTTGCGCCTGTATTGGAGGCGTACAAAATGTAGGGATGAAAAGCTGCCGTGAGTCAGGAATCCGCACAGCACTCCAAATCAAAATGCATCAATGAAAACCACATAATCGGGGCATAGCAGCGGTTGTAACTGAGGGGCAGTGAATAGAGTGGTCAATAAATCGATAACTAAGCTTGGCATATGCGCGGATACATATCGCATTGCTTGCACTGGAATCTTGCAGGCTTTGATCTCGGACTCATCGAGGCCAAGTCAATTCCCGATGAGCCAGCCTGATTCAGGCTTCATGACAGGACTCGGAAATTTCCCCGCACCAGCACAGTCAAGCACTTGAGGTATGGTGCAACGTTGACTGCAGCAAAGGATCGAGGAAGGATTCGCCACCCCTCACTGTCTCCAGCCTGTCAGCAAATCTCTGCCGGGCCCATCAAGATCAGAGACTGCGCGCCTTCCAAAACAGGCAAGTGCACGAGGGATAGCTCTGGTCTAGACGGCGGGACACATACCCGCGTTGCAGACGCAGAAGCACAAGGCAGCGAGAGTACGCATCCTCCCGCACCTACAGCTCTGCCTTACCTGAGGCACCCACGGTACTCGACTGGCGCACTTGGATCAGAACGACTGTCTACCTGCTCCTGCCATCTTTGGAAGAGCACAGGCCACTATCTGCAGGGCTCCTCTTGAAAAGCCGTGTGGGATCAGAATCTTCTCGTGATTTTGTCACCAAGCCCTACATTTACGTTCATTCCATCAGTGTTTTCTGGACAATCTCTCGTAAACTCTTCGAATTTTACCTTTGTCCCACAAACTCTCACATCAACCTCACATCAAGCATCGCGACGCTTCACTTGTATCTTCTGCTGTACTGATCAACCATTTCAACCACCCCAATCCAACAAGCTAGTCATCAACTCCATGATGGTCTCCAAGCTTGCTCTTCTCACCGCTGCCGGTGCTCTCCTCTCCGGAGTCTGCGGAGTCTCTGGTCAATTCAACGGAGACGACCAAGACATGATCGTCCCAGCCTGCCCGCACTGGTCCATGGTCCTCTGGCAGAACCCCGTCCCCAAAGACGACAACACGACCTTCCCCCGCACGCACACCACCATGTGCTACGACAAGACGTCGATCCACCTCAACTTCACGGCACTCGACGAGAAGGATTTCCACTTCAACGCCTCGCAGGGCAACAACGACCCGATCTGGCAGTACAGCGTAATGGAGGCCTTCATCGCGCTCGGCGAGGACGACCCGGCCACGTACCTCGAGTTCGAGGTCAACCCCAACAACGTCACCTTCCAGGCCATCATCTACAACCCGAGCAAGGTCCGCGACGAGCCCATGGACACGGCCTTTCTCGGCATCCCCTTCCCCACCGCCACCGAGATCGACAAGAAGACCGAGTACTGGAACTCGTACACCCGCATCCCCTTGGGTCTCTTCAACCTCGACAGCAAGACGGTCAAGGGCACCAAGTGGAGGATGAACTTCTTCCGCACCGTCACTTCCAACGCGACCTTTCCAGAGCAGCTGCTTGGTGCTTGGAAGCCTACCCCCAAGGCCAACTTTCACATGACGCCCTACTTTGGTCGCGTGATGCTCGACTGAGGATCTTGAATCTTTTGTCACTCAGATCGATCTTTACCACAAGAGTAATGTTCTGAGAGAATGAGGTGGCCTCAAGAAGGAAGATCTGGCCGATAATTGCAGCAATTGTACTAATGTTTTGGGACGAGATAACTCAATTGTTTCATGAGCTACACGAAGTTAGAATATGTTACCGAGGGATTTCATCATGAACTTTGATGGGCTGTTTTACAGGATTATGTTACAAGGACCTTGACTCAAATGTTCATGTTCATAATCAGATGCGATGCGTTAGTTCAAAGTAGCTTTACTTGGAAGGCAGTTAATGAAACTCTGTCCAGCTATTCAAATTCAACGTGGCTTGGTAGTCATTCTAAATCTTGGTTCATTCTTGCCACCATGATACCAATACCCGTCAGAGTGTTATATGATTTATTTTCTGCATGAGATGGCAGCAGGGACTCCTGCTTGTAAGTAATATCTAGCAGGTTGCTTTCTCGCTCCTCCAAGAGCGCACGAAGCCGCTTGTTATCCAGCATTGTTTTTGCATCTTCGGTCTTCCGCCGGCAGTTATTATCAAGACGCAGTCCCCCACCCCGGGCTGCCCTTGGCCGACGTTTCTCATACCCGTACGACACCAACGTCTCCGTTTTATACTTTGTGGACACTATATAAATATAGTGTTTATCTAAATCAGCAATGGTCTTGGAGATTTGTGAATATGAATTGCAGTAAGGGGCAAACATCTTCATTGGTGCCGCGCGTGAGTAACATGTTTCCGGAGGGGAGACTCGCGGCGGCAGCTGCCAGCGCTATAACTTGAATAAAAATGACTGGTATCATTTTCAAAATTTACTCTATTACGATGTGTTGATAAGGGGCACACAAGGAGTTTTGATCGAGCCGGGTAATAAAAAGATGCGGAAAAATGGTGTTTCAACTGCAACAGTCGAGAGTAGGAAGTCTGAGGCCAGAATAGGGGAGTCTCTCAGACTCTCGTGCCCTTCTTGTACTATTTAAGTTATTAAAGGGACCATTTATTCAGCCTCCAATGTCTGATAACGTTGAGCTCCACATCTCCGACCCCCCTAAAGTCCGGCCCCTAAAAATATCTACTCAGCCACGTCAACCCTTTGTTTTATTTTATAAATATCTAGACGAATTTTTCACTTTAGAACTTGATTTTTGAAGATTCTTGCTCCAAACCTTCCAATGAAACAGTACACTGAAAATCAGCTTCTTGCTGCCATTTCTGACATAAGAAATGGCAAATCAGTTCACAAAACCTCGCAAAAATGGGGTATTCCTCGGAGTACCCTTCACGATCGTTTAAAGGGGGCCCAGTCAATTCAACAAGCGAAAAGATTTTGTCAAAGGCTTTCACAGGAGCAGGAAACCTATTTGGCAGATTGGGTACTTGCGCAGGCCGCGTTAGGCCTTCCGCCAACGCATCAAGAACTACGCTATTTTGCGGAACGAATTCTTCAGGCCGCCGGAGAAAGAAAAAGCCTTGGGAAACATTGGGTTAGCCGTTTTATAGCCCGATATCCAATTTTGAAAACCCAAAGACCCCGGCGAATAGAAAATGCCCGGGTTAATGGGGCTACAACCGAGGTAATTAAATCTTGGTGGTCCTATTTGAAAAATCCCGTTGTCGATACTATAAAACCGGCCAACCGTTGGAATATGGACGAAACAGGTATAATGGAAGGCAAAGGATCTAATGGCCTGGTGTTAGGGCGTAATAAAATCCGGCCATTACAGCGAAAAGAGCCTGGAACGCGGGGTTGGACGAGCATAATCGAATGTGTATCAGCTACGGGGGCTGTTATACCTCCCCTCGTTATATTTAAGGGGAAAAACGTACAGCAACAATGGTTTCCAGCTGATTTAAGTCCTTTCGATACCTGGCAATTTCATGCAACCGAAAACGGGTGGACAAATAATGAAACAGGTATCGAATGGTTAAAAAAGGTGTTTATTCCGTATACCCAACCTTTAACCCCTGAAAAGCGGTTATTAGTTCTGGATGGCCATGGATCACATATAACGGACGAATTTATGCTTCTTTGCTTGCAAAACAATATTCAACTCCTATATTTACCCCCTCATTCGTCACACGTTCTTCAACCGTTGGATTTATCGGTTTTTGGGCCGTTAAAGGAAGCTTATCGACGTCACCTGGGATTTGTAAACCAGTTTTGCTGTTCAACGGTTGTTGGGAAACGAAACTTTCTACTTTGCTATCGAAAAGCCAGATCAAAAGCATTTATAGCAAAAACCATTCAATCTGGTTGGCGTACGACGGGGTTATGGCCGGTGAACTTGGCAAAACCACTTTTAAACCCTTTTTTATTAGAAAATAGCAACGCCAACGTCGAAAAAGGTAAAAATAACGGCTTCCAAAGGGATAAAACACCGGAAAATCCAACCCAAAAAATTAACGACCAGTCTTTACTTATTTGGAAAACCCCTAAAACGACCCGAGATATTCGACTTCAACTACAGGAAATTTCCCGGTCCGAAAAAAGTAACGCCACTTCACGGCTTTTGTTTGCAAAAGTCCAAAAAAGCTTCGAAACCAAGGATATCTTATTGGCTGAAGCTCAGCAAAAAATCAGTTTGTTAAAAGCAAAATTGGAGGCGGTACGGCCGGTCAAAAGGAAAAGGGTGATTCCGGATCCCAACGAGCTTTTGGTCAGCAAAAAAAACGTTTATGAAGCACAGGAAAATAATAGGGACTGTTTAGAAGCTTTGAACGATGGAGAAGAGGTTAGCGAACCGGGAGAGCCTGACAATGATTGTATTATTGTGCGTTGATAGGTTTACATTTAAATCGGTTTATAAAAGGGGTATTTCGTCGTTACATTTTTCAAGGGGGCCGGACTTTAGGGGGGTCGGAGATGTGGAGCCCAACGTTAAACAATCTCCAAAGTGGGACCTTTTACAATGCGTTTCGCTTAACAGTACAAAGCGCCTACAAAAGTGAAATCAAGCCACAAAGGTTTGCAAAAGTAACGGTCAGGTTAATCACGTCCTTCACGTGCACGCAGGAATTTTCTATTACCAAAAAAGGAAAAAAAGAAGCTATTTACACCTAATTTTGGGCCGCAATAACGCAATTCCTAATCAACGGGTTTTCTTGCTTTTTATGGGCCATTAACAAATCGAATTTATTTTCGTAATACGTACAAGGTACGGTTATGCTCGTTGGCCGTAAAATCGGAAATGGTATTAATTAGCTGGGTAAGTATTTGCAGGTATCGATTTGATTTTCGTGGCGCCGCTGTTTGTGGTTTGACTTTGATTTTGATAGGCGTTTGTACTGACGGTCAAACGAAACGCATTGTAAAAGGTCCACTTTCGGGGCTATTTAGTAGACCGTGGAGGCTAAATAGATTGTCCCTTATTAGATTACGTGGTCCATGTCCGAACACGTGTTGTTGATTGAAATTTGGAAATTACTCGGATAAAACTATGATGTGATTTGCGTGGTTGAAGTTTAACTGAACGATTATTACTGTTGTCTCGACAGGCAAGCCGACAAGGCAAGGTGTTTGTCCCGCCGCTTTTTTTTCGCAAACTTTAACCCGTATTTTTCAAACCTAACCAGTTATCTTAGATATGTGTCAAAGACCCACCGGCTAGGTACATGAGTTATCAAAATTAGCACGCTTCCATCAGAATACGCGATGCGGAGTTTGCTCTTTCTGAACAGTTTGTCGGCATTTGTCCCTTTTTTCATTTTTTTCTTCTTTAATTCCCAACACAACTTGTTGGCGAGTATAAGCGTCCGCAAGCGGCCCCGCGCCAAAACCATCCTCCGCTGCCGCTTGGTTGCTCGGATCCTCTGGTTCATCGGAATACAGCTGCTGCGGTCAATAAGAGGACCATGATGCACGGCGCATGACTTTCATGTCCTGGGTCTTGAATGACATGTGTGCGACCAGCGGCTCAACGTAGAGATGTGAAGAAAAAGATGACCTACCAAATGGCTTCTGGAATCAACTCCCTGGTGGACGCATAAGTGGCCGCTGAGGCTGACTGTCAACTTGGGCGCCGAGATGATTCTGTATTGGACAGCGAGCGAACATAGCCAGACGTGCCATGCGCCACTCGGAGTTGGGACCTGCCTTGCTGCCATGCAGTAGGTTCAATTCGGGGAGACGACAAAGTATCAAAGGAAGGGTTATGCTATGAGAACCTATCTCTGAACACAAGGCCCCATGCGAGCGTATTTTGAGTGGACAGAGACGCATTTCCTAATTTTTGCTCTGCCGGTTGCAAAAGCCCCCCGACGGCCCAGGGCGAATCCAGCCAGGATAGCAACTCAAACACCTTGCAAAGTTTGATTGGCAAAGATTCAAATCAAACATCACATCTATCACTGATTGTCATCTCCAAGGTTGAGCCGAGGTTGGAAAGACTGGAGGGCTAGTTCTAGTTCGATAGCAGAAAAAAGCAAGCCTCTCTCCAACCAGCCCCAAAGGAAATTCAAGAGGCACTCCGGTGAGTATGATGATTATCTGCTGGTGGAGAATAAGCCACGCAACAAGATGAGAAGTTTGGATAAAGCCCAACTTGTTGTATTACGATACCTTGTCATGGGGTTCCAATAAAGCCTAAACTTACAGTTTCAGGTATGCGATCTTCAAATAGGTAACAACAAGATTCCCACCTTGGGTAAGGGAATTCTCATTTCAATGCTGGTGTTGCGCAGATGTGGAGACGCAAGCAAGTTACTTACTATATTTTTTGATTTTATATTGTATGAAACTAATACTCGCTTGAACATGCGAGTAAAACGGTGGATGAGACCACTTGTGCTACTTTCTAGAGATCTTCTGTAGGAAAACACATTGTAGACCTCAGAGAACATGATGTCACACCCGTTATCCGCATAAATACCCCAGCCTCAGCAGCTAGTACTTGTCGAGTGGACCAAAAGGTGTCGAATTTAATTATTCATGCATCAGTAAAGATGAAAGTCTAGAGACACTAAAAGATCAGAGACTACAACGCAGCCCCATTATGATCCATCAAACCGACATGCCCAACACCTCTCAATACTTTTTCGGGAGTGTGCTGTTGGCAGTGTACTTCAGCGTGAACCAGGACAAGTCGACGTCGTCCCAGGCGTTGGCCTCGCCGATGTGGCCGTTCAGCCGCAACATCTTGATGCGCCAAAAGTAGTCGCCGGCCGGGACGTAGGTGCGGTTTTTGTCGGAGCCGTCCCAGTACCAGTAGTTGCTGAGGCCGTACGTGTCGGACGAGCCGATGGACATGTCGTCGGGCAGCACGGCGACGCCGGTCTTGCGGTCGACCAGGTCGATGGTCATGTTGCGCGACGCGCCCGTCATCAGCGTCGCGAACAGGGCCGGGTACAGGCCGTCGGCAAAGGTGCAGGGCGAGCTGGCGGTCGCGTTGTAGGCGCAGGTGTAGACGCGGCCGGCGTCGGCGCGCGTCACCTTGTTGGTCTTGAGGTCGATGGGCCCGCCGTACGTCTTGTCCCGGTTGATGGCCGGGAGCGAGGTCAGGTTGCCGCCGAAGCCCGTGTAGGGGATGGTCAGGTGCTCGGCGGGCGAGCCGGCGCCGGTGGCGTTGATGGCCACGTAGCCGCCAAAGTAGGAGACGCCGTCGGGGAGGTGGGGCTCGGCGGCGATGGACACGGACACGCTGGCCGTCTTGCCGGGGCCGAGGGTCAGGCTGGAGGGCGTGATCTTGAGGTCGGCGTACTTGGGCAGTCCCATGGCGTAGGTGAACTGGTACTGGTTGCCGCCGGTGGTGTTCATAAAGTAGCCAGAGGCGGCGCCGACGTGCTGCAGGTTGTAGGTGAGCTCCTTGGTGCCGGTGTTGGAGATCTCGACGGCGATGGAGTGCACGCGGTTGGCCGTGTCGTTGAAGCTGAGGTTGCTCACGTTGACGTAGGTCTTGGTGTTGGAGGCCGCGTAGGCGTCGAGCAGACCTCCGCCCTGCTGGAGGATCGGGGCGTAAAAGTCCCGGATCGGCCCGCTGTAGCTGCTGAACTGGCGGTCGTTGAACTTGATGGGCTGCGCCGTCGTGGTCAGGATGGACTGGATCTGACTGCTGGTAATCTTGGGAAACTGCTGCTTGAGTAGCGCGGCAACGCCGGCGGCATAAGGAGTGGCCATGCTGGTGCCGCCGATGACGGCCCAGCTGCCCATGCGCTTGGGAAAGGTGCTCAAGATGTTGTATCCAGGCGCCATGTAAGTCGGCATTGTGCGACCGTCCCAGCTTGGGCCCCAGCTCGAGTAATATGTAATAGAACCGCCGCTGGGAGACGGCTTGTTGGTCAGGGAGACCTTGCCGTCGACGGGGTTGTTGGGAATCTTGAGCGAGGCCTGGCGTCCTTGGGCAATCTCAGCAAGCATCTCTGCGCCAAAGTCGTACCCGGTCAGGAGGGTGCCCTTGGTTTGGTTGTAGCCTGAATTGCTCCATTGCGGGCAGCGTGGCGTTTGGTCCTTTGGCGGCTCGGGCAGGTAATACAAAAAGTATTGGATGTTGTACTTTTTCGAAATTGCAATGTCGTTTCCGTCCGAGTCGACAAAGCACTGGTACCCATTGACGACGGCGATGGTGTTGTCGGGATCCTTGGGGGGATCGCTTGTTATGAGGGCGCAGTCGGTCGGAGAGCCGGGCCTTTCCTTCGCGACGGGCGACCATATGTACAACGGCGTGTCGGGAAAGTTGAGCTCGCCGCCGGGGACAAAAGAAAAAGGCGTGGTTTGATTGTCCTTGGTCACGGACCCCTGCCATTGGAGGCACGGGTTTACGACGTTGTCGACCGAACCCGTGGCGGCGACGACCGGGGCTGTTGCGGGGTTGACGCCGGTAAAGGGGCCTGGGCCTGCATTGCCCGCCGGGAGCGAGACGTAGATGCCGGACTCGGCGATTCGAGTGGCGGCGAGGGCCCAAGGCTCCTCGGGGAAGGCGCCTTCGCCTCCAAAGGAGCAGGTGATGATGTCGACGCCTCGCTTGGCGGCCTCGGTGAATCCTGCAATCAGGTCGTCGCTGGTGGCCTCGGGGTTGGATCAGGTTTCTATGCGGTACAGCTCATAGGTGGCGTCGGGAGCAACCCCGCTGACGTTGTACATGTTGTCGGCGCTCTTGGCCCCCACGATGCCGAGCACGTGCGTCCCGTGAATGCTGCAGTTGTCCCTGGCGTCTGGGAACTCGCCCGTGATGTCGACCGAGTAGGTGATTTTGGTCTCGCTGAGCCCGTGCACCGACGTGTCGAAGCCCGAGTCCACCACGGCTATCCTGATGCCGGCGCCCGTGATGCCTTGCTCGTGGAGACGGTCGACGTTGCCCATCTTGTGCGTGGAGAAGCTGTCCACCGGAAATGCCCGGGCAGCGTCGCTCTGCTCGACACCGACGACGTCCCTTTTGCTACCCGCCCAACTCTTTGCGCCCTGGCCCGGCAATGCCATCTGGTGCTTGACGCGCCCGACTGGCCATGCTTTGCCGACGCCTGGTGTCTTTTGGATGGCCCCGAGCACATTGAGCTGGTCCAGAGCGTCGTCGCATTTCAAGTCAAACGACGCTCCGGTAAAGTGCGGGGAGTCAAAGCTCCTTCGAGGCGTGGCATGGCAGCTGGGTCCAAGTTGAGACACCTGATTGGCCACTCCACTGAGGAAGTTGGCATGTCCAGCCTACGAGTACCCAAGAGTTGATTAGTCAAACATACATTCGCGACCCAAAATGTTGATCAAGAAATAAATACGTACCACATTGTTGGCAGGATCGCACTCGACTATAAACGCATCGTTGTAAGCCGGCACGTCTGTCGCGGTGGACAGGGAAGCCCATAAGCCTACAAGCACAAGAGAGGTGGATTTAATGAGAGACATTGTGCGGGCTGACTGGCTTGGGGTCTCCTCTCCCCTACCACAACGTGTGGCTTCATCTTGACTCTTATATATCCATTGACTCCCTATTCTTTTTGGCGCGAATACAATGTGCCTGTCCGATGGCTACTCTCGCCTCTGCTGCCCGTCCGCGCGTCTATACCACATTGCTAACTCAAACAGGGAACTGCTTTCCAGGCTTTGAATAATGCCCGAACTGTCGGTAATCTCCCATCACGTTAACTCACAAATTCTCAGGATCCCCTGGGGAGTCGATCTACTCTATTTAACTTTGTGCACAACCACCCAAAACCATTAACCGAAATTGTCACAAAGGGGGGAACGACACGAGAGGGACGAGACCCGAACCCACGAGTCGTGGTTATGTGAAATCCGTGGTGGAATCACACCGCCACGAACGGTAAGGATCACCGATGCGGAGAGGATCATGCATCCAGTGTGGACCGCCCCTACGATCAAGAGGTTCGCAGTCACAATCGATACAAAGCATATTTTGACTCGACGCAAAATATACGAAGCACAAAATGTTCAAATCCGCTCTATCAAAACACTAATCCCCCCCTTTTTTGCATTCAGTCATTCGACACCATCCATCCCTAGTATGTACTCCCGAACTCATACGCTCATCTTCCCCGCAAGGGATGGACAAAATCGCATAACGTCGCCGCCACTGTGGGGCCCCGAGTGCACATCGCCGCCCACTCACCCGGGGCCCTGTCCTTCCCTCCGAGGACAGGCGCTCAGGGGCTGCCCGGTGTCGGAAGTCCAAGATCAGTCCTGCTCCGAAGGTGCGGGGCCGACTCACCCGCGGTTCCGCCGAGGCACGTGGACAGGTTAGCCACCCAGTGCTGGTTAAAACTCGTCGGTCGGTAGCAAACAGAGGTCATCGCCTTCAGGCCCGCAACGTCACGGCGCTCCTCGACCAGCCATGTTCCTTTCTGTGCCCTTTTCCTAGGAGCCAACAGTCGCTACTCGATAAAGCAAAAACAGATCTTGGTGCGGCATGGTAAACGCACGAGTGGCTAGGTCCTAAACCGGAGCTGACGGAAAAATGTTTAGTATATTATGGCTGCAAGACATGTTTGAGCGGCATCGGTGGCGGCGGAAGGCTCACAAAGTGTGCTAAGTTGCATTGCTCGCAACCCTCCTTGTGACCCTGAAATGCTACCAGTGCATATGGCTATTCTAGAAAAGGAGGCAGTAAACCTTATTACGGCATATCCATAAGCCAGTTGCAATTCCAAAGCTTATTTGCAAACTTGAACCGGGATGATCGGAAAACGCCGAATAGAGAGCCCCTGGGAGCCAAACTGGCATGTTAATCACCGCCAAAATCTTCATCCACAACTATCGGGGTATCAAAAGATTCAACGCAGAATAAGGGCGATACCGTGGTATAGTTTTTCGATGGTTGACAAATCACAGTAAATGGTCTGCATCAAACAACATCTCTGTTCCTTGGGGGATTTTGGAATTGAGAGACAGTTTTCATTAGGGTAATTACAATAAACTTTTGTCGTCTGTTCTCTCCTCGGAAATGACTTGAGATATTGTCTAGTCACCCCCTTTTGTTCCCACAAGGCGTCATTCAAGACCTCGTCTGCTGCTCCGAAATAATGCAGCCATCCTTCCAGACAAAGTCGTCACCGGCGTGGCCTGTCCTCTGCGGGCCCAGGTCGTAGGCGACGTGCGCGCGGCCGTTGGAGAAGGACGAGTCGGTGGGGTAGCTCGCGGTCTGGCCCCACCCCTGGACGGTGGAGACGGCCCAGTACTGATCCCTGTTGAAGGTGACGAAGCGCTGCTTGCTCTGTTGGTTGTTGGGAAAGGGTTCTTGTTAGAGAGCTTTCTTTGCAAGAGACAAAAAAAGAAGCAGAGGAAAAAAAAAGAGCATACCTGGAAGTCGGCGGAAAAGTACTTGAACGTCTCGGTGATGTCCTTGTCAAACAGGTACACCTTTTGGAAGGCGAGGACCTTGTCGTAGGTCGCGGCCGTGTCGAGGCCGGGGGCGGGAGTGCAGGCGGCCGGGATGGGGGGAACGTCCTGGCGCGTCTCGATGACCGGAGCGGCCTGGACGGCGGCGGCGGCGACGGCAACGGCGAAGAATGAGGCGCGCATTGTGATTATTATTATGTAGTTTTAACGAGTGGGTGGTGGTTCAACTGAAGTATGCAGACAGAGAGAGACCTTGGGGTTGAAGCGAGTGTGTTAGTTGAGTTGATGGTGATGAGCAAAACAAACAACAGCTCAAATCCAAGGGGACGGCCGCTTTTTTATGATGCTCTATCGAAGATGGTTGAGCCGAGGTCTTGTTGGCATGGCAGTGTCGGTGACGCATAAAAGGAGGTAAGCGGTACAATTTCGGGGTTGCATTGCCAAATCTACCACGTACCATCGTAAGAATATCCACCACCCCAGGGAAAAAAAAATGACGTATATCGCAATTTCCGACTTGGTTCTCCTCATCAACTCCTTGCGCGCTTGCCACGACCAATGTTTATGCATTTGCTAACAGAAACTGAACGAGGCTCGCCACGCTCCGCGGCGGCAGTACAAATTGTTGTCGTCGTCTGCGATTCTGCACAAGCTATCATGGTAAAAAGACGAATCGCGCACCAACTGCCGTACAGGTTCTCAACGCGCTTTCGAAATGTGGAGCAGCGGGTGGGCAATTTGGGTTGCTGGCCGGCGGGCAATCCCTGCTGGCGATGGGTCGAATACGAACGAAACATATAGTACTATGGTACGATATGCCGTGATGGAGGGGTTATATGTGCCTGTCCTTGGTCTAGAAGGACTCGGAAATGCACGAAAATACTCGGAATCAAGCCATTTGATAACCTTGATCGTCTTCTCGTATAGGAAGCCATGGTACTTGGAAATGTTCACGCACCGCCTTTTCCGCGTCCTGTTTTGTTCAACGTCGTGCCGAGCTCTGCACTGTTGGGAATTTCATGCGCCCACGTATCCTTGCGCTCAGCTTGGCGGACTGCAGTTGCTACATTGTGCCACAGGGTCGCCTTTTGGTCATCATGCATCGAATTAAAAACGGAGCCAAATGCCGCCCAAAGGTCGACCGACACGTACAGTCTACATAGTAATTACAGCACACCCCGAGAGTTGTACCTTGATAGAATTCGTGAACCACCGATAGGCCCAAAAAGGCCGGACAGGCGGTGTGGAGTTTACCAAGAGATGCATCGATGTATCCTGGCATGAACGGCGGTTGACTTGCGAGGGCTCCCATGCCTCGCATTGTCGGGGTGGTTTACCCAAAGGGGCAATAAAATTGCGCGACTAGTCAACAAACAGCCGCCAACTCGGAGCCGCATATCTGGAAGCTCACAGAAACCCCAATGCCAGGTTTTTCCAAAGTGAATAGACCACAGCCCTCTCAGTACATGGCATAACCACCGCTCGCCGAGATGGTCTGCCCCGAGACCCAGCCAGAAGCCTCTCCGCACAGCCACGTGACGACCTTCGCGACCTCGTCCACCCTCCCCGTCCTCTTCTCGACGGGCGTGCGCATCCGCTGCGACCGGACCAGCTCCTGCGGGATCAAGTCCAACATGTCGCTCTCGACGGGCCCGGGCGCCACGCAGTTGACCGTGGTGCCGTCGGCGCCCAGCTCGGCCGCCCACACCCTGGTCAGGCCCTCCAGCGCCGCCTTGGACGAGCAGTACAGCGACAGCGAGGGGTAGCCGGCGCGCGCGCCGACCGACGACACGTTGACGATGCGCGACCGCGGGTTGAGGTGCGGCAGCACCGCCTGCGTCACCAGCAGCGGCCCGCGCACGTTGAGCCCGTACGTGGCCTCGTAGTCGGCCGCCGTGATGCGCGCCAGCGGGACCGCCTTGGACGCGCCGGCGTTGTTGACCAGGATGTCCAGCCTGAACGAGTCCCCGCCGTGCTGCGCTTTGATCTCGGCCAGCAGCGTCGAGGCGCCCGAGGCGCTGGACAGGTCCGCGCGGAACCTGGACGTGCCGGGCTTGTGCGGCAGGGAGGCGATCTCGGCGCAGACCGCCTCCACCTTGGCTTGGCTGGACGGGGATGCGTAGTGCAAAATCACCGAGGCGCCCTGCTGCGCCAGGTCCAGGGCGATCCCGGCGCCGATGCCGCGGGAGGCGCCGGTGACGAGGGCCGTCTTGCCCGCGAGGGGCAGGGCGCTGTTGGGTGTTTCTGAGGACATTTGGTGCGGGAAGATGGGATTTTGATGTCTGCTTTTACTGGATTGATGGCAGTTGCAATGGGCACGTCTTCACTATGGATCTTCCCACGACGACTCGACTGTTGCCCCGGACCGTCGCCGGGGTTTTATAGCAAAAACATTGTCGAGGCCGGGCTGGCGTCATACCCATCTCGATCGGATCATCTTGCACCTCTTGTCGCTCCCATTCCATCGGAGTTATTGTGGCTGTTCGGGGCTTTCTCTGTAAATCAAGGAATTGAGGCAATTGATGTCAGCGAGCGCCTCCCGGCCGTACAGACAGGTGCATTCAGAAATGCTTTTATCTCCGAACGCCGATTGCAATCTATCCAGGGTTAGGGGTGAGCGCCCTTCCTTTTTAAACTGGGTCTCTGTTTCGAAAACGTAGAAAAGGACAGTTCGGTAGTCGGCTGGTCGGTCGGTCAGGGGCACTGGCAGTTGACCTTGGCGGTGACTGTTTTAGGTGCTAAATTGGATGACTTGGGGGGGTGCGGGCCGATGTCGCGATCATAGCCTCACAGCCAAAACATAGCACGTGCTACCCGCAGAACTCAAAATGGTGACGTTTCGCAACGCCCCCGTTGGGAGCGGCCGGTGCGACGGTTGATTGTTGGCGTGTCACCGGATGCATCCATTGATTGGTGCTGCATCCGCAGGCTTGTGATTCCCGTTTCCTTCGCTTCTTTTTATTCTCGTCCTTGTCCCATCCTTTTTTTTAAACTTTTTTCCTCGTTTCCAAAATGACAACCAAACCCAACCGACCTCGGGGCTCGTCCATAGTCTACCCTGCACTGGGAATCACAGAAATGATGCCCGAGTCATCCGAGAACGGCGATCGACAAGAGCCAGGTGTCGAAACGCCTCTGCTTGGAGATAGAGCATCGTCTCCCAACGGCAATTACGACAGCACAGGAGGCTTTGGTGGCGCCGTTAGCCAGGAACATGACGCGGAGGCGCGGCCGGTCGCGTTTGTCCACAAGTTTGGGGCAAAGGAGGCCTTTGCCATCATCGTGTCCATTGTCGTAGGCAGCGGCATCTTTACGTCGCCGGGAGCAATCGACGCCAATGTCCCGTCGCCGGGTGTTGCGTTGTCGGTATGGTTGGTGGGTGGCCTGCTTGCGTGGACTGGGGCCAGCACACTCGCTGAGCTAGGAACCGCCATCCCCGGAGAAGGTATGTTTTTTTGCCGGTAGTTCTAGTAAAAAAAAGAAAAGCTCATTCCAGAGGTCTATGCTGACACGTTTCTGAAATGGTGCCGCTCACTCCAGGTGGTGTCCAGGCCTACCTCAGCTACATCTTTGGTGATCTCTTTGGCCACCTGGCCGCCTGGACCTGGATCTTTGGCGTTATGCCCGTGACGCTGGCCATTCTCTGCATCGTCTTCATCTCAAACATCCTGGCCGCGTTCAACCTGTCAAATACGCATAGCAGCGACATCACCAAGATCTTTGCCTTCCTCCTAGCCACTGTGACCTGTGCCAGCACGCTGCTGGGTGCGGCACGGATCAACAAGCTCAACTCTTTCTTCGTCGCCATCAAGCTGTTTACCGTGACTCTGGTTGTCACTGCGGCCCTGACGGTGGTGATAGCTGTATTGATCGAGCCGAGCAAGAATGAAACTGTGGGCGGCCGGGACTGGCGCGAGAGGAACTGGTTCGCCATTCGCAACTCCCCGTCCACCGAGTGGGATCAGCTGGGCACCTGGGAGGTGGCGGGGCGTTTCTCTGCTGCCCTGTACGCAGCGCTTTGGGGTTATTGCGGGTGGGACAAGGCCGTCTACGTCTCGCCGGACCTGAAGAACCCATCCAAGCAGCTGCCAAAGGCTATCAACACTGCCCTGCCGACAATCATCCTCTGCTTTGTGGCAGCGAACGCGGCATACTATGTTTTGCTCCCATGGGTTGTCGTGCCGACCAGTGACACCGTGGCAGTGGTGAGTAATTTCCAGGGTGCCCTAGCGCTGCAATTAGTCAAAACCTTTCCGGAATGATTACTGACAAATAACAGGACGCATTCTCCCGTTTGCTCGGCCCATGGGCAGGATTCGCCTCGACAGTTCTCGTCTGCACCATAATACTAGGCTCCCTGGTCGGAAACACATTCATCACCATCAAGATGACCCTGGCAGCCGCGAACCGGGGCTACCTACCACAAGCGTGCGGCGGAATCGAGGGCGAGGACCCCGTTGTGGCGACGGTCATGGCGCTGGTCCTGTCCGCGGTGTACATCGCCGGCGGCTCGTTCCGGTTCCTCGTCCTCTTCAACGGGCTGGCCGAGTACAGCTTCTTTTTCCTGGCGGCCGTCGGCGCCCTGATCTTACGGAAGCGGGAGCCAGATCTGGAGAGGCCGTACAAGACGTCGATCGCCGGGCCGATGGTGTTTGCGGTGGTCAGCGGGTTCGTCGTCGTTAGGGGCGCCATCTTTGCGCCGGTCCAGGCCGTCTGTCTGGTCGTGCTCTGGGGGATCTCGGCCGTGGTGAGGCTTTATTGGACACACCAGTAGTAACGACGATTAATATATTTCCGCCCTAGCGCGTTGTATCGTCCTCAATCGTCTTGCATTTTTCTGGCGTTGCATGGCCGAAAAAAAAAGTCCCACATGATCCTCTCTCGTCTGCTCACATCGATGCTTTGCGTTTCATGAGCATGGGACGGTGCAAATCATGTACCCTGTGGTTAAGTCTAGGATTTGATATGAACCTCACAAATCCGTTAGGCACGGTTTATGTCTGTTAGGGAGATGAGAGTTTTGGAAAGTCGACTGTTCCGTGTTCAAAAGTATAAGCTAAAAAAAAGAGAAAAACAACCAGCCTCACATAAAGAGGAATTCCCGAGCCGTAACCCCGTAGCACCAGTCCCGAAGGTCCAAAGAACCAAATCTCCAAGGCTTCTCCGTGGGAAAAAGAAAAACAAAAAGAGACATGCCTGCCTAGGCCAAAAAGTATGAGAGAGAGCCAACACTAGCGATGAGAAAAAGCGAACAAAGCTCAAACTTCCAACCTCCCCCCTCGATGGCTCCCGCCAAACCCGCCTAGGCCACTGCTCCCAAGTTAAGACGTCTTCCCAGTCGGAGCTGCTTAGTGGGCACTGTTGGCAGCGCCGTTCAGGTTGCAGATGCAGGGGTTGTCCCTATGTAGCAGAAAGGGTCAGCAAATTGGCCTTTTGGTCAAACTTGATCAAACCGAAAAAAAAAGGTTTTAGAGGGATAGCATACCCGACGGTGCAGAAACCATTGGCCTTCTCATTCTTCAGCTGCTGCTTGCACTGAGTACGGCAAGTGGTCTGGGAGCCGCAGTCGATGACGCAGATGCTAGCTCCGTTTCTGTAATATTGCAAAAAAAAACCCCCGTGTCAGCCCAAAACTCCCCATAACTTTTCATCTTGTCAAAAGTTGACGTTGCACGTGGAGGGATCTACTTACATCTGAAGGCAGCGCTTGAGGTTGTCGGTGCTCTCGGCGCACTTCTGGCGCTCTGCGTCGGGGCACAATTCCTCAAACACGGGGAGAGCCGGCTTTGGCACCGGGGAAGTCTCCGCCGGCATGGCAGCCACCATGGCGGGCAGGATGGCGAAGATGGCAAAGGAGACGGTGGAGAACTGCATCTTGATGGTTGGGTTTTGGGTTTGTGTTTGGTTGTCAACGGTGGTGATGGTGGCGATTTGCTGGTCTGTCTTCAAGACAAGAGAATGAATAAAGGGTTGGTTGAGAAGCGAAAAGTCAGAAAAGACTGATGTGTAAGGAAATGAAGAGATTTGTATGTGAATGATGATGATGATGAGAGACAGTAAAAAATATGATGATTTGACGTCGACATCTCGAAGCATTTATACAAATTTCCTCTCCCAAGTCTTTGCAGTTCTAGCAGGTGATATCGACGCGACGACGCCTATATCGTTTGTTTACAGGCATTCCCTTGTGAGTCAAACGTCCCCATTGTTCAGGATTAGCAGCCGTCAAACCTGTCAGTTGGATACCACCAGATCGACAGTTCTGGAAACAGTGAACAATCGCCCATAATCACCACCAAGCCCGTGTTGCGCGATTCAGCTATAACTGTCGATCCCATGCTCAGCCAAGAATGTACGTCAATATCTACGCTGGAGGTGAAGAAGGCGCTGACTCGAATTATGAAACAACCTATGTGTTTAATCCCGCCGGCCAAAGACCTTTGACCGGAATGATGGTAAGGAGTCGACATTATGGATGCTACTTTGCTACGAATCAAACCACTAGTCTAGAAGGTCTCCTTTTTTCAAAATATGTGACATGTGATACTTTGTTTGGGCAAGAATAGGCTACGTGATATCAAAGAGTTTGACTGGAGACGAGCTAGCTGCTAGGTAAACTGCCAAAGTCCTAGATCTAAATTGTTCAAATAAATCAACACCCATTGATCTTGATCTTCCATTCTTGCCAGGAGAGTCCTCGCATAGGGACTATCTTTGGGGTATAATGGAAGTCGACAAGATCATATGCATAGCGCAGCCACAATATGTCTTGGCAGTTAAGTCCTCATACCAGCTCTTGTAAAAGTGGATTCCAGAGTCATGTTCTATAATCAGATCAGACTGGAGTAACTTTGTTTATGAGTAATGTGATTATCGGATGACACTCTGCCAAGTCCCAGCAGAGCCAATCTGAAATCTTGGCCATTTTGATATTGGATATACTGTAACTACGCAACACTTCTGCTAGTCTAGAACTAGTTTCTAACCCCGCTTGATTTTCATAGGCCCGTGTGATATCAGCCTTGTCAGATCGACGTCTTAGTTGAAATGCATATACCATTACACCAGTCGCCAAATCGGGAATTCCCTCCGAGATTGTCAAAAGATGAGCAAAGTGACATCTACAAAAAAAGAACAATATCAGCTGGCAAATATGACCAAGGAAAGCAACAAGTGCGCCAAGGTATAAGCCTACACTTCTGGACTCGTCTATCATGACGGCAGAGAATTGCAATCGGCTTGATCAAAGAGTCTACACTTTTTTTTTCTTCTTTCTTTTTCACTCCCTCAAGCACGCATACGCTGTAAAACGCCAAGCATGATTTGATTTTCAGGAGATCGTGACTATTATTCAGTTCACCTCGGGCCACATGTTCCCTCAGCTGCCTTTGAAGTGCTCGGACCCCTGACTCACGAAAGGTAGATGTTTTCGCAACAAAGCTGTCCTCATTTTTGCAGTTTAGAGCCTAGTCTGCGGATGCGATCGTGAGTAGTTCGTCGTATGACCGGGCTAGGTATTCAAAAATAGACCCACGGGGCTTTTTTCAATGACAGCCCTCTCCAGGTCAACTTGAGAGGATAGAGCCCCCTCCATACGAGCAAGATGAGGTCCTGACTCTGCAAGTTTGCATGACAGATCTTCATCATGACTCTTGGATTACCCTTGGGGGCGGAAAGTTTCTCAGGCCCGGACTGACAAGTGCAGAGTAAACTGCAAATCAAACAGGGAAGAAAGCTCGTGCGCATCACTTCGGGCACGATATTGTCCCGTTCGCCGGCCTCGACACAACTCGCGTGGGTGACAAGCCAAGGGTAGAGAGGTGTGTAGCGATGTCATTCTAGACAGCCCATGCGACTTTTTCCACACGACTGCTATTGAAAAATGGCAAAAATGGTAACTTGATTATATATAGTAGCATTCAAATTAATACTATACTATTTATTTTGCTAGCTTGGATCAAGTCCAAAGTTTATTTCGGATACGGGCTCTCAATAGCGACAAGATCGGCATTTTCTACACCGGGGACAAACTTTCATTCACCGCACCAAAGCCCCCCAAAACCAGGAACAATGTGGGGTGCGTTTTAAATCTCCAGCTTGAACCCCGTTGATGCTTGTCAAACAAAGGTCCCCCAGAAAATGTCTATGCGTGCGGGTGCTTATTCCATCCCAAGGCACATGTACGTCAGACTATTGCTTCGGAAATTGGTTCCGATCTATAACATGAGCCCCTGATGAGTGGATGCTCAGCGACCCCAAGATCTATATATTGGGAAATTAGGTGGATATGAACAATGCAGCCTACAGATCGTCGCTGCAGATGACTTGGTACCGGTAAGTGGGCACGAGATCGGAAATCGATACATACATCAGCAAAGATGCATTGCCTCCGACAAGGTAGGATTAGAAACCATTGACATTCCCAGCGAGGTGGTTCTCTGTTGCAGAATGCGAAAGTTACGTAAAAACAAAAGGTGATTGGGGCTTAGTGGTTTGTCCACGTGAAGCCACCTGAAGCGGCTAGTGATGGAAAACCACAGCTTTATTGACTACTTAGGTAAGGTACCTACCAGGCACCTGGGCGAAACCATGCAAGATCACCAACTCGAAGACATGTCGAGATGATAAAATCTCTCGCCAAAAGTTTCTATTCTTTCAACACCCGAGCATTGGAAGCAATGCTAGCTGTCGGTCATGCAATGGTATCGAAGCACTGAAATACAAGCTGCCTGCAGTCCAGAGGGAAACAAAAACACGCTGTTCGCGGCGAGACTGCCTGTATCAGCTCTGAATCAGCAGCAGGCCCAGGCCTCTAGCTAGCGGACTGCCCAAACCACGCAAGCAAGCTTCTTTCCGGTCAATACCGCAGTCAACCGATACAGCTTTGACGAAAAACAAGCGTATGGGTCATCTAGCATGTTGGATTCATAACATGTCTCATTAACAAACTCTGCGAAACCGCGCAGATTTTGGCCCCTGAAGACTCCAGTACTGGTCTAAAATAGTAAAAAAACACAAAGGAAAGTCGTAAAAAAAAAAAAAAAAGGCCATATCCCGATCGCCAACACCTTTCCCCCACGACCACATCAACCCTCACAAGCCTGCTGCTGCAGCCAGAGGTCCTTGAGCATCGCGGCGTTCTTTTTGACCAGCTCATCTGCGTCGTGCCGTATCTTGTTGTGGTCCAGGAATATTCGGTCCGCAAAGAATGGCGACGTGCCGGGGACCTGGCGCGTGAAAAAGGGCGAGACCTCGATCCGTCCGCACGCCGCCGCGAGGTCGGGCGTCAGGCCGTGCGCTATGTCTGCTGTAGCGAAAGCCAGAGAGATTGATTAGAACTCGGCCGGCGTCAAGGGGGTTGAGGAATCGAATGTGTGGTGTGTTGCGTTCAGGCTTGGATTCTTATCTCGACGAATTTCGTTTGCGTTGTTTTCTTCCTCATTTGTTTTGCTCTCCTTTTTCGAAAGAAAAAAAGCTATCCTTTTATTGCTGGTTCACACTGCTACATCCGAAAAAAAGGAGAAAAAGAAAAACTCACCCGATCTGCCGAGATAAATCGCCAAGAGCTCATCCAGAGCCCCAAAACGCCCAGCTTCCGACTCGGATCCGCCCGGACTATCCCTGGCCCCCGAGACCCCGGCGCCGCCACCGAGCCTGCCGACCACCACCTCGATCATCTCGTCGGTGAGGCCCAGGAACCTCAGGATCCCCCTGTCGTCGTCGTAGGCCGGGAGGTGCATCGAGCTGCTGTAGCGCGCGCGCCCTTGGGAGTCGGTACGGATGTTTTTCGCTAGCGTGGGGTGATTTATAGACTCGACGTGGGTGTGGTTCGTGACGTTGCACATAGCTGGGCTTATGGTGTCTGGCTTATGGGCTTTTTCTTTTTTTTTTTTTTTTTGGGCGCAAAACTCGTGTATCGGGAGGCTTTTCCTGGAAAGGGAGGGAGGGTGGTCAAGGTGAGATACTGGGAGAGGATCGGCTACCTGGCCTGCATCTAGAACAGAAAAAGGGGGTGACTCGACGCAAAAATCAAGGGTGTGCAGAGCCCATATGATCGTATGGAGTGGTGTGGGCAAGACAAGACAACACAATCAGACTGAAGTAAATCGTCGCCATCGGGCTGCTGTCGCCATTTTCATTTTCCAATCCTCTTCGTTTTGTTGCCCTTTCTCCCTCTCGTTCCCCCAGAGTAGTATTATGGAGTTTGGACCCGTTGGAATGTGTCATGGAACCGGTCTACTTATCCTAGTTTTTTTTTTTTTTCCCTCGTAGCTTTTTTGGCTCATTAATATTTGCTGGTTTGGCTTTGCTTGTCGAATAATTTTGCCCACATTCCAACAAAGTATAAGCTCAGCTGAGCCCAGGTGGCGTAGGTAAACGGTCCTGTACCTTACCTTATTCGGGGGCCGGGAATGGGCCATTTTTACATTTTTTTCCCTGTTGGTAAGGTTGGCCCACCTCACTGGTGCCTGCTAGACTAGAACCCGAACGTTGCCTTGCTGCTAAAGTGGGGGTCGGAAATAAGCCAAAAGCACACAACTGGGAAAATCTTTTAAAAACCCACAGGGAATGCTAACCAATCATCTCCGACTTTACACACTCAACCAGTATAACAGATATCGAATCAGCAAAAAATAAAATCAGCATTGACTCAATGTGACTTTTTATCCAATGGAAAACTGTTAAAAGTATGGAGTTTTTTGGTCTCAATTAGATACGAAATATTTACACGTTGTATGTTGGGATGCTTTTTTTTTATTTTTTTGTTGTCAAAGTCATTCACCCTCCACTTGCCGGTGGAAACTCGGACGAAAGCCGTACGGAATAGGCAACAAACTCATCCAGCCTAGATGTTGAATAGGTGCCTAATTAGCCCATTTTGATTTGGCTTGACAAAGCCCGAACCTGTGGGGGACTGACTGGCTTATCCATGAGGCACAGACATCAGATTAGGCACAGTCATTCTACAGATGTGCAAAAAAAAGAACCAACAGCATAAACAAGACACCCAATCACGCATCCTGCCTGGGATTACATGACAAACAATCCTCGAGGCAAAGCAGGCACGCAATATGACAGAAGAGGGCCAAGGCTCGGAAAGTATTTTCCCCAATTGACGGGCGATTTTTTGCCCCCAGAGAAGCACACCATCCGTACGCCCCCACCGTCCCAAAAGAAAAGATGCCATGCGGACAGGGAATATTAATGTTCTCACCCGACAGCCCGGTCGATCTGATTCGCGTGTAGACTCGCTAAACAGTTTTAACAACGTTTCTTTCATGCGGGGGCCTTTTTCTTCTGTTTTTACTCGTCCTTTTGCCTTAGTATTTTGATGCAAGTGTACAGACCACAAGAAATACATGTGAGTGGTACAGAAAAAAAAAAAAAAACAAGGGTGAGGCTAATTAGCCCGCGAGTCCGGGGTGCACAATCTTGAGGAAAAAATCGTCCTCGCCTCGCACGATGCTCTCCTTGCCTTTGTTCTCAAACCACAGCGCGTCCTCGCCAAAGTACCCCAGTACCCCGCCCTTTCCGTCGCCACGTGCCGTGATCCGATAGAGCGGCCCCTTTGCGTGAACCTTTTTCCGCTCCGGGATAAACTGGAGGTCGTGCGCCGCGCACCAGTCTTCCACCTGCTGCCTGAAACTTGCTGGTTCCGTCTTGGGCTGAGCTGCTGGTGCTGCCTGGGGATGATGTGCCTGCTTCGGGAGCGGGGTTTGCGTTCGTGATGGCGGGTCCGACCTCGCTTTACGAGCTGGGTCCTTGTTTGGGCGCGAGAGCTCCGCTGCAATACGATCGCCCAGGTCTAATCCCAAATCGACCATCCTCTGGCCTTTGAGGAATTCTGCGGCAATAGATGGACAATTCCGTATTTCAGCCGGCAGCACTGAATGCATCCACCACTCGAACCACTCGACCACCTGTATCCAGTCGACAGAGTCCGAGACCAGCCATTGGTACAGACAGCTGTGCCACTTGGGGAAAAGCTCAGCAACCATTACCTCGGCCAGCGCTTCCGCAGAGATGATTTGCGACCACTCAAGAACCCCGTTGAGGATATTCATGTATGGTGCCTGGTCGGCGGGGTCAACCTCAAACTTTCTCCGCAGATAACGCGCAATACGGGGCAAAATGTGTCCCATGGCCAGCGGTCGCCACTGGTCGTTCTGACTGCTTTGTCTAAGAACATCTTTCCACGCCGCCAACCCAGGGATCACACCCTGCTCGAACTCCCACGCCTCGACCAACTGCCTGAATTTGCGCTTGACATCGGCAACCAGGCCCGAAGAGCTCTTGGGGTCGAGGTGATGCGCTGGAAGGTATTGCAGCCAAGGGAAAATCCACATGTGCGGCTTGTTGTGATGCATTCTTCTCTTCTTGGGCTCCCACTTGGCAACCGCGTCTTCGAGTTTGCGTACAATGTCTTGTTCCAGGAGCTGCTTGCGAATGAAGTCAGGCAGCACGGGCAGCCAGGTTTTCCATAAGTTGAGCAGACGGTCTGTATCGCGAACATCCCAACCGCGGACAGCACGGGCTACGTGTGGTAGCCATATCTTGTAAATCATGGTTTCGTAAGGTGATGCGTTGTGTTTGCGGCGGTGATGGCGAAGGGCTTCGGAGGCGAATTGTTGTGGTTTTGTTTTTTGCGATTGGCCAATGCCAAGGAGGTTCGAGAGGTCGACGAGGTCCGTCACGATGTTCTTCCGGTCGTCCTCGAGCGGATCCCAGGACTGCAAGACTTCAGTAAAAACAGGATGCAGCGCAGCGATCGCGATCGCGCGGATTTCCTCGCCGGAAGATTCTTGTCCTGCTCCTGCCATGGCTGATGAGGTCTCTTTCAGTATTGAAATGACACGATCCCAGCGCCGCTGTGCATCATCAACATCCTCATCAGCCAGGGACAAGCGTCCCAACTGTTCCACTGTCGATCGGTGTGCTGCCAAGCCTGCTTCTAACTCGGCTAGCTCCTGCATTTGCTGTTGCAGTTGCAACTCTGCGTAAGCCTTGCGCTGCTGAAGGCTTTGCCATTCCTCCAATATTGCCATAAAGTCATTCTGTGCGCGTCGTGCCAGTTTCCTCGATTCTGCCTGATCCGATGTCTCTGGAATAGCAGATGCACCCGTTGGCGTCATCAGTCCCGATGAGGTCGTGAGCATCTTCTTGCCAGGCCCAGTCAGGTCTAGAATCGGCGTAAACGCATCAGGGATGTTGAGACCAGGTGCGGCCTTCTTGATTTCATCCATAGTGAGGTATTTCTGTTTGGGGCGTCTTGGCGTGCTGGTACCACTGGCAGGAGTACTGGTGCCCCCGCCTGCCAGTGCCTTCTTCTTCCTTGCGGCCTTGCGCTTCTTCTCTTCCTCGTCCGAGTCCACCACAACTTCCCCGCGCATTCTAGCCTGGCGCTTCTCCTCCTGCCGTTCTGTTTCGGTCTTCTCCCTAACAACACCAAGACCTGCTCTTTGAGGCCGCAAATTGGCCTCGATAATGACGTTGCGACCTTGTCCCTCCGCGCCGAGACCGGTGCCTTCTGTGTAGCCCATCTTGGCCATCATCCTCGCGCCGAAGGAGTTGGGGTTTGGCCCACTGGCGGCTCCCTTCTTCCCCTTGCCGGCCCGCGCGCTAGAGAAAGCGCTCGGGCGGGCGATCGGAGTCGCGGGCGCATCATTATCGTCGTCGCGTGGTTTGAGCTCGGGGATGAAGGAAGAACTAGGCACGAAGCCTCGGCCGAGCGGCGTGTCGGCAGAGGATGTAGACTTTTTGAAAAGGTTTCCAAACTTTTGCGAGGCTCGACTTCCAGCAGCCCAGGTGGTATCTTGAGCAACCTTTTGCGCCGCAAAGCCAAAACCTAGGCCTCCCGTCGGCGCACCATCATCCTCTTCCTCGTCCTCTTTTTCTTCACTTAGCCTGCCCTGCATGGAACCTAACCCAGCGTATCGCGGTTCATCTTCATCGTCGTCCTCGTCGTCATCGCCGCTCTTCTTGGCATCGTTCGAGGATACGAAAGCAACGCCCTTGTGACGTAGTTTTTTATGTTTCCATCGATTTCCCGGCCCGTCGTCCTCGCTCTCGGAGCCAAAAACGCCCAACGCGGCGCTTTCTTTGGCGTCGCGTCCCGTCCTCCGTCGTTTCCGGGGGTTGTGGTCTGCGAACTCGTCGGCGTCTGGGTTGGTGTTTGGAATTTGGAACGCGTCGTCGTCCTCGTCTTCCTCGGAATCCGAGGATGAGTAATGCTGAGCGGATGCCTTTAGCGTCGAGGGATCGAAAGGCATGTTCCCCACGCGATCCATTGCTACTCCTCCAAGTGAATGGACTTTTGGTCAACGTGACGCGCGACGTGCTTAATGAGGTGCAATGCAAGGCTCCATCGTGCTGCTCAAAATGACGATGGTCAGATCCATCCAAAGTGTGGATTCCAAAGGTGGAAGCAAAGTTGCCTTATCTTATCGGTAAAGCTGCTATGTGGTGTTACCCAGCTAGGTACTAGATAGGTGGTACCTTAGGTACCTTCTGATGTTGCTCATTGTCTCCATACAGTACGTCCAGCCATCAACAATTAGCCATCAGCCACAACCCATTCAAGGCACGCCGCCACATATGCAAGCCACGCAGCTCGCAGTCCTCTCCACTCTACCGGTAAAGTGGAGAAAGGCGGGCACACCCGCGACGAACTTCCGTCCGGCCAACATCACATCCCCAAAGTTTGCCGTTCCTCGACACGAGTCACAGGCTCACAGCAACCTTGCAATTCATCATGGGCCGAAATTAAAATCCTTTCAATTCTTATTTTAATATCTCTTTTTGACACTATTTTCAGTCTTTTTTTTTTGGGGCCTCTTCCTTTGTCTCACCCGCCTACCTGGGAAAGCTGGGCACGTATCCATTGTCCAACCCCTTTGTGCTAGGACTGCTATGTGGCCTGTTGGTGGAGGCTCAACTTTCTTTTTTCAGGTCTTGCTTGCGAAAGAGCATCCACTCGCAGCTAGACCCTGTAAATTCTTTTCCCTTTCGAGAACCCCGGCATAGGTTTTTTCTTTATGTTTTCCCAGTATCAAGTATTGGACCCGCGCCGTAAATGATCCCTTGCGTCAAGTTCTGACGTCCAGTTACCGGTTGCTGATGATCTGTGCGTTGGAATGTGCGCCGAGCCAATGTGCTGATCACACTTTGGAGAGACGCGCTTACGGCGGAAAACTTTCAAACAACCCAGTCAAAAACCGTTTACGCTAACGGTCAAATACCGATACACTTTGCTTATTGCCTTCTCGTAAATGGAGCCACAGTCAAGGCAGCAGTGCTGTTTTAGGTCTAGCAACGCACACCACTCAGCATCATTGTCATCATTTACGGACTTTTGTCCACAAAACCCCACCCACCATCGTGCACCGCACGAAATTATCTCCTTTTTCCCGCCAAAAGTACAAGGTGGTCCTTGCTTGCTGTCCTGTTACTAGAGCATGCTTATTTTTTAGCATCTATTTGAAAGCTGGACGTCAAAATTTCGGCATTACTCGTCACCTTGTACGGTCAAGCCCGTTAATAATCGGTGTGCGCGGAGCCGCATTACGTACCGCGATGCTTCGCCCCATTCAGTTATTTGGGCGATATACGAGAATGAGGGCCAGTGGCACACTTTTGGGAACAAAGACAAAGACAAACATGACGTTTGCGTTTCGTACCAAATATTCACACACTTCGGTCAGTCGATCACAACTGCCGGTTTATGGGAGGTCAAACCGTTGCAACGGCCCTGGCAATCTCTACCGTTGCATTGTCTGAGCCAAGCGTCCGGGCGTACACTGAATTATTACTATCACATATACGGTGGTATTGGACAAATCCCATGTTGCTTCTGGGTCTGTATCCAGCGGTAAGGGCGCTTGATTCGCTTGAAGCCTTGGCTGACCCTTTGTTTTCTCATCATTGGCCAGTTCTCCTGGCAAGGCGGGCCACCGGTTGCAGATGCCGCCCGAGATCTCCTGCAGTACGGAACATTCTGCCCCATCGTCAAGGATGGAGCTGTTACCGCGCCCCATCAGCCGCGATCGGGTTCCTTGTCCTTATCGGCCCAAGGCTCGGGCAATAAGCGGCCCTAGTAGGCTTTTCTGCCTGTGCTCAGCCGCCTCCCTAGTCTTCAATACATATGTTCTCTCGGTGAAGCCTCTGTACTTGCGTCGGCGGGAAATTCCGGTGCATATACAACTCCACCGCGAGTCAAGTAACCTGTTCTTCAGCCTGTTCACAACCTCTTCGGCGGGCTGCGTGGGAACAGAGTGGAACTGCCTACTACTGTGTACTTGCAAAATGATTTCGGGATGTGGGCGCCAAGAAGTCAACGTCCGATTACACTCCATAGCTTTGGCATGCAATTGTTCATTTTTTTTTCTTTCTGTCTTTGCTGCTACTGACGAGAATGGGGTCAGTATCAAGTGGTAATGCTACAGTGTGATGTAGCCTCCTGGTGTGGTAATCACACGTCCATCCAGAACATGGGCTTCTATTCTGTGACCAGAACACGAGAGGATACCATACCATTCATCATCGATGCGGTTTTCCTCGAATGATGTTTTGTTGTCCATGTTGGAAAGTGGAAAATGGCAGTGCACATGTAAGCAGACTACAGTTTACGAACAGTACAGTTGCCGAAAAACTCATAAACGGTTCTTCTGAGAAAGACTGATGTGACCCACGCTGCTGTGCCGCTAGCAAACCTCGTACAGATGCTGTCGAAGGAACATCGATTTAACAGCCGCGTGAGCCGGGCCATGCTGGGTCCTATTGCGGTAATTTGCGGTGGCCGTCAGCGGACTTCTACTATGCCCAAACGGGGCTCAATACATGCTGGCACAGGAAGCATTGCAGCTCTGGAGACAGCAATATTCAATATCACCTTGGAATATTGAGAGGGGTGCGTGGTTTTCTCGTGTCATAGCGCTGCTTCACAAAGAAAGCAGAGTGATGGCCAAGACTTCCAGGGGTTCTTCCACACGTGCTGGGATATCGTGAATGGTCGGCAGTAGTTCCGAAGCAACAAGCGTAGGTCAAATATCTTGTGGGGGAAAATCTCTATAAAAGCATCAGTCTGCACCTCTCTGGTCGACGATCTTGTTTGTTTTGCTCATCACCAGCTCCCGGGGTTCTATCCACTACACTCACTCACTTCCAAACATCTCTGGCGATATCATTCGTTTTCTATTGCCGCAAAGATGAAGTCCTTCGTTAAGTCACTCGTTCACCTTGCTCTGGGCGCAACTGCCCTCGCTACCCCTTTGAAGCCCATCTCGGTTTCGCCCCAGCGGTTTTCCCACTCGCTCTCTCCTCGTCAGGAATGCGAGAACGGCCCCAACTCGAGGCAGTGCTGGGGAAAATACTCGATAGACACCGACTTCTACAAAGTTGTCCCTGACACTGGAGTCACCCGGGAGTACTGGCTCTCCATCGAGGAGAAGAATGACTGCAACTCCGATGGTTACAAGCGCTACTGCCAGACCATCAACGGCACCTCCCCCGGCCCCCTGATCACCGCCGACTGGGGTGACAATCTCGTCATCCACGTGACCAACAACATGCAGACCAACGGCACCGCCATCCACTGGCACGGTATCCACCAGCGCAACACCGTCGAGTATGATGGTGTTCCTGGTGTCACCCAGTGCCCCATCGCCCCTGGCAAGTCGCTCACCTACAAGTTCCGCGCCACCCAGTACGGCAGCACCTGGTACCACTCGCACTTTACCCTGCAAGCTTCCGATGGCATGTTCGGTCCTATGATCATCAACGGACCGGCCACCGACAACTATGACATCGACATGGGTATGCTCTTCCTCCAGGACCACTTCCACCAGTCTGCCTTTGAGGGCTGGGCGACATCTGCCAGCAAGGGTGCCCCTCCCGCTCCCGAGAACACCCTCATCAACGGCACCAACACCTTCGACTGCAGCGGCAGCTCGGACCCCAACTGTGTCGGCGGCGGCAAGAAGTTTGAGATGGTCTTTGAGCCCGGCAAGAAGCACCTGATCCGCGTCGTCAACGTCGCTGCCGACGCCCACTTTGAGTTCTCCATCGACGGCCACGAGCTCACCGTCATCGGTGCCGACCTGGTCCCCATCAAGCCTTACAAGACCAAGGTCGTCCAGGTCTCCATCGCCCAGCGCTACGACATCATCGTCGAGGCCAACGCCACCCCGGGCAACTACTGGCTCCGCTCCGGTGCCGACTGCTCGCCCGCCGTCGACCCCACCGCCTGGCGCGACGCCTCCACCGCCATCGTCCGCTACGACGCCAGCAGCACCGCGGAGCCCACTTCGGTCTCGGACGTCAAGCGCAGCGGAAGCTGTGGCGACGAGGTCCCCTCCACCCTCGTCCCTCACCTGCCCCTCAACGTCGGTCCCATCAGCGGCATGACCACCCAGACCTTGGGCTTCAGCGCCACCGGCGACGACCTGGGCCACAACTGGTTCCAGTGGACTCTGAACAGCAGCTCTCTGGTTCTCGACTGGAGCAAGCCCGTCCTGCAGAAGGTCTTTGACCGCGAGCCCATCTTCCCTACCCCGTACAACATGGTCAGGGCTGAGGTTAGTTTTATCCCCCCCCTAGTCCATCTCCGCTTTGCCAGCGAGCTCCACCCCCCCTTGCAGTAGTAAGAAGTGACTAACAAAGCCTACGCCCCCACGATACAGAAGGCCGCCGCCCTCGCAAACTCCACCCAGTGGTTCGGCCTCGTCATCGACGGCAGCTCGCTGGGCATCCGCATCGACCACCCCATCCACCTCCACGGCCACGACTTCTGGATCCTCTCGCAGGACACCACCCCCTTCACCAACGAGACGGCCCTCAACACCATCAACCCCATCCGCCGCGACACCGCCAACCTCCCCGCCGGCGGCCACCTCGCCATCGCCTTTGAGCTCGACAACCCGGGCGCCTGGATCGTCCACTGCCACATCGCCTGGCACGCGTCGCAGGGCCTGTCGCTCAACTTTGTCGAGAGCCAGGGCTCCATCGCTCTCGCCATGCCCGACCACGACGTCTTCCAGCAGACCTGCCGCGACTGGGACGCCGTCAAGGACAGCATGCCTTTCCACCAGGACGACTCTGGTATCTAAATCCAGGGGGGGGTAAAACAGAATGACCCCCTTTTTTTTCTGATATGTTTGGTGCATGTGTTTCACACTCGACATATAACAACTTCCCCAGTATTGTTTTCTTTTTGCCTTTAATGGTCCCACGAAGATGTTTTTATACGGATGGTGTTTTCGGTCACCTCAAGATTCGAAGGAGCCATGTACTCTGACCCATGAGCTCTCTTCTCACTTTTGATGTCCATTTTCCTTTGTTCAAATATTTCTTTGACGCTCTTCTCGTCTCACTTTCTTGATATAGTCAGATATACGATGACACTTGGCGGATGATATTGAATAAATGATTTGGTTGCACTGACTCTCGTTATCCATTCTATTCTTTTTGCTGATGCTTCTTGTTCATGTGAATATTGTTGTTAGTGTCTGAGATACTCTTTGCCTCTTTGCAGGCGACTTCGGGGTTACCAAAACACCGGATACGGGTCAATCCGCACACTGGGCAGATTGAGTTACACCGTATGTACGTAAGATTGGATTGCAAGCCTGCTTTCCTCTTGTAGTCCCTGAAAACTAAAGTCAACTAGTCTTATATGACGAGCACGATTCGGTGTTCGCGATTGAGGGTGATATGCAGTAAAATCTAGGGAAAGAAAAACTAATACCTTACAAAGGGCAGCATGGCAACGGCGGATAGGGGTCACAGCACCATCCAATATTATCAGTTCAATCCCAATCAGTTGACACTCGAGCTCCTGCTATCCAGTTCTTACTCACCATGACCAAAAAGGTAGTCATGGGGTAGAAAATGAAGGAAACTGACAGATAACCGATGTTTGCGCGACTAAAGATCAAGAACAAGACTAGGTCTAATGTCTAGTTCCTACAAAGTCGAGACAGGACCGTATGCAAACCTTCATTCTGCAGTAAAACCTCGAGAAGAATAGGCATCCAGAAGCCCTAGTAAATGTGACAACGTTGAGAGACATGGATGGGTTGAAAGTCGCCTCCAAACACATGCCCGCGGCCTTCCCTCCATCCCCAGACCTTGCCATAGTCCACTAGCCTCTGTACTCAATGCCAAAGACTGCACTGCTCATAGAGCGTCGACCACCTGTCCAGCCGGTGGGTCTCGCTGTTCCTCAGCCACGACACCGGATCTCTGCTCTGAAGCCTGCCTGCCGGAGCGACTCTCTCCCAGACGCGCTGTGGAAGCTGTGCCTGCTGCGGCCGGCGATGATGCAGGGTCATTGGTAGCGGCTTATTGGAGGAGGATGAGAGAATGCTTCCCAGTGCCAGGTTGTCGTGATTGTTGAAAGGTCTAGCCCCTGTCGTTCGGCCGTGTAATGAACAAGGTTTCGATTTCTGGACGGTCCTGCCGCTGAGATGGAGAGTAGAGAGGTAGCGTTCCGTGCTTTTTGCACAAGGAAAGGAGGGGACGGGGTAGATGTGCACTTAGAAGCGATGGAGTTTGCGATGGGAGATGACAGGGTGAATTGTAATCTGTTACTAGCTCGAGTGATCAACGTGCTTGGTGCAGGCAAACCCAAGAAAGGCATTCTGGCTCATGTAGTAAGAAATAGGGCTTTATATTGGGATAAAAGATAACAACTCGCTATGCGATGTCTCTGCCTCCTTCCATTGTCCTGAAGACATCTCTAACAGCTTGTGTGAGTCTGGGAAGGTGCATGCACCATCTGGACGGCGACCAACACCCAACTCTGCTCTGATTCCACCACCGAAAGCGTACAAAGACGTAGGGAAATGCAAGTTCGTGGGCTGTTTGTATGTGTGCTTTGAGTATATAAGACACTAGCCCATCGCCAACAATCATGTGGAGAAATGTCTGGGGTTGGACGATGCGGCCTGGCGGGGCCGTCTTTTTGTTCACTCAAACCAGCAGCCAAATGGATACCCACCCTCCATTTTGTCTAGTCTAGTCGCATAGTGAGTGGCCGGTCATTAGTTCGGAGTAGACAAAAAAAGCATGCACTTTCTACACTATTGCGGCCTCTCAAACTGTAAATGGACCACTAAGTCACTTGCTTCCAAAGGGGCCAAGACCTGCCCGCGCCTCCCTGCAAGCTTGCAAAGACGCCAAAACAAAGTGGGAAAAAGACGTCCCGGCCTAGTCGGAACAACGAATTACTATCCATTTCGGGGCTTGGGACTTTTGTTGCAAAACTTTAATGACTTTGCGCATAGTGACATTTTCGACAGGCCAAGAAAACCTAGGAGAAAGTCTAAAGAAGTGCCCAGTGCTGCCAAGAAAGTAGGCAATCCAATCCCATGGTCAGCAAGTGCAATAAACCAGAAATGCCAAGCGAACATGGCCGGAAACCTAAGAAAGTACGCGGTAGACTAAACAATCCATATGTACGGATATGGCAGGACATTAGCGATTTTTTTTCTTGTTCTGTTTGTTGCTAGCGCGTTCGGGGCTGAAGTGCGGGGAGGCGCGGCACGGGGAACATCTCGGAACCCGTGTGCAAGTTGGATCTGGAGAAACAAAGAAACAAAAAAAGAAGTCCCGGCCGTTCAACTAGCCTCGGCATCCACTTGTGTTCTTTCCTAAACGGGTGAGTTGATCCGCGCTGAAGAACCAACTACCCGTGCAGTCGGACCGTTGTGGCAAGATTTTCTGGGCCAAAAAGGACGAACAAAACACTTTGGCTTGTCAAAGAGGGAGAAGAAAAGAAGAAGCGAAAAGGAAGCAATGACGTCCGTCTGACAAAAACAAAAAAAAAAGTGGCGTCGGCGTGCTGTGGCTGCTGTGCATAAGCCGTCGCAGACCAAACAGCTGACCAATTAATTGGTCAACATCGGCAGTCAATCTGAAGGCCAGAGGAGAAGGGCGAGAGAAAGAAGAAAAAAGCCGAAGACGCGATGGGCCGAACGTGCGATACAGTACTTCTCATACCAGGCTGAATCCACGCCGTGTTTTTTGTTTTCTTGATGTTCAAACGTGACACGCGATGTTGGTTGCGAAGGAGGGGGTATGGTGGTTTAGTGTGACCTGGGCAATCGGGCACGCAGACAAACGAGCTACCTTATTGCGCACATGGCCAATGCAAGGTCAGCTAGGCCAATTTGTTTTGGGAAGTAAAACAGAAAACGTTGGCGGGGGAAAATCCCGGTGAAGAGAGATCGGCGAGAGAGGGCGTGTATAGTGTCGTCATGTATGCGACCGTCACGTAGGTACGACAAGAACGGCGCGATGTTTGAACTTGGTGAGCTGAGACAAGGCACTACACGTTTTGTAACTCCCGGTGTTGTGCACGAATTCCCAAGTGTCTGGATTTTGGAGGGGTATTAAGTAACAAGAAGAAATAAGATGGGAAGACAAGCAAAAGAGGACACAATTCGTGACATTTTTCGCGTCTTCGGAAAATGACGCGTCATTTCGACCTGTTGGCTGCTGCTATCTGGGGCCATCTACTCAATCTATCTTGATCATTATTCAATCGTGGCGAGGGATGTGGAGTGTTGGGATAAGGGTAGCATCACAAACATGGACCAATTACGGTGACACCGACCAAAAGGAGAAACCAATGTCAGGCTGTTTAGAAATAGGCAGCTCGCAAAGCGGCAAAGGGGGAGGGGCCACCGGGAAGTGGTTCGGGCGTATCTGGGAGGATGCCTGTACACAGATAACGTTACAGGGCTACGATAAAAGGGACATGGTCGGCTTGGTCGGGCTGTGAAGAAGAAGAATAGATAATAAACCTCTAGGATAGGCTGCATTTCGGACTTAGCGTTTACGGAATGGAGTTCCCTAAGTAATTTATTGTTTTGCGGGGTGAAGAAACTGGGTCTTGGCGGGGAATGAGCTTGAGAAGTGGCCTAGCTGACTCGCGACTAAATGATACGGAGCACGGAGACGCACATCGTGGCAAATTTAATTTATCTATTCCTGATACCATACCTAATTTCGAGGTCTTGTCACTTCGATACCACTCGCCTGCTGGTGATGTACTGCGCGACGATTGGGCGCGCGCAACCAGTATTTTGTCGTTGGCTTTAGCATTTGGCAGCGGGGAAACAAAATGAATGATTTTTTTCATTTCCGTCTTCACGTCACACAGCCAAGACGGCAAATGCTCGAGTCCAAGAGATCCCATCTGGCCAAGAGTTGCGGCTCAGACGCAGGAAGAAGGGCAAGCGAGCAGCTTCCATACTTGGCAAGACGGGAGGGAAACTCGAGAAAGAAACCCCTGCAAGGGCCCCCCCTCACGCCCCTATCCAATGATTACAGCCGGGTGAATTTCTAGACCAATTCCAACTGCAGACAGGGGAGGGGAAAGAAAGCCAAAGGGGCAACAAAAAAAAGAGGGATAGAATAAGCAGACCGAAGGAAAAAAAAAAGGGCCAAAGCCACAGACGTGCAGCTTTGGTAGTACATGTTACCCAAACAATTGTGCGGGGACAGGGGCACAGCTGTCGTCCTTGCGCGCCACCCGCATCCACCGTCAAATCCCCATGCCTCGGTGATGAGATGGGAAAAGCGCAGTTGGAATGGCGAGCTGTTGGTCGAGGGTGAATGGGAAGAAAAGATGGGACGAAGGTCGCATCGGGAGGTTAATGCAAGAGCCCGGCGCACTACCTTGACAAGGTTAGACACACTGGCGCGGCGGCTTCGTTTTGCAGCTACTGCTGGTACTTACTTACCACGTAGTCTATTTTGCTTTCTTCCTTTGTGATTCGACGGGGTCGACAAGTGACAATTCGAGTCTGCGTCAAATCAGACTCGTCTAGCGCCCACAGACATGGATGAGACTGACCCGAGCGGCTTCAAACTAAGAATCTACCCTATCTCTGGCAAACCAACCAACCGACCAACAATATCGCGTGCTTTCCATGCATACCGGTCCCAAATGTCTCTGTGCCAGCATTGAATGTCCCCAACGGTTTCAATCCTGAAATCTATCACGCGATTATCAGCCGCGGCCAATTGGTGCAGGCAGGCAGTGTGAAATCAATGCAGTGGACCCCGGTCAAACTTGGGCCACATTAAACGGGTGCAATCTACCCAGTGGTAGAGCAAACGGCTATCTATACAGGCCATCCTTGACTTGCACCCCTCCTCGGCCACACTCCGGCTGGAGCAGGCATCAAGTCATGTTTGCCCCGCCCACCTGCTATCTCTCTCGCGTGGGAGCTGGAGAGATTCCCCAGGTTAAACCGTCAATGTGGTTCATCCATTACATAAAGGAAACTCTACCCCGTGTTTTCCCTCCCACCTAAGCTGATCACCGGCTCAACCTCTTTCCTTGTCAACGCCTTCCTTCCTCTTTGTGCCTTGTTGCATATAATTCGGGCGCGACTTACTTCTATTTAGGGGAGCCCTATTACTGGGTTTGGCTTGGTCTTTTATTCATGACCCCCCTCTTTAATTTGCACCACATCCGCTCCTTTTAGCCTTTTTTTTTTCGTGGCCCCCAACCTCCTCTGGTTATCCGCAATCCTTAAATTCCCATCTAGCACCAAAAGTCTACAGACTTATTTAGGAAAAGATCTACTTCAGCAAGTTATTTCACCTACCTTACCTAGATATAAGCATAAAAAAAGGCTTTCCCCCCAAGAAACAACAGCACAAAGAAGGATGGACAAAACGGAACTGGGCGCCGCCGGCGTCCACCCGGTCACTTCCAATGCGGCCGGCAGCCAGGAAAAGGTGACGATCCAAGAGGACAACAAGCGCGGCGAGGACTGGTACACCCGAAATGGCCTCAACCTCAGGTCCTTCCAGCGGCGCGATGAGGATAGCGGCACTGGCACCGCCGAATTGGACCGTACCATGAAGGGTCGCCACCTGCACATGATTGCCATAGGTTAGTCGGCCTTTTTTTATGCGTTTCCACTCACAGTTCCGACGGAGAGTTTGCTGACTTGTGATCGATCGCAATAGGTGGTTCTATCGGTGCGGGTTTCTTTGTCGGTTCCGGAGGCGCCCTCGGCAGTGGTGTAAGTTTCTTCTTCCTTTTGGCGGCGCTAGACCCGACCGTTGCGCAACCACGACGATCTCCCCCTCTAGCGCGGAAACTAACACTCTATTCCCACGACAGGGCCCTGGATCTCTCCTCATCAACTTCCTCATCATCGGTGTCATGATGTTCAACGTCGTCTACGCCCTTGGTGAACTCTCCATCATGTACCCTGTCTCCGGTGGCTTCTACACTTACTCTGCTCGCTTCATCGACCCGTCGTGGGGTTTTGCCATGGGTTGGAACTACGTTTTCCAGTGGGCAATCGTCCTGCCCCTGGAACTGACGGTCTGCGGTATCACCATATCCTACTGGAACGATAGTATCAGCGTCGGCGTGTGGATCACGGTGTTCTGGCTTGCCATCCTCATCATCAACATCTTTGGAACGCTTGGTTACGCAGAGGAGGAGTTCGCATCGTCGGCATTCAAGCTGCTCGCCACCTGCATCTTCCTCGTCATCGCCTTCGTCCTCGTCCTCGGCGGTGGTCCCAAGGATGGTCGCTACAACGAATACTGGGGTGCCCGCCTGTGGGTGGACCCTGGCCCATTCCAGAACGGCTTCCGCGGTTTCTGCAGCGTGTTTGTCACGGCGGCTTTTGCTTTCAGCGGAACCGAGCTGGTTGGTTTGGCCGCTGCTGAGGCGCGCAACCCCGTCAAGGAGATGCCTGGTGCTATCAAGCAGGTCTTCTGGCGTATCACACTGTGAGTAACGCCCTTTGAAACACCCGCCGTCCCCTGTCACAAACATTAAACTAACAACCCACGCAGCTTTTACATCCTCGGTCTCTTCTTCGTCGGTCTCCTCATCGACGCTCGTGACCCCAACCTTCTCGGATCCTCGTCCCACGATGTGCACGCCTCGCCCTTTGTCCTCGTCGGCAAGTACGCCGGCCTCAAGGGATTCGATCACTTCATGAACATTACCATTCTCGTGTCGGTTCTTTCCATCGGAGTGTCGGCTGTCTACGGTGGCTCCCGTACCCTCACTGCCCTTTCTCAACAGGGCTACGCCCCCAAGATCTTCTCCTACATCGACCGCTCCGGCCGTCCCCTCTACTCGGTGGGCATCATTCTCGTCTTTGGTCTGCTGGCCTACGTCAACCTTAACGCGCAAGGCGAGGTTGTGTTCAACTGGCTCCTCTCGCTGTCTTCGCTGGCCGCTCTGTTCACCTGGGGCTCCATCTGCCTCGCCCACATCCGCTTCCGCAAGGCCTGGGCCCACAACGGCCACACCACCGACGAGATCCCCTTCAAGGCCATCGGCGGCGTCTGGGGCTCGTACCTTGGACTGACGCTTAACATTCTCGTCCTTGCAGCTCAGGTAAGCATTTCCCCTTGCTCTCACAACTACTGACCGGATCCCCTCTACTTTTTTCGTAAGCAAACTTGAAAGCTAACTGAAGCCCTCTCCCCACTATAGATCTTTGCCGCCATCGCCCCTCCCCCCAAGGCCGGCGAGGAGCCCACCTTCAGCGACGCCGAGGGCTTCTTCAGCGCCATGCTTGCCCTCCCCATCGTCATCCTGTTCTGGATCATCGGCTACTTGTGGAAGCGCGAGGGTTGGCTCAAGACGGAGCAGATCGACGTCGACTCGGGACGCCGTGAGCTGCCGTGGGATGAGATCAATGCTTACCGTGCCGAGCTCGCGGCCATGCCGGCGTGGAAGCGCATTGTGCACACCGTTTTCGTCTAAGATGCTCCTTAATTCGGGGGTAGTTTGAGGACAAAAACGCGGTGTTGTGCAGAGAACAAAAAGATTATAGAATAAAGGGGTAAACCCTAGTTGCTGCATTTTGTAGACTGGATTTGGTGGGAGGCTTTTTTTGGGTAACATCCTTTGTAGATATCCATTTAATGAATGATTACCCTGTTGCAAACACCCCACTGCTCTTCCAAAGTGACAGTGCTCCAGGGGTATTTCAGACGAGTCTGCTCTATGGCCAGATGCCGTGTTGGTGTCCTGTTGAGCCTGGACACTGTCGACAATACATGATTTCTCAGCACCTCGAGCGCGAATCCGATAGAAACCTTTCCTCTTATTCGCTTTTAGCAGGGTAAACCTCAACCGCCCGTATTACCTGCTTGCGAAGGACACAATCGCGGAGGTCGACATCAAACCCTTGCGCAGCCGAGCCTATCCGATCTCCGACGTCGCCATCTACACCACTCGCCCGGAAAACCACAAATTCGCCCGCCGAACCCCCACCTTCGTCCAGCCCATCCAACCTCCAACCGCCTCCAACCCTCCCAGCCCCCTCCGCACCACAAACCGCCAGCACCCGCCCCCACGCCTCATCCACCACCTCCCTCCGCCCCGGCCCCTCGCGCAGGACATACCTCGTAATCTCGACCTCCTCGCCCTCGCCCCGCAGCGTAGACGAGACGTCAGCATCGAAATGCAGAAACAAACCGCCCAGCTCAAACAGCTCCGCGCCCTCACGCAGCAGCTCCTGGTTGCCGGGCGACGGGATGAAGCCTTCCATGTGCTCGGCGACGGTGGCCCACTGGCCGACGATGTAGATGGCGTTTGGGTCGTCGACGGCCCGGAGGTAGCGCACTGTGCCGGGGCGGCGGGTCCACGTTTCGGTCTCGGTGCGGACGCGTTGGAGGAAGTCGGCGGTGGTGGCCGGGGTGGCTTTTGGGGTCTGGGTCAGGAGCGCGAGCTCGGTGACGGCTGGCATTGCGGTGGTGCAGTTGCTTTTTGCTCTCTTAAGATTTGAAGGGCTTCAGAGTTGTAAAAGGGAGCAACGAAAGGAAGCGCAGCAGAATTGCATGAGAAATCTGGCCTTGTGGGGTTTGGGCCGCAATTGTTAACGGGCAAGCAAGCAAGCAGCGCGCTCGGTCGAGAGCTGAGAATGAGAGGATGTTTCGGGTCTCAAGAGACCGGAGACTTTACACCAAGCCTCGGGCGAGAGTTTAAGAGTGGTTGATCCGATCCTAGGCAACAGAGCGCAAATGCACCACGTCCAGCCGGAATCGGGGCCGCCAGGCTGCCATGCAGCCAAGCAAGCCGACGTACCACGCTGTGAAAATCGCCGGGCCGATCCCCACTAGCCACGCACGCCAGCCGTGCCTAACCGGGGACCACAAACCCGCTGCTTGAAGCTATGTTCAATCCGCGAGGCATTTATAAAAAAAAAAATAAAAAAAAAGGTCTATAAGCGATTCCGACAAATGGAGAGCACCAGGAGTACAAGCAATAATGCCCCCACAACCACCCCGATTAAAGCCCCCCATTAAAACCTTCCCCGATACAAACTTTCCCCAACGGCCGAATGCGACGACGCTCCCGACGCCGTCCGAAGGGAGGGCGCTCAACCCTAAGCCGGGGAGCCAATGCCGCCCACCGCCGGTACTTATTAAATTTGTCTAGGGCTCCTCATTAAGTACGGGGTCCAAAGTCACCGTCGCCGAGCTGGAAACGCAAACCTGGGCATGCAGGCAACTTTCAGGAAAAAAAATACCATCCCATCCCAGGGATCTTTGGCTGAGCAGGAGATAACGGAGAAGGGGCTTATCTATATGGTTATTCGTCGAGATCAACTCAGCAATCGCTGGGCTGGCCCTCGCAGAGCTGCAACAGCTGTCGGTGTGCGAGCAGCTCGGTGCCATGGTTAAGGTTTGGAGGTGCCTGATCCCGGATACCGGTCGGTACTATAGGTGAGACGGCTGTGGAAAAAAAAACCGGTCGTGGGATTCTTTGCTTACGCAGACATTTAACACTTGAGCACCGGTAAACACAGGCGGCGTTTGCAACAGGCCGGTGAATAAAATCCTTAGGTTACACCCAGCCCTGGCAGGACCATTCCATGAGCAGAACGCGGTCCAAGAATTCCAAAACGGCTGCGGTGTAAAACTCGACTCGAGCTTAATGGTTGCGTTCTTTACACGTGCAAACCTGCACCCGCTGAACATTATCCTGTCGCCGGAACCTTATGGCAGAGTAACAGCAATAATTAATTGGGCGCAGTCCGGATAATATTCCGACAACTGGGAGTTTTTGCAAGGGCCGCCTCCACGTACGAACATACTCGGCCAGTTTCAGCGATGGTTTGCAAGAGAAGTGAGTGAGGAGATAAATCCCCTTATTCTTGGAAAACGCCGGCACGGGGGGTTTGTTATCGTTGAAAGTATGTTGTTTAGACAAGGGACCTAGCGACCAGTCCATTCAAAAATACTCCCGCAGCCTGGTCCTGGCGGGTTGCGGATAGAACCTCTTGAGCAGTTTCGCACCACCTGCCCGCAACCAACCTGCAGCGGGTGTCGAGTTATCCCCAGGACCCTCTGTCGCGGAAACAGCTTTAGGAAGTTGGTCGTTTACTGGATAGATAAACGTTTGTGCAAGCAAATTCTCAAGTAATAATAGTTACAAAATCTAGTAATAATAATAATATATTATATAGGTAAGCAAGATTACGAAGTGGAACAAACTGTAGTTAATCTGTCGAATGCCTTTTTGCATTGTATACAAGTTCGCCCTCCTCCCATACGCCCTTAATCCCAGGCCACAGATCCTACCACTAAAACTATAAAGAACCAACACTATGTCCGTCTCCCATTCTGCTAGCGTTATCGTCACTGATAACATCACTATTTATATCCAAATCATCATCGTCCTCTTCGTTATTATCGCTGCCGTCGTCGGTCTCTTGCGAGGTCGCGCTCGCGACCGACCCGGCATCCTCCACCACCACTGGAGCGTGCAGGCTGCGGTGAGTGCCTAGCTGCACAAATTCGTGCGGCGGGTGAAAACTTTCACAGTGTCGGTAACACTTGAAGCAGAACAGGTAGTTTTGACATTCTTGGCACTTGTAGTGGATGCCGACAAGTTCCTGTGGTCGAGGAAAAAGGGGTTAGCTGCTACCGAAACACTGAATCCGGATGTACCCTCAAGACGTTGGCTCCAATCCTAGTAGAGCTCAGCAATCGAGCTGTAGGTGGAAGTGAACAAATAACCAGGGAATGGAAAAGACAGGAAGCAAAAAGGACCTACCAATTCACACCCGTCGCAGAACCAGTCCTGAACTCTATCACCTATCTTGCTAGACTCGTATCGGTGGGGCGCCTGTGGAAACCTCTCCTCAAGCATTTCGATTACTTCCAAGGAGGCGCCGTGGTATCTGGCCACGTCCACAGCAAACCACTCGTTTCCCTCCGCCTCCACGATCGGGGGCACGCTGACCCGGACCGCTGGGTCGGCACCGCGATCGAGTAGCAGTCTGACCACCTCGCCTTGGCGGCAGTCGCGGTCATCCCATTGGTATACTTTCCCTTTGCGGAGGGCCCACAGCAGCGGTGTCCAGCCATCGTGATCCGGCACGTCGACGGTGAGGCCAGCGGCGAGTGACTGCTCAAGGACGTACGTGATTAATGCAATGTCACCTGTCGCGACGGTGAAGTGTAGCGGCACCCTTCCAAAGACGTCCTTCAGGGCAAAGTCATGACCTAATCCCACGTTGGATGACGTTTGAGAAGATGCACCTTTCTCCTCGAGAACTCCGGCCAGCGCCTCGACAGCTGCAAGTGAGTTATAACAGGCTACGTGAAGGGGTTTGCAATTCACATGATCGAGGGCCTCCGGGTCTGCACCCTTGTCGAGGAGCATCTTGATGATTTTGGCACTGCACCACATGCTGGCAGCGTGAATCGGTGAGGTTTCATTTTTGAAGCTGTCGACCTTTGCGTTCTTCCCAAGCAAGTAGGCAATCATCTCTTCCTTTACAGGATCGTAATTGTCTCCGATCCGTAGGCAGCATTGGAAGATCGGTGTGCCTCGACGGCCTCTGGCAGGTTCCAGGTTCACATCGGCGCCATTCTCGACTAGGAGCTGCATAAGCTCGAGGTTGTTTGAGATGTTCGAGCGGCAAACATTGTGCAAAGCCGATGTGCCCTGCCCCTCCAAGTTTATTACGAGCCGCGTCTCCTTTTTGGTGAGCAAATACCGGAAAACGTCCCAGCAACCCGAGTTTGTAACGCTGATCAGTGGAGTATTTCCCGCCTCGCCTATTGCATCCAACCTGGCCCCGGCATTAACCAAAAGTTTGGCCAGGGGCACCGAGGCCAAGTGGCTGAGATAGTGCAGCGCGGTATTCCCGCTGATGTCCCTGGCATGGATATCAGCTCGAAACTCGAGGAGTATTTGCGCTATCGAGACGTGTCCCCTCTGCACAGCATGATTTAACAGAGGTGTCCCATTGCTGTCGATATAGTTTGGGTCGGCGCCAGCCTCGAGTAACATGTCGACTAATTCATATTTGTCTTTCGGACCCATATCATTCAGAACAGCCCGCCATAGAGCAGTAGACAGCGCAGCTTTGTTCTCGAGTGGAGAGTTCAGCATCAGCCGGACTGCTGCCGCAGACCTCGAGGCCGCAAGCTCCAGAGGGGAATGTTCAGCCTTTCCCTTAAGGGAGGGATCTAAACCTTGAGCCAATAATGCCGATAGCACTTCCGGGCGATGAGCTGCTGCATGCAAAGGAGTCTGCTGTTCAATTCCACAGACCACAGAGACATCAGACCCAGCATCAATCAGCTGCCGTACCACTTCAACGGTGCCGAAGGTTGCAGCCGTAAATAGTGGCGTCCAACCGTCAGAGTCTCGAGCAGTCATGTCTGCACCATGCCCCAAGAGGATCTTGACGACCTCGCCGACTGGTGCAATGCGTGCGCAAGCCATCAGTAGACATGTACGTTTATATTCCCCTGGCTCCCTAGCCTCGATATTCGCACCGCGGTCAAGTAAGCTTTTGATAACATCCTTTTCCCACTTCGACCACATGGCAACCAGTAAGGGGGCTTTGCCGTCCGAGCCACCATGGTGGACATTGAGTGTAGGTTGTTCCAACAATTGTTGACAGACTCGCCAGTTATCAGAGAGAATTGCACACTTGAGGGCATTGCCGCGGTCATCAGTCGCGTTTGGATCCGCACCATGCTTCAGTAGGATTTCGTTGGACTTGGCGTATCCACGGCGGGCTGTGGTGATGAGAGGATGGTTAGAACCAAGGCGCAGATATTGCCCGAGGTCAGCGAGCTCAAGTAGCGTGTTGAGAATTTCGTAACGACCCCACATTGCGGCGTTTTCTAGTAGGGTTTCTCCAGAGTTGTTGATAGCATTCGCGCGGAGGCCGTTGGCGAAGAGCAGCCGAATCACCTCTGAGCTGCCCCAGGTGGTGACTAGGTTGAGTAAACTTGGGTGCTCAATGCCCGTCTCAGGGGTAATGTCGTAGCCTCTTTCAACGAGTAAATTGATAACACCGATCGCATTACGCATCACTGAAATCCCAACGGGGCCAACCGGGTGTCTAACCTCAAAGCTAACACGAGGGTCTGTGCCAAGGTCGAGGAGGCTTCGTGCGAGAGCCACATTATCGTTCCACACGGCCAGGAGAAACAAATCAGAAGTCCATGAAGGCAAATCGAGTTCCTTCATACGAGCACTGGGCAGGCGCTTCACAATCTCGTCCACAATTCCACTGCAACTAGAAGTGACTGCAGCTCTCACAAGACTCTCAACGCCTGGATCTTGGAGTCGCAACTGTACTGAAGAAGGGGGAAGAAGCCTCCGCAGAAGGTTGATGTTTCCACTTTCAGCTGCCTCTCCCATAATGCTGGTGGCTGTGCGAGAGATATCTGTAGTAGAAGTAAGAGTTTCGACGAGATCTTCTAGTCCAAGTTTTGCGGCAACTGCAGCTGGCTCAAGAGTATCAGGGCCCGGACGAGCCAAAGACTTTCCATAAGAAGAATATGACCTCACCCACTGGAGTCGCAGGGCATCATCTTGCAACAGTGTGGCTGCCAACGCTTTTGCCGTGGTGGCTGCTGGGCTGTTCCCTGCCATTTTGTAGTGAGACGGCCAGGATTCTGCGGCGTATGGAAAGGTACGAGCAGCTGGCCAATCCGTAAAGCAGTGGAACTCGGACGGCCTGACCAAGTATTCCAGACATGTTTTGAGGATTTGGGTGTGGCCCTCCTCCCCTCCTTGGATCTGCTGCCACCATGCTTGCGTTGAAGACAAGTCAGGTCCACATTCGACCGCGTTGGATGTGAGCCATGTGCGGATCTCAGGATGCGCAAAGCGCACTTCTCCATGGTAGTTTTTCAGTATGCCGTTGAAGTGACCAAGGATCTGCTGACAGGTTTCGTCTCTAGCCTCTTCCAATATGCTTCTGCGTATCGAATATGAGACAAAACATAGCTCTTCCATCAAAAGAGGCCGAAAGCCCTGTAAAACCCAGAGCAAGATGATGCTAGCCCAGGTGCGACGCTCCGGTGGCATGTCGGATAATAAAGCTGCAAAGATCTGACCTGAGGTCGCGCCCTTCAGTTTGCCAAGATCGCACTCCACTGCAGCCAAAGCTCGGGAATCTGAATCCAGCCAATCTTGCAGCAGAGCTAGCATGCAAAAGTCGTCGCCAAATGCGTGTTCCAGCTCATCGAGGATCATTAGTGCTTGAGAACTAAATCCTGTGCGCCCTGTACATAGCTGAGGGGCCGAGTAGTCGCCCTCTTTCTGCCCGACAACAAAAGTGGTCAAGAAATCGGGTGGTATCCGGGAAACTGTTAGAACCGGTGATCAGTAAACGGCTTTAACGAGCAAAGTGGAAAAATAAGGGCTGATCTAGCGCCAAGTTACACTGACATTCGGATAGAAGATGATCGTTGGCCCCTAAACTCGTCCTAATAATGACTTTGAAATGATGCGCCTCACTCCCAAGTAAATAGTTGAGGTAGGCAATAAAGTCGGAGGCACCTTCTCCACACTTTTCGAGACCATCGATGACATAGACAAATGTTAAAGGATATCTTGAGTCACTAGGAATCACCCGCCCAAAATAATATAGCAAGTCGCGTGTTCCTATCGCCGAGAATTTTGTCAAGTAAGATGCAAGAGTGTGGGCAGTTTCGCACGTAATATGCTCGTGCATGTGCATTGAGATGAAGGTCCGTAGCATGTTGTCGATGGAGCTGAAGCGCGCATCAGACTTATCGAACTGGAAGTTGAGGAGTCCGCCGCCGTGGTCTGGCTTCGCCCGGGAAAGCCAAGAACATATGCCGTCGAACACAGGCGAGTTGTCGTTAGAAGCAGTCTGCACATGCAGTACCATGTTGTGACTCGCTTCCAGGAAACCTCCAATAACTGGTATGAGGGCCGGAGGAGTTTCATCAAAGCCAGGTGGGAACATCGGAGAGGCTTGCGAGAGAAAATCTCGTCTCGCTTGGTCGTGATCGGGTGAGGGGCCCTTTTCTATTTAAACAGCCCTGTTAAAATAATCACGCGGCGATGAGTGATTGAACATAGGTACTTACTTATCCACTCTACTGCTTCTGATTGTAGCCTGGCAACCTCATCGTCACTCAATCGTGTTATGGACCTGTGTTCCCTGTCGACTGCGTGTTTGCAGCCGACACATGACCTCATCCTAGTGGCTGCTCTACCGAAGCCCTGCGATTGAATGACAACGGTAAATACATCATACATATCTAACTTCTAACGTGCATATCCAAGAAAACTTACATAAAAAGAGTTCAGTGCAGGTTCGAGGTCGCTGTAGTAGTCGACAATGTATGCTTGAGCCGTCATCTTCGAGTGCAGGAACATCCAATTTACTTCTTCGATGGTTTCAGCCAGGAATTGAGACCTGTCAAGCAAAATTTCCTCGCCTGGATATATCCGTGTGGCCTCAGATATATGCGTTTGTAACTGCGTCTCGAGATGTCTGATGCTGATGGACGAATGGGGAAAATCGAAGAAGATGAGGACTCGCACAGCAGGCAGCAGATACTCATACATCGTAGGGTCTCTGGACGCAATGACAATTGCCTGGTGTACATGAAGCCATCAGCGCAGTTCACCAGAGCTTTCAGCGGTGTTCAGGTCAGTCTTGCGATTCTACCAGCCCCTTTTTTTGACTTACGGCTTTCACTATCAGCCCACCTAAGCCATGCGATACAAAAATGACTGGTCGCCTGTAAAGCTCGTCGTCGCGACGGGTTCGAAGACTCTCGAGAAGTAGCTTTGCTTCTCCGATGATATCGCGTCGCCTGAACGGCATAGATCGGATACTAGTATCGTATCCATAGAGCATAACTCGCCCTGGGAAAACAGTTGAAAGCCAACAACCATTCTCGTTGGCTTCTAAAGTCCAAGTCTTTCTCCTCCCGCCGCCAAGGCCGTGGATGGCGACGACGCTGAGGTTTGTTATTGGTAAGAACGTATGTATTTGCAGAAGCGATGTGTTTCACAGGGGTCACTTACTCGACTGGTGCATCTTCGACATCTTGCTCAATGACCAGGCCCCGGTCTGATATAGGTTCCGCCTGGATTTCGTTGTCGAGGGCTCCAGCGTCAGGCATGTTCGTCTTTGAGACGATTGTCGCCATATTCAGTTGCAGTGGTACTTTGAACGTAGACCACGAACGTGCTGGGGTCGTGGGATGTGTAAGGTGCTATGATCAGGGCATCATTGCCGACATATTTTCAATTAGCTCAACTGCTGGCCCTGTTGCCTTGCTGCATGGTGGGCTGTCAGCTGCTTTATCGAGGAGGGCGGATTGGCGGCTTACTCACATACCCACAAAATGTCTGATATCCCCGGTAGAAAATGCAACGGTACCGCTTGTGTACCTCACAGTTCTGAACTACTTCGTAACTGCAGACCTAGAGCTTGGCAGCACGTTCAAAGCCTTGCCATGCCTGATTCCCATCAAAATGTAAAATGCCGATATTCCTGTTAGTCTCACCCAAGATCAAGCATCTGATTTACTAGACATCGCCGACACAAGGTTTAAAATTCGACGAGAGCAGCACATGTTGAGCCGGGACAGTGAAGAAGACCTCTCTGTCCTTGATGTGCCGTTGGCTCCGACAGGAGACGGCAATGAGTTCCGCACACAAAACACGTCCTCAGAAAATTGGGAGCAACGAAACGCCGTTGAGAGAACCCAGGATGCAGTTCACGTTTATTGCGACTTGACGGACGTCAGGCACGACACTCCTGATGTGGCGGCGGATCCATAGCTTGCAACACTTGCCGTATTCCGCTTTCGCTTCGATCCTCAAAAGAAATCAAGACGGGTTCATAAGGCGATGGTAAATATTGAGTATGTTCCTACCAAAGCTGGCCAGGATCCGCCAGAGGTGGTGAGCATCGCCCCCGACGAGCGCTGGAGCCTGGTGACAACAATAGATCACGAAGAAATTGTCAAGGAGAGCGAGCTGAGCCTCGGTGGGTCCGCGGCGTCAGTACTCACGGCGACGGGGTGCCTGAAGATGCAGAAAACATCAACGCGCGACGTCAGCGACGCGACGACGGTGACAGGTACAACGAATCTTGGCACAGGGCGCAACTCGGGGCTGGAGACTGTTGCCCGTCGGCGGCTGCTAGAAAACGCCAGACACAAGACGGGGGTGCCCGATTCGGTGCGTGTTGCAGTGCTCGTCCGGCGCGAGACAGACGATCCCTTCAACGCCATGGTGACGATTGAGGCCGAGGCGGACATGGCCACAAATTTTGGCAGTTTATTCAGGAAAGTGCCACTGGAAAATCCGGTTCTCTTCAATCCCAAGGCCGAGCGGAAGGGGTCGAAGAAAAACGAAGGTCAATCCCGTGGCGTCGAGAACCTTGGTGCGGAACCATTGTACTCCTACTGCAAAGCGCGGGTGGTTGGTCGCCGCGTCTGTTTTGAGGACTTGATTTAGCAATAGCAAGCAGCCGTGATGCAGATACAACAAGTATATGCCAATTGACTGGGAGGGTGTTTCATATCAACCCAATCAAGGCAGTTTGTAGTATTGTCGCTGGACATATCATTGATTTCAATGGGTGGATGATGCGCGTCGGTACAGAATCTGTCTTTGTTGCAGAATGAACGCACCATCACTGTACTTACTGTACGTATCCCCCACTTGCCCCGTCAGGCACTGTACGCACTGCCCAAACAAGCAGGCACGACAGGGCTACTGCACTTAGGCCTCTTTATCATTAAAATGACAAATTTCTCCAATTCAATCAAGTCCATTTCGTCTGAACCGTGCAGAATCTTCAAATCCGATCGATACCATCACTACCTGCCTCTAAACCAGACTCGAGCATTCATTCCATTTGCTTTACTTTGTGCTCCTCGCTTGAGACAGCACCCACTCTAATGGACTTCTTGGACACCAACATCCAGTTAGGCCAGGCTAGGCGCGGGGTCAGGTACTTGGTCGGTACTCGGCTTCATCGTCAGCGCGATGGGATTGGTCCTGGAATTGTACATGCAAGATCAGGAGACGCACACCCTACCCTGGACAGGATGCCTGACTATCGATTTTCCCTGGTAGGTGAGGCTCTAAACTCCCGTGGGCAAAATTGTCAACCGTGGTCGATTGGTGCATTGCACTTGGGCGTCTAACCTGCGCTCAGGACCGGTATTAATTGATTAATTCAGAAGACAAATGTATCCCTTGCGGCAGGTAAAGGCCCTCCGCGAAAATGACTGCACGAGACTACCAATCGGAAGATGAAGGGAACTTCGTGGCAGATGAGCTCCTCGGGGATGGAGCGGAGACTCCGGAGATGGATGACAGGGTCAGAGCAATGTCTGTTCAACAGCTTGAGGATGCCAGCCGTCTCGACAAGTCACGCAGCAAAGACGAAACGACAGAGGAGAGAGATTCCAGGAGAAAGAGGTTTGTCAAAGACTTCTCCAGCCTCCGGCACAGCAGAATGCGGCGAGGGGGCGGTAACTTTCTGCACTTTCTCGCCTCCCAAGAATACAGCATTAAGCTACGTCTAGAATGGCTCATGGCTCTGGCCATCAATAGGTTGCCGCACCTGATGGGTCTTCTTGATGACAGGAAACTTTCGCCTCTCAGCCTCGCCATTTCGGTTGGCAATATTAAGTTTTCATGGGCAGCATGCGTGAGAATGAATAGCGCGAAGAAGGAGGTGATTGGCGAAGCCCTGAAGTCCGAGTGTGAGGAGCTTGACATAGACGCTGGCGTGACCTGCTTACACAGAGCAATTTCGAGTGGCCTCATGCCTAGGCTGATCCAAGAGCTCATCAAGTTTGTCCCGTATAGCATGCTCAGTGCGGTCGATTCTCGGGGCCGCACTCCGCTGCATCTAGCTGTCGAATACAGCAAAGGCAGCCCTGACCAGGTCCATATCGTGCAGCTATTGTTGGAAAGAGGCCCTGCAGCTTTGAAGTTTCGCACCACACGCGCGTTGGGCACCTGTTCCGTTTACCAGTATCACGAAAGAGCGCGTAAGGAGCATTGAGTTTCAGTTGAAAACGAGCGAGAATCGATAAATCCAAGCAAGACAAGCTTGTCAAAGAAGGGAAACCAGAAAGTCTCACCATGGCCGCAATCACTGCAAAGGAAGGATTCCATTGGTGGCGTTTTAACTCCGTGAGTCTCCGCACCACATCCGTCAACAGTTTAGCGAGTGTGTAACCAAACCATGCTAAAGGGCCCTAGTGAATCTACACGCACAGGATCATGGACTATCTGACTCAATACAGACGGGGCGTCGGAAGCGGCTTGATACATCCATCTTAGCAAGCGGTCTAGAATCCCTTGCACACGGTACTTCTCCTACAGTTGACCGGCAGCCAGGGGACTCGTGTGATCAAGAAGCAAAAGAAGCAGCTCTGCAATCAAGCTCGGGTAATTTCAGGTCTCTGTTGAAGCTTGAGTATTTGCGGCAAATGTCACCACAGCAGGCTTTTGACTACATGCACGTCCACGATCAAAAAGGTTGGACCCATCTCTGATAGTACAAGGGGGTTGGCGGAGGGCGAAGAAAATTACGATACTAAGATTATACTAACACTAAACAAGACAAGAAGCTATGGTATGATTTTGGCCCCGAACCGGAGGCCAAGATTAGCGAGAAAGACTTTCGCAAGCAGTTTCGCCACATGGATTTCGACTCGGTCCTACAATATGTCGCTTTTCCCCGTATAGAGCTCGGAAAAGATGCCGATGAAGGCGAAAACGAGACTGACGAGCTGCATAGAGGACGGCAAGACACGATTTCTCTCTTCAAGTGGTTGCGGGAAGAGGGTGTCAAGCAAATTGTTCGTGTCAAGGTTGATGACATGGAGATGCCCTGTCACAGCGACGAAGCTATTGAAGAAGCCCTTGCTGGTTTTGATGTCGAGGCCGCCCTTGACTGAAAACGCGAGGATATCGAAGTCACCACAGTCCATCGCATAGGCGACAACTCCGCGAGATTCATTTATGTTGGGGCGGACGGAACGCCGTACTCCGATCGTGGAGCGAGAAGGAAGAAGGACTTTGCAAGCTTCCTGCGCTAGAAAAGAACACTGTCAAACACATCCGGGTAAGGAAACTGCCACGGGAAAATATTGTGCAGTGTTGCTTGTTTCTGGCACTGCCACTGACTTGTCTAGGGCCTTGAAAGCGAATCCCGGACAAAAACAACCCTGGAATTCTTCCAGGCTCGGCTCAACGAGTCTTGGGTGACGGGAGGAACCGAAGACGGGCAATTGACTGCCACAGGACCGAACGGTAGCACCAAACAAAAGACCAAGCCGAGACAAACTCCCACAGTTCACCTACCAAGGTCTAGCCAAACACGCACTCAGCATCCAGATCATCTCGGCCATACTATCAACACGTCACAACCGTAAGAACGTCGGGTTGATCCTCATAAGTGGATGCTTTATATGGAAGAGTTTGCATTATCGTTTCGTCAGATTCGTGAACTTCCTCTAACGTCCACCAGTCGAGGACCGCGCCGCTCATGGAATCCTGCAAGAGCTTGAACACTCGAGATAATCCCTGGCGGTGCTCGTCATTGAGGCATAGGATGAACCCCGCCCATCCCTGAACTTGCAAAAAAAAAAAAAAAAAAAAAAAAAAACACGTTTGACGTTCTGCAGCCTCCCCGGCGGGGCAAAGAAATTCGTCGCGTAACGAGGTCCGGAAAACCCGGTCGTTTCCTCGCGCATGCTTGGCGAGAAAGACGTACGAGGCCGAGTTGTATGCCACTCCGGGCAGTTAAGGCGTGCCACCGGGACCCACGAGTAATGCACTGCACCACATGCTTGCAACTGGTTTGCTGATTAGCAACCGGTCCATGGCGTTCAATTGTGTTTTGTTCGTATTTCCGGCGTCTTCGGTTGTGTTGACAGTGTTCTGAATAGCTTCTATCCGAGGATCGATCGATTCGGTCCGTCTAATCCTGGCGTCTTGCCCAACACATGGCTCAATCTCCTCGACCACATACATATACATCCCTTCCTTTGGCGTTACAAAGTCCACCCGGACAGTAATACCAGCAAATACCTAGCCTCTCCTGTTGCTAGATTTGAGGTCTGAAAGAATCCTCCAGCCATGTGCTTTACAAACGACCCACCCCGCACCCTCGGTTCCGTCTGTGAGACCATGCGACTACACTCAACTGCTAATCTCGGGCCCTTGCACTAGAACAGTTACATTCAAAGCCGACGGCCCGATGCCGCTGCTACGGCGGAATGTAGCGTTGTTGTTTGGGCCATCCCAGATGCACATCGCTGCGTTCAAGGGTTTCCCAGAATTAGGTTGGCTTTTTTTTTTCTCATTCGCTTGGATGATATACTCATTTAACTTTATGAACATCATACAAATGCCAAATAAAACGAGTTGGAGATGTGGACAAGCATTTTTGACGCATGAAAGACTGCTTGGGGCCCTGCACGGCTGGTCAGATTCCAATTAAGCTTGCGCATCAACCAACGAGGTCTATATTGATCAAAGATTGGAGAGTGCGAGGTGGAGCTTGTTTATGAACTGAGCTTGTTGGCAGTCTTGATTCGACTTGGCGAGCAATAACACCTAGGGGTCGCTGATGCCGCTGGGTTTACCGAGTGGGGCCACCCCTGCAAGAGTACCTTGGTTGAGAAAAGAAGCGAAAAGAGGGCAAAACCTCCGAACCGGTGAGGCTATCCCACTGATGTAACCTTTTGATAACTCGGGGAAAATCAATCTCTCGTTTCTCTTCTACCGGGTTACAAGCCGACTTCACCTCGGGTATGCAAATCTGCCATTGCATGGCGTGTCCCGAGCCGCAAGCCGGGGCCATGCAATGAGGTGGATATATGCTTCGCGCTGATCGGCCCTTTGGTGGAGGTCCCGGTGGGAGAACGGGGCTTGTTTTTGCGGGGTGGTTGGTTATCGTCCCGAGTTACCTGTTCAGGCCGTGATGCATAACATGCCCATGATCTTACGGGGCTGGCCGCGGCCGCATGGCTCAGTCGGGAAAGGCTTTCGTGCCGCAATCTCACTTGTTTATCAGAGCCGGCATCTGAGAGGGAGAGGAAGGTGGTGGTATCCAGGGTTCTAGAGAGGTCGAAAACGACCAGTTCGGCACAAAGCAGGCGGCACGTTATTTAATGTAACAGTGATGGGCTATATCCTGGTCATGATACTCGCCGGGGGGGGGGGGGGGGGGGGGAGGGAGGCCGGGTCCCAGTTCTGCTGGGGAAGATGCTGGACATGGCGTGATTATCTCCCGCGACTGTGTCTTGGCGAAACTTGACATGCGCCTGGTAGACTGTCAAAGTTGGCTTGCCGTCTTTTAGTAACATTATTAAGCCAACTTGCAGATGCCGATGTGGGATGAGTCAGTAGGGGTTAGATGTCGCTGCTACTGGGATTTGACCAAACAAAACGCCAAGCCTGTGGGCTTGACGGAAATAAACCAAGCTTATAGGTCGAGAAACAAACGAAAGAGAAATCTCATGATTTCATCCAGTCCTTACTTTCGTAATAGACCAAACAGATCCAGGACTTGGTTCGCGGTTGTACCGAAAATGGGCATAAGAAGGGTAGGAATGCGGGGAAATGGGGATCTATTGACGGGATTAATATAACGCAAAGTACCCAAACAAGTCCCGCATCTGGGACCACGAGAGCCCCGGAATAAATACCACTCAGCCATGCAGTGTCTCCCGTGGTACCGCGGAAGCTGTTCAAAAAATGTCAAATTACACATGCGTTTGTAAGCTCTCTTCTCTTTCTTGTTCAGCAAAAGAAGTGCTTGGAGGGTATTAGATATGATATGCACACCACTGTTCCATCACACGGGTTCACACCGCTGCCCAAAATGTGCGTCATGAGGCCCTAGTGAAGCGAAACCCCCCCAGTTTTTAAAACGCCGAAAAGCGGCAGGGCTGACAGCTCCTCGGCCATTCGCCAGAGTCCAAAAAGGACAAGACAGAACCAAACCACAAACATACCACATGGAACCGGATGGAAAGCCCCCGTTGTGCAGGGGAAAAAAACAAAAAGAGGAGAATGGCTGCATGCAACCGACCGCAAATATTGAATCCTTGGTGGTTGGTGGGTGGCAGGTATAATGGAGATTTTTCCGGCGACGATGGCATCAGTCTGGGAAAATTTTGATATAAGAATCAACTCCCGAGTCCGATTCCCAAAGATCAACATCTGTCAGGGCACCAGGGCATAAGTTCTTAGACTGCAAATCCCCAAGCTCCTGCAGATAGAGATCCCCTCAAAAAGACAAAGATGGCGCAAATCAGGAAGTTTCTTGCATTATATGCCTCCCTCCTGGCATCAGTCGCAGCCAGCCCTCTGGAGCGGCGCCAGGAGCCAGCATCAACCTCGGTTGTTTTTGAGGTGACGACCGTCACCGCGGCGCCGGCAACGGTCACCAAGAACCCCCTCGACAGCACCAGCTGGGTCGAGTACCCGGGGGCCGTCTGGACCGAGTACCCCTTCACGACCAGCTCGACCAGCACCTCTGGCTGCGTCAGCTACTCGACGCTCTACCCGAGCGGGCGCGAGGTCGTCACCATGACCAACACCATCACCGTGACGGTGCAGTCCACCGTGACCGAGACCGACGCCAACGTGCCCGCCACCACGGCGCTGTCCTTCACCCAGCGCACGGTCACGGCGGCGACGGGGACCACGAGGTGGAGCACGCTGTGCACCAACACGCTCGTCGAGAGCTTCTACGTCAGCTCGACCCGCACCACGGTGGTCTGGCCGTCGGCGACGGCGTTTGAGGCCGCCACCAGGACCGAGGTGTGCGTCAAGACGGGCAGGGTCTCGTCGTGGGCCGACGGGCCCATGCCGACCGCGGAGCCCTACGTGCCTGCCATCGATAGGTTCGACGGCAAGGAGACGGTCGTCAGCGTCAAGCAGGGCACGACCGCGGACGCCACGTCGATCGTGCCGGACGCCACGTCGACGAGGTGGAGCGTCGTCTGCGACAACCCGACCACCGTCGTCCAGGAGCCGTGGTACACCGAGACGGTCACGCCTACCGTGACGGTCGACTGCCGGGGGAATGCGGGCGCTGCGGCAGTTCAGGCCAAGAGGATGGAGACTGGACGAGTGGTTGTTCGCGAGGCGGGGCAGGATGTGCAGAGGGCCGAGACTCGGACGTATCCGACCGTCGGTCTGCGTGAGGGGAGCGTGGTGACGAGCATGGTCACCGAGGTGGTCGATTACCTGGTGGCTACTTTTACCACGGTGCAGATGGTTGTTGTGACCGAGACTGCTAGCCCTGCAACTGTTACTGCGTGCTAGGTTCGGCTTTGATCGAGTTGGGTGGTTGGTTATAAAGGCACATTTTCATCATTTGGCTGTTCATTTGGATACGAATGTCCTGGGCAATTGAGGTAGGTAAATAAATACTGATTTAATTTGTATGCATTACCACAAAAGTGGCCTACTTACCTTGGCTTTTTGCATACCTACTTTACTTGCCTGTCTTTCCCTAGGGTAATGTGTTCCAGGAATGGGTGTTTATCTACCTAGACCAGACTAGTTCTAGGCATCAGATTTGGTGGGCGGGTTGTCGGCTACTGCTGATTTTTATTGGCAGCCAAGAAAAAACTACAGTATTTACTGCAGGCATAACTGGGGGAATTTTGGCAGGTCACGCTGGCTTGTCGGACCCTGGTCCAACGAAATAAAAGCGATCTCACCTCGCACTTCCTCTCCTATCTTGTTGTCAATTGCTATTCGCAGAGGGACGGTGCCAAATGACGCACTTTCTGACCTGCGCGAGATCAAAAAATGCGACATGATTTTCTGTTGCTTTACCGAACGCGCCGCTCACCTGGCCTACCTTGACTTAAAAACTTAAACGCCTCGCCAACACATGAACTAGATAATCTTGTAATATCACAACATCACGTATCAAGATTGATATTTTGGACAAAGGACAATGTCAACCAAAGAAAAGCGCGCAGAAATCCTCAAAGCATATTTCGACAAGCCGAGCGTCAACCCCGCGCCCATAATCACATCTCTAAATGGCGACAACTCGTGGATGTTCTCCATTCCAGTGCCAACAAGGCACCGGAAACCCAACACATCTCCTTATTACCACATAGTGTCGGATCCGTGGCTGACGGGTCCACCAACCACCGGCTTCATCGCATGGCTCATATCTTTTGGCCACGTCAGCCCACCGGCCGCGTCGTCGGGAGCCGACGTTGAGGTCATTTGCGCCGAGATCGACGCCGCAGCAGGCTTCAGTCCAGCCGCCTCAGATCAGAAGAAATCTCGCATCGGCGCCATCATCCTGGGCTACAATACTCCTGATCACGTCAGCACTCGGTCGCTCGCCACATTTGACCCGACGATCCCCGTGCTGGCCGTGCCGGGCACCGACAAGACGATCAAGGCCATGGCGCATTTCGACACGGTCGTGACGCGAGCACAGATGGCTGAAGAGATACGGGACTGGCGGGGCTGCATCGACAAACAAAACCCGACGCAGCTGTTACCGCCGTGGATTTGGACCTTTGGCGCCAAGGGCGACAACTCCCTCATGTCTGTCGGGGTGGTCGCCTGGGAGACGGAAGCGTCTGCAGACGCCTGCGACGCCATCCTCGACGGGCCGCACGGCATCCGCACCGGCAGCGCGGGCGCGCAGGCCCTGGGGCAGGCCAGCCCGCCGCTAAGGTTCCTGGCCATGCTGCACCCGACCAAGGAGAGCTACACGCTGTGGTTTAGGAACATACACGGCGGCGCGAGCGGCGCGGAGCTCGCGGCGCTCATCAGGGCCAGGGTTTGGATCCCGACGCACGACTCCATGTATACCTACAGCGGCCCCGTCGGCCGTCTCGTGTTCGAGTCCCTGGGTGACGAGGGTAAGCTCGCGGGGGACGGGACGGATGGGAGGCCCGAGATTGTGCACGTGGGCAACGGGTTGAGCTACCCGCTGGATACCAGGGCGACGTGAAGAGACAGACAGGGAGATGGAGAGAGGTCATAAATGGATTTTTTGGGGTCTGTGTGGTCTTGGTCTTTCTTTTTTTTTTCCCTTTCTGCACAGATACCTCGTGTCTCCTTCCTCTTTTGGTTTGGCCAACTTGGCAAGCCTTGTCAACCGTGTTGCGGTTTGACAGTTTCAACTGCCGAAACGAACTCATTTGAGAGGCCCAAATTCGAACAAACGTGCGCCGCCCTGTATTTGCACCCACAGACAAAAGTCGAACCATTTTCAACCTATCAAAAGCGCACAGAAGACAAAAAGACTGTGAGGTTGGTTGGGCAATAGTAAAGCCCGTTCCCCTGCCAGAATCGTGTGTCAAAAATGGAAAGACATGTCCAAGAGGCGAAAAGGCTGAGCAAACCCGGGGAAAATGCTCCTCTCCTCTTCCCCAAAGTCAATTCAATTTGCCATTTGCTGCCAGGTTTGGATCAGATGATGCCAATAATTTTGGTGAGCGCCTGGTGGTCCCGCCACTTGAATCCTTCCATCCACCTACAGTAGATGCCTGCTTAGGGGATTCTACATACCTTGCTTGGCCGTCTATGAACTTCAGCTTCCTCATTTGCAGGATTCTTCTCTTTTTTAGCGACGGCGGCAAAGAAAAAAAAATCCCAGCAATACGCCGACAAAGCCAGGGATTTTTATTACAACGAGGGATTCCCAATCGGCGCTCGAACTGAAACGAGACGGATTCGCTTTGCACGTGAGCGGATGCCTGGGAAATACGAGAGTTTTGCGCTTGACTGATTGGACAACCGGCGCTAAACCGCGATGGCTGCGAGGGCGGCGCGGTCGTCTAGCTCGGGGCTAGCAAAAGGGGGGGGACCGTGAACGCTTCGCGATAGCAGGCGTGCACGCGCGTTCGCAAGAGAAGGGGGAGCGGCGTGACCGGTGTTAGCTGTCGACAAAGGAGAAGAAAAAAAAGGGTAAGATTTTGTTTGCAGGATGTTGGGAATTTCGGGTTTCCCTGATTTTCGCTGTATGATTCTTCAGTTTTGACAAGGTGAGTGAAACGGCGCGTTTGTGATGTCCAAACGAAGAATATACTGTTCGAAAAGGGTAAGTATATGACAAGGTATTATGACGTAGTTGGGCCTGTCGGAGATATACTATCTAATGCGTGCATATATTGCTGTCAGGTACTACATGTCAACGACTCGCTTCGCTGCGTCCTGGACAACTTCTCCGACCTTGCCAATTCACCAATAGGGAACAAAGTAGAACAAAAAAAGTCCGGCGATCCACGGCGCAGGCGCACAGAAGATCAAAAAGAAGCCTTCAGATTCTTGGCCCGGTGGCCCGTTCACCCCTGAGATGGCTGCTCCGGACCTAACGGTGCACTAGAACTAAAACTGCTGCAGATTCGATTTCCACGCCTTTTTTCGCACTTGGATTAACACAGGGCAAAAATCCCGTGCATGGACGTTTGCGTGGGAATGAGTAGACATGGCAAAGTATTACAAGAGTCATTTGGCACCCGTTCCTATTCGTGAAGGTTGTCGTTGCCAAGGGACCTTTGCAACCTTTAAGGGTGCTCATGTTGCCATGCCACGGATTGAAAGGACGTTTAAATTCTCAACCCAAAAAGAAAAGAAAACCCCACCAAGGTTTTGATTAATACAAGAGACCCAAAAAAAAAACAAAAAAAAAATGTCTAAACCGCGGGAAGACGCAGCGGGCAAGCCTTCAGTTCAAGTTCAAGCGCCCCCAGTCAGCCTCCTGAACAACGCCCACGCAAGCATCAGTCTCAGCAGCAGGCGCCGCAGCTCGCCCGTGGCGCCCCTCCAGCGGTTCGACTCGCTCAACAAGACTGCCAATTTCTGCACCACGACCGTCGCGGTCATCTCGCCGCCGCCGACCCCCCACTCGCCTCGCTTCGCGCACAAGCGGGAGACGCTCGCGCTGCCGCTCCGCCTGCGCAGCAACTCGGGGCTGTCGCTGCACACAAACTCGGCCGCCTTTAGGCAGTACACCGACTACAGCAACCTGGACGGGTCGCCCATCACGCCGAGCTTCTTCAACCAGGACGCCACCACTTTTGCCATCGACTCTGCGTTTAGGCCGCGGACGAGCGGCCAAGATGCGCCTAGTGGTGGAGGTGGCGGTGGTGGTGGTGGTGGTGAGGGGTTGTCGTCTAATCAGTACAGAAACGGCAGGAGGGAGAGCATGGCGAGCGTGCTGACTTCGTCGCCTTCGAAGACGGGGTCGTGTCCGGTGCTGTGCGTGCCCGAGTTCTTCACCAAGGATGTCATCCAGATTGTGCTGCAGAGCCAGACCACGTTTGACAGGCTGATGTGGTACGCCGAAAGGCACAAGTCGACGGATGGAATGGAGTATCTAGCCAAGGTAAGTTTCGATGTTTACAAGCTGTTTGCAAGCAAGACGCAATTGAGAAAAAGTATCTTCAAGATTATCCCCAAGATTTGTACTAAAAAAAAACCTTCAAAAAACCCCGTCGCCAGCTCAAAGAGTACCAACAATCGGTAAACAGCGTCACGGCCAGCCTATCCCGCATCAGCACAGAAAACACCTCCTTCGCGGCAACCACGCCGCTGCACCTCCCCTCGGGCATCTCGCGCCACCTCAACGCCGATGTCAAGCACATCACGGCCTCGGTGCTCCCGGCGCTCGAGAACGTCTTCCGCGACGCCAAGGCCCACATCGAGCAGCGCATCATCCGCGACCTGTACCCGGGCTTCGTCAAGAACCAGCTCTCGCTCGCCACCGAGGCCGCCCTCGCCACCGCCAACAGGGGCTCGTTCCAGTCGCGCTTCCCGGGCCTGGCCGCGTCCTTTTGCCTCACCGATCCGCTGCTGCCCGACAACCCCATCGCGTTTGCGTCGGACGGCTTCCTGGGCCTCAGCGGCTGCCCGCGCGAGGAGGTGGTTGGTCAGAACTGCCGCTTCCTCCAGGGCGGCGGCCTGCAGAACCTGGGCGTGACTAGGATCAAGAGCGCCGTCAGCTCAGCCAGCGCGGGCAGCGCGGGCAGCAGCGTGGGTAGCGTGGGCGAGGGAGCGAGTCACGGCGCAGACGGCGGGGTTGAGACGGTGCTGAACTACACGCGCGACGCCCACGGAAACCTCAAGCCCTTTTGGAATCTGCTCTTCGTCTGCCCCCTGAGGAACAGCACAGGCAAGATCACATACTATCTCAATGCGCAGATCAACATATCCGAGGCGGTGGGCTCCGACAAGGAGGTGCTCGAGATATTGAGCGTGAGGCCCTCCGAGCCCGACAGTCTCCCTCCTTCAACATCATCGTCGTCGTCGTCATCCCCCATCCTCGGCCTCTCCCATGCCATCACGGCCCCCAGCCCATCCTACACTGGCCGGTTCAACAACACCAGCCAAGAATCCATGCTAGCCGCGCAGCAGCAAAAGCAGCAGCAGCAGCAGCAGACACCAAAGCGACGCTCCACAACCCGCGGCTTCAGCTTCATGAGCTTCCGCAAGAACCACAACTCAGACTCCAAGTCGTCGCGCGGACAATCCCGCGCCTCCACCTTCCCCGAGCCGGTCTCCTCCTCCTACCCCGGCCCAGACCAACTCCACCTCCCCACGGCCTCTCCCTCCGCCAGCTCCAGGAGCACAACGCCCAACACCACAGCCTCGTCCACCCTGGATTCCGCCAGCACCGCCGCCACCCAGCAGCAATCCCCAGACCACCCGGGCGCCTACGCCCGGCACATGGTGCTCGAGTACGCGGCCGGCGACAAGGCCTCGCGGGGCAGCAGCAGCAGCAGCAGCAGCAGCCACCGCCACCAGCTGCGGTGCGCGTTTGCGTCGCCCGGCGCCCTGGCGGCGCTGGGGCTCTCGACGCTCGACGAGGTGCGCGACCGCGACGTCTTTGACGTGCTGGGCGAGACGGGCGCCGCGTCCAAGGCGGTGCGGCGGGGCATCCTGTCCAAGGTCGCGGGCGGGGAGAATGTGAGCGTCAGGCTGCGGGTGGGCGGCGGCGGTGCCTTCTCGGGGTCCCACTCTCCGGCGCAGCAGCAGTCTGGCTATCAAAGCTGCGTCGTCGGTCCCGATCAGCAGTGGAGCGTCGAGGCGGCGCTGGATCGGCTCGCGGACTGGAGGCACGCGCACCATTCCGTCGATGACGTCTCGCGGCACGGGCGCGAGGCCGCCTTCCACTTCACGCCGCTGAAGGATGCGGCCGGGTGCGTGCGCTGGGTGGTGTTGATTGTCGTGCCTGTGAGGGTCAGGAGGGCGACATGATTTATTTCCATTGGCCATTTGGCCTTTGCTCATCTCTTCTTCTTCTTCTTTTTTTTATAATCTCTTCTTTCCTTTGTCGAAACGCATCGAGGAGAAATACCACCAGCTGGGTTTGGAAAGCATACTTATATATACACACATCTATGGCATCGCAAAGGGGGGCATAGGATATAAAAATTAGATAGCATATTAGATTTCCCAAGTACATATAATGAGAAACGAACCTCTTTTTTGTCGACCCATCTTTTTTACAGACCAGATCCAGCAGCAAACCTCGCAAACTCGCTCCTGTAATTACCGCCACGCACCTCGTCGCCACCCACACTCCTCTCCTGCTGCCCTTTTCCAAACCCCGTATACTGGCTCAGACTCGGCGGCAGGTCTTCAACCCTGGTGCCCCACTTGCTCTCCCTCGGGCCCAGCGTCAACTCCAGCTCCCTGCCCTCCGTGAAGAAGGAATGCCCGATCCAGTTCTTGTTGTACGGCTTCCCGTCCAGCTTGGCGCTCTGTATGTAGATGTTTTTGTACTCGACGTCGAACCCGACCGTCTTGATCCGTGCCGTCTTGCCCGTCTCGGGGTTCGTGACGTTGACGGCCCGGAAGAAGGGCGGCGTGATGAGGTAGACGTCCTGGCCCGCGTTCGGAAACAGGCCCAGCATGCCAAAAGCCACAAACGAGCCCATGGCGCCGCCGTCGTCGTTGCCCGGCAGTCCCCCCGTCGTCGGGGTGAAGAAGCGCGGGATGTAAAAGTGACACCGCTTCGCCGAGAGCCCCGGCCGGCCCGCGTAGTGGTACTGGTACACGGTCAAGAAGGATGGTTCGTTGCCGATGTAGGTGATGTTGCGGTCGTGGAGGAAGTCGAGCCGTCGCACAAACTCGGATGGTCCGCCGTATGTCGCGACCAGCTTGGCCTGGTCGTGGGGTACAAAGCTGTGGTAGGTGGGTTGGTGGGTTAGTTGCTTTGCGCTCTTGTCTGTTTTGTAAAAGTGCCGGGAGGATTGTCAATACTTGAATTGACTTACAATCCATACTCCCACAGACTACTCTCGTACGTCTCCTGCCCATTGTTCTGCAGCGAGCAAGACCCGCCGTTTTTCGAAATGTTGCTACAGTTCAGCGGGTTCTGGTACCCAAACGTCTGGTTCATGAACTTGGGCTGGAAGAACCCCTTGAACCCGGTATCGGTCCCGTTGTCGAACTTGGACGTCTGGTCCTTCTTGAACAGAGCCTGCCAGTTCCCGCTGCGCCCGCGGTACTTCTCCTTGTCCTGCTGCCTGTCCAGTCCCCCCGCGATCTGCGACACGCAAAAGTCGTTGTAGCTGTACTCGAGCGTCCGCGACACGCTCCTCGTCAGGGTCCCGAACCCCTTGTAGTCGAAATCCTGCACGGGTATGTACCCGAGGTCCTTCCAGCTGTCGAGCCCACCGCGGCCCTCGATCGACCAGTCGTACGGCTCCTCCTCGGCGTCCTTGACCACGGCGTCGTACCCGGCATTCCAGTCTATGCCCTCCTTGATGCCCTTGACGTACGCGTCGGCCAGCACGTTGTCGGCGTTGGACCCGCCCTGCGTGTAGCCTTTGCACAGCGACATGCGGCAGTCGGGCAGCCACCCGACGTGTCGCCAGACGTCGATCAGCGAGCGGACGATCTGCGCGACGGCGGGCGGGTCGACGACGGTCAGGAACGGGATCTGCGACCGGAACGAGTCCCAGAGACAGTAGAACGAATCAAAGTACGGCTCGCCGTTGCCCTCGCCGTACAGCGGGTTCTCGCCAGTGTAGTTCTGCGGGCTGATCATGGTGCGGTAGATGCCGCTGTAAAAGTTGGTGACGTGGGACTGGTCGATGCCCACCGAGTCGACGTCGACGACCGACAGCTTCTTCCTCCACGCGGCGACGGCGGCCTCCTGCGCCGACTCAAAGTCAAACTTTGGCATCTCCTGCTCCGCGTTCCGGCAGGCCTGGTCGGTGCTGATGAAGCTGGTGGCGGTGCGGGCCAGGATGGGCTTGTCGGCGTTTTTGAAGCGCACATACGCCCCCGCCGGCAGAGGGTACCCGTTTATGCCCCGCGACACCCCCAGAGTCTTGACCTTGTTGGACGCTCGGCTGTCGACCCAGATCCCGCTGTCGAGCATCTCGGCGCCTTTGAAGTCGGTGCAGAAATAGGAGACGTAGCTTCCTTGCCCGAAGCTCGGCTGGAAACGCGCTGTTTTTGTTATTGTCGGCGGTCGCCCTTGCAGAAACAAATAACAATACGAAATTTCAGAACAGAGAACAGAGAACATACCATTTCCAAAGATCCTTCCAGTCGGCACATCAACCGTAATCGTCCCATTATCCTGCCTCGAATCCGACAGATCCGACAGATCCTGAAAGATCAACGGCTCCGACGGCCTGCCGTCCGGCGCCTTTGCCGGAAACGCAAACCTAAACAGCGCCGTCCGTTGCGTGGTGGTCATGTCGACCTTGACCCCCGAGTCCAGCCTGATTCCAAAATACCCAGGCGTGGCCGACACGTTCTTGAGCTTGAACCCGCCAAACGCGACCCTGGACCTCTTTGGAAACGCGCAATTGTCCACCTCGCCCCCCTTGCAGCCCGCGTACCCAAACAGCGGAAACGTGCCCAGCGACGGGGTGCTGCCGACGCCCGAGTCGTGCATGGCGCTGAAGCCCGTGACGAAGCTCTTGCCGTCGAGCGAGAAGCCGCCCTGGTTGCTGCTCGAGTTGGTGTCGGCCACGGCCTTGGCCATGCCGTACGGCAGCGTCGCGCCGGGAAAGACGTTGCCGCCGTTGGCCGCGCCCACCAGCGGGTTGACGTAGTGCAGCGGGTCGAACTGGGCGCTGCCGAGCCGGGCGCCTGCCACCAGGAGCAGCATTGCCCCGGTGGGGAGGGACAGTGAAGGCATTCTTTTTTTTTCTTTTTTTTTCTTTTTTTGCTCTCGACCAGGGGCAGGGGTCGCGGTCAACGATCGCAAGTCCAGGGAAAGTTGGGGAGGAGTGAGCAGTGACCAAGGGCATCAGCACGTCCCAATCTTTTGTCAGGCGGGAATGATGCGGTATTTATTAACCTATCTCGGGTTCTAGTTCTCAAAGACTGCAACCCAAACTAAACCGATCAGCAGCATAGACCCGACTGAATCGACGCAGAAAACAGACCAGATTTACTTGCCGAGATGATGGGATGCGATGCCGATAGCTGCAAGGAAGCTTGCTTAGCTTGCTGGGCATCCAGATTACGCTGCCGATTGTTGGCCCATACATGACCCCTGAATAGCCCCAAGCCAGGGGGCCAACATTCGTTCCGTCTAGACTCGATATGTTCTGTGGGCGACTTCCGACGACCATGTATACTTTTTTTGATAGCTGCTGGGCCGAATTATTTTGTACAAAATACATGCGGCCGTAACCCCACGTTGGGGACTAAGTTTAAAATCTGGTAGGGATGAGCTTGATGGCGATTCCTCGATCGATCCTTGGCTAACGGCTGACAAGATAAAAAAAATGACTCTGGCGGACAAGGGCGAGCTCCATGACTCTTGGGGAAATCGCTGCAAACTATCAAAGCTCACAAATATCAAAATAAGAACCAGCTTAGCCAAAACGTAGGCAGACGATATGCTTTCTTCGACCTGTCGACGGTGCCAGGTCCAAGGGCTTGTTGAGGAAAAGGGTATGCGCCATGCGCATTGCAATTTAGACAACGCAGAAATTATTGGACAATGACAGCAGCATGCGGATATGTTCTTTGCGGCATGTGGAAGCTGCATTTTAAGTGCATGTCATCTGAACATTGCTGAATGAATAGTCTTGTCGTTATCGCCATCAACTTCAAGGCAGCTGCCACGACACGTGTACGAGCATGAAGGACTCATGACTGACCGAGGCACGTGAATATCATTATATTGGGCTGTAATCAAATATTACTCGAGCAAAATGTCCTTGTAGGGATGAATGCCAAGTTCTGCTTCTTATGCATACTTTCTCCATTTGCCCTTTTGTGCAGAATCGGCGGTCCTTGCCTTCCGCTGCCGGCTTTCCTCGAGCAACTTCAGGTGATTCTCAGCCCGCCACTCGCAAATGTCGGCAAATTGGCAATAGCGGCATTTGTCGGCCTCCTCGACGGGGACTCCATTAGCCGGCCTCTCGCCACGCCACCACTCCATGTGGTCTTCCAGGCAAGACGGCAGGTTCTCATCGGCAACATTGAAATTGTGATGGCCGATAAGGGCACCCACATCAGAGTCTTCCTCGTCTTCCATGCTCAAGTCAATATCGATCTCCTTCTTTCGCTTCGGCAAACCCCTGTACCGGTATTCGATTGATACCACTTGGCCGAGGGAAGCTTCGCCCCTGGGAAACGTCTGCTTGAGTTCGTTCTTGAGTAGTGGAATGAGTTGCCTCAGGGATCGATAGCGAAGTCGCTCATCAGCAGGCATAGAGGATCGGGCTGAGGCTGCCGTGGTCGTGTCCTCTGTTCCACTCGAATAGTCACTATCTTGTGATGCAGAATCCGGGGATTGCGGCGTTGAAGTCGAATCCTGAAACACTTCGTCATGCAAAGATCCGATCTGAGCCAGGAACAGGTCGGAGAATGGTAAATCAGGGTCGAGACCATATCTTCGGTAAACGTGCAGATAATCAAGTCTGCCCGCAGCCATATCCGCCAAGAACCGGTGGTAGAGATATAGCTGTATCATCGCGGGACGCAAGTGAACCTTGCTGGGAAGAGACCAATGCCCTCTGGTCTTGACATCAAAAAGCCAGACCTTGCGAGCCGGCCCTCTCAGATCCTGCGAAGGATTCACACCACTGAAAAAGTCGGTAATCTTGTGTTTCTCACTCAACTTAGCCGCCTCCTCCTGGCTCCCAGACTGACTCAAAAGCTCCTCCTCAAACTGAGGATCTGGATGCTGAACACTGAGGCCGTCGATCAAGCCATTGACAACATGACCATCCACCAGACCCCACACTTCCAGCTCGCGCGTCAGGCCGTCGTCGCGCAGCGTGCGCAGCCCTTGTATGATGTTCCAGATCTTGAGCCCAAACGCGTCCTCCTTGGTCATGACCTCGACGCGCACCGTCCGGTACACCTCGCGCTCGAGCTGCTCGTGTATCTTGGTGCCGCCCTTCATGGCGGCCGTCCTGGGCTTGCGCCCTCCGAGCCGCGTCAGGGTGTACTCGTGCTGCTGTTCGCACCATACCAGCGACGAAAAGTCCGTGACGGACAGCGGTTTTCTGGGAAAGGTTCGGAAGCGAGCGAGTGGGGACTTGAGCGGCTGTGCCGCCTGGTTATTGGAGGAAGATGATTGGGGCAAATCTTCAATATCGGGGTTTGGAGCAGATTTGATAGCCGAAAGTGGAACGCTCACTAGGCGCTTCGGAGTTAGTTAGAAGTTTGCTATCGTCGCGTGATTTTCCTTTGGCAGGTTTTTAGGTAGGTATCAATGAAAGGTGACTGTGGACATACAATCGGGGTAGCGTACGTCCGCCGGCTTGCCGGATGCAAATTCGGCGCTTTGGTCAGAAATGTTCGAGACGATAGAGCCAGAGTTGACACGTCTCTGGCCATTAAACCCGCCGAAGCGTGAAGTTTGCGCGCCATCGTCATAGCCGAGCCTTGGCCCGATTGAGGCTGTGTCGGCGACGCTGTCAATATCGATGGCTTCGGTCCAGGGACTTGCGGGGAACGCGGCTGTGATGTCGGCCTGGAGGTTAGGGACGGTTTTTGAGGTCCGCGCGGGAAGCAGCCTCTTTGCCGTGGCGCGCTGGTCGACGGTTGTTATAGTGGTGATGGTTGTCTCAGAGCCGGCGCTAGAAGAGCGGGGGCGTCGCGCAGGGTCTTGAGCGTGGTCTGCAATGTTGGAAAGGAGCAATTCGTCCTCTAGCGATAGATCCCAGCCAAACTCGTCTTCATCATCTTGCACAGCTGGTCGAGCCATTTCGTCGCTGCAAGGTTGGATGCATTGTGAGGGGTGAAGCAGCCTCGACTTAACTCGTGGTTGAAGGTGTTGGGCTTTGTCGCAGTGCAAGTTGCCTCCCGATCCCGATCCCCACCCACCAAAACAATGCAGTCACCGCATCAGGCAGACGCGAGTTAGTGTGACCACTCACGTCATCACGTGAAGGAAGGGATCGCAAGGGATTGAGAAACCTGGCGTTATACGAAGTGACTCGGAAACCATTCGGAAGGGCACCTAAGTATGACTGTGATGAGTTGAGCACTTGGTGAATTGATTTGTTTAACAAAAAAAAAAAAAAAAAAAAAAGTATACCAAAAAAATTCACAGTGCCAGGCGGTTAACACTCAGAGGCGGGGCAAGGTTATCAATCTGAATATTAGCTGTGGCTGACATATAAGTGCTATTAAAATGCATGTAAAATGGCGCGAGCTGGTGTTGATCAACCACGTTTTTACACATTCTTCAGCACTTAGCCGTACTCTTGCAAACGCTGCATTGACTGCACCCAGCACAGCGGCCAGTTGAGACCGTATGGCGCAGTCATCACATAGCCGCAGGCTGTGCCAATCAGCCGAGCGCCTGGCCATGTCAGCTCTCAATTGCCAAGTTACCAAGCACTGCAGTGTTCAATCCAAGGCAGCAGCAGCAATTTCGTCCCATCGCAAGGCGGTCTTTTTTGACAGGTGTTAAAACCTTCAATCACTGGTTTTCTTATAACAGGGAACCTTCCTTTCGAAGCTCTCCTGGCAGAAAATACCAAAAAAAATTGCAACCTGTCGCTGTACCGCGTCCAGTTCATCCCTTCTCATCTTTTTCCTGGTTTCGGCCTCGCCCCAAAAAGGGAAGTCCCAGGACACACAGACACCCGCACATTTACCATAGTAAAAAAAAAAAAGTCCCAAATCCATGTCGCAAAACACCCAACCCCACCCACGGGCCTTGGCCGACGCCGGGGAGGAGCAGCAGCTGCTGCACCACCGGGGAAAGGCCGTCCTCGGCGAAAGCCTGCTACCACCACCACCACCACCGTCCGCCGCCGCCGCTGCCGCCACAACCAAGACGCCCAGCACGGGCCGGGTTGGACCCTCGCTCATGGACCTCCCCACTGAGCTGCACATACTCATCAGCCAAGAGCTCATCTACCCGGATGCGCTCTCGCTCAAGCACACGAGCAGGCACTTTTACGACCTGACCTACACGGGCGTCAAGCTCAAGGTTTCGTGGCTTATGCAGAGGCGCCAGCTGCACCTCGAATGTCCAAACGACACGCGCTGTGATCTGGGGAGTGATTTGCGGTTTTGCAGGGGTAGTGTGAGGTATGGCTTTCTTCTTTTTTTTTCCTTCTTCTTTTTCCTTCTTCCCTTGAAGCTTCTTTTCTTCTTATGGTTCGTTTCTTTTGCTTCTTGGCCCAATTTTATGTAATATCGGTCTCATCTCGCTTCTTATATTTTTCTGCAAAGAAACCAAAAATGCTGACTATCAACCCTATCAACCTCACTCCTCAGGCTTCTCATGCAACGACGCCGTGAACATGTCGAGTGCGATAGTCGTCCCGGCCTGGGTTGTCTGGTATTTGGCACCCCGGTCTGCACCCACCGCCAGCAGCCACTCCAGCGCATACGCCGCTGGCTCAAGTCTCGGCTCACCATCGAGCTACAGTGGCTGCTACTAGCTGCTGCGTTGGTTGTCCTTTGTTGGATGTGGCTTCCACAACTCTCGGCATACCTTGCGCCATCGACATAGTCGTCTTGTCGTAGGACTTGGCTGTGTGAATTTTTTTCATTTTTTTTTTTTTGATCCCGAGTTTGTCTCTGCACATCATATCCACATTCGTATTTTTTGCGTTGTCTGGGTTGTATTCAATTTTGACGTTTTATTGTTGTAATGATAGTGTGTGCGATCTTTTCTTTTTCCTCCTTTGAGCGAGCAACCGATTGCTACTATACCCCATTATATGCGCGGTCTTAATGTCTAATCATGCTTTAATGTAGCCTTGACTCCATTCACACGCAAGATCACAATTTCAGACTTGCACTGATTTTTTTTTTTTCATATCGTCGATGCCAGTACCGACGCAAGCCGAAAATCTACGCGAGTCCCTCTTGACTCGCTTTTTCCCCGGTTCCTCCGATGTCCGGCATGTTCGGGACTATTTGTATTCTAATTACACCACTGCGTACGTACGCAAAACTATGTGGTGTCTTGCGTGCGAATCATTCAGCCAGAGTATCTCAATGTGTCAGCTTTCTTTTTCAAGCCCATGAGTCCCACTTGCAAAAGCACAGGGAGCGTTCCCATGAACCTGGGACAGATAGCCAAATGGAGCCACAATGCCAAGACCCTGACGGGATCAGATATGTGGCAACCGCAGGGTCCTCGATGGGGAAAACGTCATTGCGTTATCTTAAGCTTACCATCATAAGTCGTAGGGGGGGTTTGTTGAGTAGTGGGCATCAAGGTTATCATCGAACATCTCAGCCCACTTGTCAGTGTTTTGCGTGTCAGACAAGAGTATGAAGGGGCGATAAGCTACCTTACCTGCCTATGATTGATTACATTGCTACGCTATTCGCAACTGGTGAAAAAGCTTTGCCGCGATTCAAAAGACACACGTGTATATGCAGAGATTGGGATCTTCCTGGTAGTTTCTTGTTGCGCACTCTTGGGCACAGCTGCTTGGTCGAAACAGCTTGCGCCCAGGGAAATTCCATCAAACATCTTGTTTGCGGGGAATAACCATTGGTGGGAATCGAGAAACTATCCACAAAAGATGCCTCCTATTTAAGACTAGCTTATAAATCACATCTCTATCGCGACTTGGGCGCAATTCGAGCCGAGGAGGCAACATTGTGTCAAGATGTTGACTATATACGCGGACTGCCTGGGAGAATGCTTGCGCAAACATGAAGTTTTTGAACATGAGATTCAGATATATTTGGGTGGTATTTTTTAACACAAGTCGCCTACTAGCACACCCGCAAGGGTGGCAAAATAGGATTGAACAGCCCTATTCCATATGTGGTCAGCTCGTCATCAAGTTTACTTCCTTGCAGGAAAGTAACGGAACTGTCGCCAAGAAAACCCTATCCTAGACCTGGAGCCGGTCGACCTTGGCAATCTGGAACATCCCGGGAATGATGTGCGCGCGGGATCGCAGTCGAGCGCCAATCGCCCTTTTTTAGGTTTTTATTTGCTGCGCAGGCAATTACAGCAGAACAACGGATTTCGGGGCCGGGTTACATTCAATTATTTGAGCCAAGCCGGCGACTCGAGTCTACTCACACGTCCCGCTCTTGACCAAAAAAAAAAAAAATAAAAGAAAAAAAAATCAAGCCCTGGGAAATGTTGATCTTCTTAGTTGCTTTCGCTTGCCGCGTTGCGTGAACTCGTGGCGGTAAAGATGCAGGGGCCGAATTTGGAAGGGTTTCCCAATCCCGGCCCAAGGGCTTCTAGAACTAACAAATGCTGGGGGGGTTGGTGGACGGCATACGAGCAAAGCGGGTCGTTGCGTTGATGCATTTCATTGCTACTGGTCAGATATGTTAGGTACCGAAAACACTCACAAAAGTCTGTCTGTACGAAGAGACCAAGGAACTATACTAGGCTAGGTAGGCACTCCGTAAATAATCTGGATAGAGTTTATGGTTTGAGAGAGGGATTTTTGTGTGCTTTGTAAACGACCAATATTTCAGGCATGCAGGTAAATTATACCACAGTAGCTCAGGAGATGCGGATTGTGGTGCAGACGGAACCGGTACTTGTCGAGTCGGGTCGTGGGGTGGTTCGGGTATAAATAATATAACAAGGTATGTACTTGCATACCTAGCACCATCCACGGTAAGCAGCACGGTAGCTAAATAATGCGGTACCTATAAAGAAACCAAACCCTACCTAGTACCTACCCAATGTAGAAATAACGGAACCCTCGGAGATGCCGACCCAGACTGTTCAAATGTCGAGGGCTGCCCGGGTTCGCGATGTCAGTTCCCATGGTGGAAACAAGCCGAATTTCTGATGCCAACTCGTCCAAAGACGGCTTGTTTTAGAAAGGGCTGAGGTGTCGAAATGCCAACTTGGCATATTATAAACGTGCCTTACAAACTAAAAAAGAAGTTTTTGTTTTAATGGGTCAACATGGAAATGGACATGGGATGGACTCTTCTTCTTTTGTTTTTTTATCTTGGCATTCTTTTTCTTTTTCGCCTTTGCATCTTGGCTTCCTGCCATTGTGCAGGCAAGGTACGGAGTAACTCTTTGGGGTGTGGCATGTACTGTAACTGGGGCACCAGTTCTGCGGTCCCCACCTCGACTGGTAACGTCCCTGAATAAATCACCATCAATCAAAACCGAGTTTAAACTGGGCAGCCAACGTAAGACGCGGTGGTACCGATGCAAGAGCAAAAGTCAGCAGCGCAGCGCTCGCTCAGCAAGCAACAGAATACCACGTTGTTGTTATTATCTTGTTTCATTTTTTTTTTCAGGGCGCCCAGAGACTAGAAAATTTGCTCGGGCAGGCGACAAGTTGATGGTACACGTAAGTCGACGACGAGTCGCTTCTAGATTCGGTCCTATCCCATACCCGTCTCGGCGGGCAAAAGGCGACTAGACCCAGACCTGGACCCAAGCGACCTAGACCTACCTAGACCTAGTTCACTGTGTAGCCTCCCACACCTAGCAGCTTTTTTTCGGAGGTAGTAGTATATGCACCCCAAGACAACCCGCTTCCCATTTTTACCAAGGCCGTATTGTTTTTTTTTTTTCTTTACCGCCAGCCAGAGCCTTGGTCTTTGTCTAAAAGGGGTGAAGGGGTAGGTGTAGTTTAGCAAAAAAACGGGGGAAAAGAAAAAAACTCCCACTCCCCTCACCCCAAAAAAGCACCCAGGCTATCCCCAATTTACTGGGCGACCAAAAAAAAAAAAAAAAAAAAAAAAAAAAAAAGAGAGAGAGAGAGAGAGGGAGAACAAGAGAGAGCAGAGGCGGAGAACAAAAGAGAGGTACTTGCTGCAGCGATGGAATACCGAGTCAAGGCATTTACTCGCCCAGTGGGTGACGAAATGTAACAAGAGGAAAGCGGCCGCGCAGGTTCGGAGCACGTGCGGCGTTTTAAACTTCAGGCGAAACGTTAAATCGCGCCCTCCACCCTTTTCTTCCCCCTTCCCATCCTCTCATTATTTGGTTGCTGCCCGCTTCCCTTCGGTTCAATTGAATCTGACCTGAGTCGCTCACCACCCCTCCAATTGAGACGGAGGTTCCATGGGGTCGGTTTGAGGTTGCCAGGTAGAGGGAAACATCGACAAACTTTACACACTCTTCTCTTTCTCCTAGTTTCAAAACCGCTTTCTCAGCAACGAGTTGCAGATCGCATCAAATCTCACATACGGTTTTGGTAACGTTACCAAAAAAAAAACAGAAGAAAGAAAAAGTCACCATTATAGTATATTGCATACTGCGATTAAGCTTTTTTGACGACATCTTCATAAGGGCTTTTGTTGTTTGTAAAAGCTTTTGCAGTCTTTTTGTTTGCCAGAAACTTGCCCTTTCGTCATACATACTCCACCTTGGATAGCTGGAGAACAAAGGAACAGACAAACATACAGACAAGGTGCACAGACAGACGTTCGCCACGAAAAGCTCAACCCAAAAAAAAACCATATACCCAACCACACACCACCATCACACCTCCTCCCATCCCTTACCGCACACCTCCCTGACAGCCGACGCCCAAAATCCCCGCCCACCATGCAGCTAGGGGCGTCGGGGAGGTTAAACCTCGAATCGATGCCATGCGAGATCCTCCGCATGATCGTCGGGTGCTTCTCGCTCTCGCCATACGAGGCCGGCGAACCGGTCCTGAGCCCAGAGTTTCTAGAAAACAGGCGGGAGCTGCGCCGCCTGTGTCTGGTCTCGCGCAAGCTGTGGCACGCCGCCGTCCCGTTCCTGTACGAGGTCGTCATCACACACGGACCGGGCCAGGAAAAGTCCGACAGGAAGCTCCCGCCACTTCTGCTGCTGCTGAGAAGCCTGCTGGCGAACCCCGGGCTGAGGCCTAGGATACGGCACATGGCGTGCCTGGTCAGCCTCAAGGGGGCCAAGGTCACGTCGCAAGAGCTGGATGCGGTGCGGCGGTTGTGGAACTCTGAGTGCCTGGGGATAAGGATCCGGACGAGGGCGGACGTGAGGGTGCTGGAGCTGGCGGACCTGCCAGTCAGGATACGGAAGATCCGGAAGGGCAGGGAGGAGGATGAGGATAATACGCCGATGCTGACAGGGGACGAAGCCGAAGACGAATACGAAACTTCCTACCTCGCCGAGACGACGCGAATGCCGGACCGGGCGGAACTGGACGGGCTAGGGGAGCGCATATTCGCCGCCATCCTCTGCCTGGCGTCGAAACTAGACTCGGTGGCGTTTCAGATGCCGCGGTGCGCGACGGTGCCGACAAAAGTGGACGAGATCAAGTGCACGGTGACGAGTGGCATCATCGACCGGGCGATGCGGGACGAGGTCGTGGGCTCCAACGTACTGCAGAACTTGACCACGGTCAAGGTGCAGCCCGACATGCGCATGTTTATGTACTACGGGTGGGACGACGAGACTGGAGACGACGAGGAGCCCTGCCGCGGCGTACGGCTTGACGCATGCCCGGGCTTGTTCAACGCGCCAAACATCACAACAGTAGAAGGGTTCAAGGACAGCGGGGGATGGGACAGGCTACCGACGCAGACGAAAAACGTCAAGGTTGCGGGGATCCTGGAGCCGGATACCGTCAGCACGATATGCGACTACCCAAACCTCGAACGATTAACTATACGGCCGGCAGCATTAGACATGGCCAAGGCGGATATCGAAGACGACGAGTTCAACTCGGCGCTGCTGAAGCGGGCAGACACGCTGAAGCAGCTCGACTTTAGAACAATGGGGAACGAAACATTAACCACGAGCTACGGGCCCGAAAAGAGGCTACACTGCTTGCCAAAGATGCACAAGCTGGAGGACCTGACCATCGAGCTCTTTGCACTTTTTGGCACATCAGACAAGCTCCGAACCCAAGGACCGCTGGCAGACCTCTTACCCCAGGAAGACGGTGTCATCAGCAGCAGCAGCAGCAGCAGCAGTAGCGGCTCCTGCCACCACGCAAACGGAGCATGGCAGCACAGCCGACCAAAATCCGGCAGCAGCCTGCGGAGGCTGCAGATCCTGGAGCAGTGGACGTACGGTGATCCCGTGTGCCCCCTGCGGGGTGGGGACGCTAGCGTCTTGAGTGCGTACCGCGAGGCGCTCAGGGGGGTCCTGCTCGACTTTGCAAAGGACTGCGGGGCGCAGCGGCTGCCCAGGCTGGAGAAGTTCCGCTTCGTGAGGCACGAGATGGCGGCCCTCTCGGATGGCAAGAGCGCAGAGGCCATCGGGCAGCGCGAGATGGAGGAGAAGACGAGGGCGGACTTTGAGCACCTCAAGCAGCTGTTTGCCGAAGAGGGGGTTTGCATGGAGGTGGCGGTGTGAAGGAGATGAGAGCAAAAGATACAAAAAAAAGAAAGAAAACCATTTATAATCATTTCGATTTATTTAGACTGGCTACATGATCAATCAGCATGGCATAGTCACATTATCTGTTCTATATTTTACTTGACCATTTTAGTGGTCGTCCTTTTCGTCTCTCTTGCTCGTCCCTTTGCGTTTTCTTTTCCTTTTTTTCGCGTCCTTCGTCAGTCAATTTGGGAGGGAGCCGATACGTAGAGAAACTGGGTCCAGGAGACCTTGACAGGGGGTCTGTCTGTGCTGTTTCCAACTGCCCCGCGGCGAACGAAAAGAGACAAAACAGCCGTCTTTTTTTCGAGGCAAGAATAACCGAGTGAGAGAAATAGCACGACACGGGTTGAGGTCGTGTTGAGGAAAAAAGAGACGAGCGCATTAACCGCTTTTGCTTCGGATAGTAACCCTCGAACAGGAACGCTCAAAATTCGAAATGGCGGTTCGATCGAGTCAAGCATACCGCAGGTAACATATAGCTCATTATTTACACATCGAATAAGCTCGGTGTTCGGTTGGTTGTTTTTTGCTCACCTTAAAAAAGCTACCTTACCTACCCCAGAGACTGCTTTCCGGCTCTTTTGCTGTGACGTTCTTGGCAGCTTGGCAATGGCTCCCACTCATGTGCGGACTTGCCTGATCGGGGGCATCCACACACAGCAGTTTCTAGTCTAGAACATGGAGGGTCTTGAAAATCCACAAGGGTGCTTGCTAATTTACGTAAACATTGTACTTGCAGTGGATTTACTATGTAGAATCGACCTACGCTTACATTTACAGTAAGTATATTTAGTATATTATTCCTGAACGTACCTATAAATTTTATTGCCCCAAGAAAACAAGCTGACTGCCGGCAGTGTGGGGAGCTGGGAAACGTCCTCCATCACAAAAACCGGGTGTTTTTTTTTTTTTTTTTTTTTTTTTTCCTTTGCATTCTTTGCGGGGTACTGTGTGTTTGCGTCCAAACCATATCCACCAGTAAAAAACAGCTGTGCCCCTACACCCGATATACATACAAAAAAACGAGGTCTTGACCACTTTAGAGCTAATCCAAAATCCTATCTCTGTCCTTAAGATCATAGCAACAATAAGATTACAGCACCCAGTTCTGTGTGCTCCAAGACGACCTCTACCAGGTCATAGATGACAACAAACGTACTCTTGATCTCGCCAGCATGGATTCAACTTATCCCACCGATCGTGACTCTCCAGGATCGACGCGTTACCCGCAATGAACAAATCACGCCTGGCCCGCGTGATAGCCACGTTGCCATGATTCTTCACGCTGAGGAACCCGATGCCCCGGCTATTTTCTCCGCGAACGCAGGAGACGAGAATATAAGTCTCTCTCCTGGCCCTGGAACAAGTCGACCGTGAATACTAGGCGTTCGAGGGAGGTCTTTGACACGCCTTTCCTCCTGCTGAGGCGTTGGCAAATCAGGTCCGGCTGTCCAGAGTAAAAAGTGATTGTTCCGATCTGATCCTGTGTGACACTGTCGTCGCTCATCACCATATCAAAGCACTGGACGATCCTTTGAGTCTCTTGGTCGTTTGCCAGAGACGGGCCATCGCCCTAGTACACTACATGCTTTCACATCTGTCAGAAAGCGAGCGACAAGGGACGAATCTCGACCATGGTCGATGGGGCATAGCGAGGTGTCAAGACCAAGAATGCTGGGAATATTCAGCACAAGAACAGGAGCTCCTCACCACTGCCAAGAAAATTAACCTTCTTCGCATGCCACTGGACACACAACATGGGTCTGATTTGACGTTTCGCATGGGGACGGCAGACCTTGAACGCGACCCGCCAGTGCCTCATTATGTTGCGATATCATGTGTTTGGGCACAAATGCATCCAATCACCAAACGCCACCTGGGGAATTGGCTACCATCTCCGACGCGCCCATCATCACTGGGGCCAGTTGATACGCCGATATGGCTGGACTTCTTTTGCATTCCCCAAAGCGACGCCTTTGAGGATCGCCAAAACTCTTGCCCTCGGACTGATGCCAACCGTGTACGAGAAGGCGAGCTAGAAGGCAAAAACAGCGGAGAAAGCGCGTGCGGACCTGGTCAAGGCTGGGGACAGCTCTACGAGCTCCATCAGAATGACAAGCTGTGATGCATACGCAGCGGACGTAAACAGCCATTCAAGACGATACTACCGGTAGACTGAATATTGTAGTCTACAACAAAGGCCGTGCGAACATCGCTATCAACCCCCGCCCTAACAGCATCACACCCGACATACCCAAGCTGTCAAACAAGCTCAGAGCAATCCATGAGTCCCCCACAGCACCCAAGGCCGACGGGGTTGGCAGCGAGTCAGTCACTTAGTTTGGGCAGCCAGCGAATCCAAATCCAACTCCTCCTTCCTCCGACGGACCTGCAGTTTGACATTAGAGGCAAGGTATCTCATCCCCATGACCCTGGGCTTCGCGTCCTCGTAGCCCTCGGCGACCTTCCAGTCGTACTTCAGAACCATGTGCGCCAGGGCGATCTTGAGCGCGGTGGTGACAAAGAAGCGTCCCGGGCACGAGTGGATGCCGTGGCCAAAGGCGTGGTGGTCGGGGGTGACGGTAACCATGGGTGCCTTGGACGCTCCGGACGGCAGCTTACGCATCTCCATGAAGCGACGGGGGTTGTAGCGTTCCGGTTCTGGATATATGTCTTCGTCCATCATCATTCTTGTGCCGTCCATGCCAAGCACGGTTCCCTTTTTGATGGTGAATCCATTGCTCATTGTTACGTCCTGGAGGGCCATTCTTTGGAAGTATACTTGAATTGAGAAATTTAGGTTGGATTTTTTTAGCCTGCAAAGTCTCCGAGGAAGAAAACAAAACAAAAAAAAAGAGAAGAAAAAATGCTTACAGGTTAACACAGGTCTTAATCTCACCGACTCTTTGAGGCAGCTGTCCATGAAGTCGAGTTTTTGCAAAGCTGCCTTGTTCAAACCATGCGTGCCAATCACCCTGATGACCTCCTCCCGCATGACAGATATGTATTCCGGATTGAGAGCGAGGTGGTGAAGGGTTTGCATCAAAGTGTCGGCCGTGTTGGGAATAGCAACCAAGAAGATGCCAATCTGGAACACGGCGTGATCTTTTTCACCGTCGCCGACTTCGTTTTCGTACCACTGGATCGAATCATCAAACGGATTGGGCTCGCCGCGAGCCAGAGCATCTTTGATGATGGCAGCCCGTCTTTCAAGATGGGGTTTCAAGACATCACGGCACTTTTGAAGTTTCCTCTTGATCCTGAAAGAAGCCGGCACCAAGCGGTAGATAATCGGGCGCAGAGACAGCGGCCAACCAGAGATGATGTTGCGCTGAGCGCCAATGTCCGAGATGTAGTCGAGCAAGGCTTTGAACCAGACTGGATCTTTGCATATATCTTTGCCCATGAATATCCGCGAGGACATGCGCGAAGCGAGGCGCAGTATGCTGAAGGCGTCGATTTCAGTCCAGTCTGCAGCGTCTTAGTACAAGGAAAGGGATGGTTTTTTTTTTCTCTTTTCTTTTTCTTTTTCTTCTGAGTTTTGCGCAAGCGGACCATTCCATTACTAACCTTTGGAATCGGTAAAAATATCCGACAGGGCCAGACTGATTTCTTCAGATAAAGGCGCGGTAAATTTTTCTAATCAGGGTCAGTATTTGTTTCTGTTCAAGTAAGCAGAGCAGCCTGATGGGCGACTTGGACTTGCCCAATTTCTTGTTTACGTATTTGGGGATAATTTTCACCGTCGCCTCGGCAGCCCCAAACGGCTCAAAGCCTGGAAGGTACGCATGGACCAGAATCTGTTTTTAGTGAGTGCGCAAGTCAGCCAAACAAGAAAGAGAGAGAGAGAGACAGAGAGAAAGAGACAGAAAAAAAAATGAAAAATAGAGAAAACAACTCAAGACGGTAGATTCAACGACGCAGTCAATACATACTTTTTGAACAAACGCTGTTAAATCCAGAGCAGGGTTGTTCTTGAGCTCGGCGACGTACTGCGGTGGTAGGACGAGTATTTGGCCCATCTCCGCCGTCACTTTGTATGGTTGGTCTCCATACCTTTTGCTGCCTTGAGCCAGAATCTCGCGGGATTTTGCCAAGAATTCCTTTCGTTTTCTCGAGTCGGTCAGCTCAAAGGGCCGAGACGGAGTCACGTCGGGTACACCTCGATACTTGTCGCGCCTGCTGTAAGCCAAAGAGGCCAAGAGCAAGGCCGCGACTACGTACGACGCCCAGGCGGACGTCTGAGCGCCCAAGCCTGGAAAAGCCCCAGGCTGGGATATGGCAGAGAACGTTTCATTCGCCATTTCGAGCCAGCATATGAGTGCAGAAGACATGCAATGCAAAATTGGGAAAAAAAGGTCGCTACAGGCAGCATGACAAAAAGGAATGCCGAGTGTAATGGGTAGTTTTGACACTGCCTTATCCGGATCGGTATCCTTCCTCAAATCCGAAACCCGTCGCTCGCTACGGAAACCGGAGGCTGGCCATGCGTATACTGTTCCAACATACTTTGAGGTTCTGATCCTATTTTTGACCCACATACATGGTGTACACATCAAAGCATGTAGCTGCTGGGCACATCAATCAGCGCCACTAACAACACCCAATGGTGCGGATATCGGTGTCAGCGGCAAGGAATTCGGCCTGCTTTTTTATTTTATTTTCCTTGTTTTTTTTTTTTTTTTTTTTTTTTTTTTTCTTTTTTTTTTTTGGGAAAGTCAATATATAAAAGCCGCGACCCTCAAACTACTATAGTGGTAAAGGCAAATTTCAATACCCCTGTACAATAACCGCTGGTATGGACTTTGTGGACTTTGCCGACTTTGTTAATAGGTAGTTTTGAACCAAAGAAATAATTTGGGTATTTGATCGTTCCCGCGAACAGTCGAGTTAATAAAGGCCCACGCATACATATACGGCGACAAAGGTGGGAGTTTTTTTTTCGCCTGATACCGTGGTAAGCATACTGTTCTCGGGTCCGAGACTGACGCGGGGGTTAACTTTAAAATTGAGGGGAACCAATAATGTAGAACATAATATAATACGGTACTCAGTATATTGCCGGAAAAAAGAGGTTGTCATGATTTGCTACATAAGAAATATTCATTAGTCACGTAAGAAATATATATTAGCCATAATTTGGGTCAAACCCGAACCCCGCTGGCTCTCTTTCCATTCGTTCAACTCCGAGCCTGTCCTGCCTCACAGATCTAACTAGACTAGGGGGTAAGCGGACAAGATCCCCCAGTGCGTATGGCCGTATGTGATGAAACACGAAATCCAGTAGCCATGTAAAACAAATGTTAGATAGCCGCCTCGTTCTTCGCTGTTGCATTTAGTACCCAGGAGCCTGAATTGCCGCTTGCACTGAGATTGCCATACCAAAGATGTGCGGTACGTTATATAACACACCGGACACAGCTAACGCGAACCTCCAATGCAGCGTTTTTTTGGGGAAGCCCAAAGATTGACGGCAAACGCAGCTGGTCAACTATACTATGAACGTTTCACGGGCTTCAGCTTGACGAACAGGTCATCCTTCTCAATCAGCAGGAAGACCTTCTGTCGCTTCATCCAGTCGTCCTGTCCCGGGACGAGGGTAACGTCAAAGTTCCACAGCAGCCGCGAGATAACTAAGCGCATCTCGGAATAGGCGAGGTTCTTTCCGACGCAGTCCCGGGGACCAACCGCAAATGGCCGGAACGCGGCCTTGTTATCTTTGTCGTAGATGCTTTCGTAGAAAGGATTGCTTCGAGGCAACCAACGCTCGGGGGCAAAAGTGAGAGGGTTGACAAAGTTGTCCGGGTTGTGGTGCGTAGCCCATTGGTAGATGGATACGACGGTCTAGATTGGTATCTGGTTAGCGTCTGGATGCCTAGAGAGAAGAGGTAGGGTGAAGAAAGACGAGAAAAAAAAAAGAAAAAAAAAAGACTTACTCCTTCTGGAATATAGTATCCGCCAACCTCGGCTCCAGGCGATATGCGGGGAGGCGTGTCGGCAGCAGGTGGGTATATGCGCAGGATCTCCTCGAGACAGGCGTTGAGGTACGGCAAGCCTTCGAGGGTTTGCATGGTGATCTGGTCTTCCGAAGTAAAAGAGCGGATCTCTTCCACAAGGCGCCGGTAGGCTTGAGGGGTGCGGGATAGGTAGAAAATGAGGCCACAGAGCGCCGTGGCTGTGGTCTCGCTGCCGGCGACGATCAAAACTCTCGAGTTGGTGAGTATCTCGGGGTGCGTCAGACCCTCACCGTCCTTGCTCTTGCGAAGGAGATATGTCATGAAGTCCTTGCGGGCGTCGGGCCCCAGGGCAATGCGCTTCTCGGTGGTCGCGGCGGCCATCTCGATGATCGCCATGTTGCGCCGGAGCTCTTTCTTGCCCATCAGCTTGACCAGAGGCGAGAGGAATTTGAAGTTGTCCATGAAGTTCCCCATGGCGTTTGCCTTGGCGGTGTCGAAGATCATGGACACAAAGGGGTGGTATCCGCCGTTTGCCATGCATCCGAACGGCTCGCCCAAGGCCAAATCGCCAACAATGTCAAACGTCAAGTAGTTGAGCCAGTTTGAAATGTCGACATCGGCGTCTTTGGCCGCGAATTCGTGCATCCGACCGATGAAGAAGTCCAAGTGAGTCTGGACATAGGTTTCCTGCTCCTTCAAGGCCGTCACAGAAAAGGCGCGGGCCACGGTCCTTCGCTGGCGCCGATGGTCGTCGCGCAGGGCCGGGAGAAGACCCAGTCTGCCGACTTGATACGTCCTGATGTCCTTGTCAAATTCGGGCAGGTTGGGACGGCGCTGGTAGATGTCGGACCATCCAATCGAACCATCCACTGAGACGCGGTCCGGGGCGAATCTCACCATGCGTCCATACTTGGCATGCAGCTCCGTCGTGCTCATGACCCAGGTGCCTAGAATCTTGTCCCTGACCAGAAAAGGCAGACTCGTTATGGCGTAGAGGCGAGGGCCTGGCAACTTGGCCAGCGGGTGAAAGTACAGTCGGTAGATGGCCACTGAAGCAAGGTAGCCGAGGACCTGTAGGATAGCGAGTTAGCCGAGTTGGCGCTACAAGTCCACGACCGAGTACCCAAATCGACTTACCAAAAGGACCCCTAACCCCAAAGCCTGTGGGATGGACATAGTAGAGCGCGGAAGACTCGGCTTACAGAACAGAGTTGAAAATTGGAATGGGAAATCAAACAAGTAACAAAAAAAAAATAAAAAAAATTATGATGAAGCTGCTTGTTTCTTCAAGCCAAGTTTGGTTTGTACGTCAAAGTGGAATATGGGACGACATCGCCGCACCTGTCTGTATTTATATTCTTTTCGTTCTATCCATAATCAAACCCTAACTGAACAGTCTGGCTACTTGTCGGAGCTTGACTCTGTGCTCCCATTCTCCCCGCTCCGTAACTAGCGCTCCGTTCCGTACGTTATCCACCCAAAACCTGGAGAAGAATGGGCTCTGTTCACTCACTTTACTATAATGGCATGGGTAAAAATACTACTCCCCCTATACAGTGTCCGCTGGTGTGGGCTTTGTGGGTTTTGCCGATTTTGGTAATAGTTTTGAACAAAAAAGTCATTGGGGTACTTGATGGTTCCCGTAAAAAGTTAAACTAACAAAGGCCCACGCACACATATACGGCGACAAGGGGTGTTTTTTTTCGCCTGCCACCGTGGTAGACCAGGGATCTACCGGGATATCATGTAACTTTTGGTGGCTTAGCCTACCTGGCAGGGCTGCAACACGCCAGTATTACTATGGCATCGTGCGAAAACCACCGTACGTTGATGCGTGGGCTTTCACAAACTTGACTGTTCGCGGGAAGCTACAAGTACCTTAATTTTTTTTTTTTTTTTTTTTTTTCAAAAACTATTACCAAAGCCAGCAATAACTATAGGGCCCACACCACCAAACAAATGTGTCATTGGAGGAATTTTACCCTATCACCATTGTTAGTGCTTGGGAGGGGAACGGTTCGAAAGGGGTAACCTGGAGCGTTTTCCCGCATTCAAAGGCTTTTGAATTTTTTGTCTAAATCTTTGATTGGAATTTGCTATTTCTCTGAATGGCGAGACTTGTTGTGCACATTTTGCCCTCACATTAGAGGACAGTGACCCGTAGGTGTCCCTCCACAAAACGTAGTGTCCTGGCCATACGTCAAGACGTCGTAGTCCTCCCCCCTCACGAGCCTTGCCCAATCTGGTGGCATATGTTTAATATGAGGGTTGTGCGGGGCGCGAGGGAGTGTTGGCCAGGGTTTGAGTTTGACAGTTCTCCGGGTAACGGACAGGATTAGGAGTCCAAAGTAATGCGAGATTCAAGAGGGTACTCTAGTAAGGAATGTTTTCGGTTTTGTATTTATTAGTGTGTGCCCAATTATGCACACCGGATATATAATAAATATTCCAACGTCAAAAGGATGGCTCTGTGGTGGCGCGGCCGCCATGTCATGACAGCCCCACACGGGTTCGGGCTGAACGCATAACATGCATTTCTGACGCGATCGGGCGCGAGGCACTTCGCCCCTTCTTCTTTCTACTATTTCCTACCTTGGCTTTTAGTTCTAGGTTTTTAAATGCATCTATTCATTCAATAATTAAACTGTAGCCCTGTTTCTGTACGATACGGGTTATTACACAGAAGATCGCCAGCACCGCCCGGAAATCTTAGCCTCTCGTCGGCTTTTATCGGGAATTTAAAAAATTAAATTTCTTTTATTGTGTGTGATGAACAACCTTGAATTCCGTAATCCGGCGGACAAAAATCTTTGAATCACCTGACAAGATGCTATAAACAGGGACAAGGGCGAGCTACGTATTTACTGTGGCTTCAGAATTTACGTGTAGGTGCAGGGTAAATTAGAATATTTCTCCATTCTACAATAGGCCCACGAGTGCATTCATCCAAGGGTAGATGGGAAAGAGTGTGCACGTGACTGTTGCTGCAACATCGACAATTTGACCGAATGATCAGCTTGGAAGTCTTTTTTGCTGGAGGGTTCTCTTGAAGAAAAATATACATTCAGTAGTGTGAAAAATCCTGCGTCATTTTTTCGGTTCTATTCCAGTCATTAAAAGTGACATCTGTAGCGTATTTACCTCCTACTTTGGATAGGTACCGTACCTACTCCAAACTTGATTGTCAGCTAGCATGTGTTTATGCGGTTTTAGGTCGCCGTTCAAAATATCGACGTCATCGTTCAGTGGCCCGTGAACATCAACGCGTCACGCACTGGTAAGACGCATGCAGGCAGTCCGCAACGTCGATACACATAATTAAGATATCCCCTCGAGATTCAGAATTGCTCAAAAGACAAAAAAAAAAAAGAAAGAGCGACACAAATAGCCCGAAATGAAATAATGAACTTTTAGCCATACAAAAAGTTCAACCACCAGCCATGGACATCCAAATCCTCACCTGCTGCGGCATCTGCGCGCCCTCGGAGGAGGCAGAGCGCCAGCCGCTTCTTCCCGAGTATGACGACGAGACGGCGATGCAGGCCGCCCTGCACCAAAAACTGCACACGTACCAGATGCTGCGTGCGCTGACCAAGGGCTACATGCCGTCCAACGACCAGGCAATTGTCAACCTCCGCACGCTCTTGGCGTCGGAGCTGCTGAATCCGCCGGCCGACGACGACGACCTGAGCGACTCTGGGCGCGCCGTGCTGCACTATTCCAAGCAGACCATCAGCCACCTCATGGAGCTGCTGCAGCACAAGAATGCGGACGACCAGATCCAGGACTTTGTATGGTGCCTCTCGCAGGCGAGGATGTCTGTCGACATGGAGGATATTGTCGAGCGGGCGGGTAGGGCGCAGGCGCGGGCCAACACGGCTGCTGGTGAGTAGTATTTTTCTGTATCGCTGGGGGGGCTTGTCGTCTCGGGGGGAAAAGAATTGGCTGACCAAAGTGATAGCCTACAGCAGCCTCAAGACCGTGGGGTCGTTGCTGCTAACCAACTCTGACTTTCGCATGTTTTTGTCCGACCTGGGCACCATCGGCAAGGAGGTCTTTAGCGACACGGCGATGAAGCTTTCCAGCGTTTCAAAGGACGTCGCCAAGCAGATCGAACCTTCGGCTGAGGAGCAGCAGACCTTGAAGAAGGAGAGTGAGCTTGACAAGACGAATGGCAAGCCGTCGGCGTCAGACGATAATGCATCATCCGAGGATAAGCCTAGCAAAGAGAACCTGGAGAGCGAGGTGGCATCGGTGACTAAAGCGGTTGCCAACGGAGCTACTGAAGTTGTTGGTGAAGCACAACACAGCCTGGTCGATCACCTGCAGGGCGATGAGAAGGATGCCCTGCTGAATCGTCTGCGCAGGACCGTGGCGAACCTCCGCCAGCGCACGGATTATTCGGATTCCGTGTCTACACTATCCCTACTCTTAAAACGATACGCTACAGTCTACTCTCATGTCGTTGAGGACACCCTTCGCGCTGCCGATGAGGACGTCAGCGTCAACAGAGAGACGGACAAAGCCCTCAGGAATTTTTGGTCGCTGATCAGGTCCTTTGGCGACGCCAAGGAATGGGACGAGCTGGAAAAGCGCTTCAAGGTGGTGTATGAGCATGGACGCAGCGACCCCGAATTCGACGAGCTAGTCCGCCAGATTGGCAATGCTGTGCAGGAGCTGCTCGCCGACCCATCCTTTTTTGAACATGCAGAGGAGCGTTTCCAGACGCTCCGCGGCCAGTCGAAACAGCTGGCTACCCGATCAGCGCTCAGAGACGACGTAGACGCGCTTCTCGCACAGCTGCAGTCGACTGTACAGTCTGTCCTCCGCGATGCCGACGTCTCTCGACTTTTGACGACAGCAGGCAAGGTCCTGAAGCTCCTCTCGCCCAAGAACCAATACGTCAACACAGATCTAATCACCGACTGCATCAACGTCTTCGTGCCAATGATGGTGCAAGGTATACAGTACGTGCCGATCCCGCGCCTTGAAGTCTCGACGCCGGATGTGGATCTCCTCCTGGAAAACCTGATCCTCGAGCCGGGCAGGACGGTCAACGGGTCCTCCTTCTTGCCCTACAAACTCCGCGTCGAGACCAAGAATGACCTCGAGATACGCAAAACCCGCCTGAACCGCACGGCATCTGCCGTCCAGTCCATCGTCACCATCAAGCTCGACGGGCTGTCGATCGCAGCCAAAGACGTCGGCTTCTGGCTCCGCGTGCACTCTGGCCTGATGCGGTTCTCGGACGAGGGCATCGCGTCTTTCAGCCTCGACGAGCGCGGCATCGACGTGCACATCGAGGTGGAGGTGGGCAAGGAGAGGCTGGAGAAGATGCTCACGCTGAGGTCGGTGCGGGTCGTCATCCACCAGCTCGACTACACGCTGCGCAAGAGCAAGTTCGCCCTGGGCGCCTGGGCCATGAAGCCCTTTATCCTGCCCCTGATGAAGAAGACGCTGGAGCTGCAGATCGCCACGGCCGTCTCGGACTCGCTCCAGGCTGCCAACCGCGAGCTCCTGTTTGCTCGCGAGCGGCTCCGCGCCACGCGGGTCGCGGACCCAGACAGCCTGTGGACCTTTGTCAAGGCCGTCGGAGCCAGGCTGGCGCCCGAGGACGATCCGGACCTGGACGTCCGCGTCGGCGTGACGGAGCCCGGCAAGGGTGTGTTCAAGGGCGTCTATGCGCCGGGAAGCCTGGTCAAGCTGTGGAACGAGGAGGCTGCGCGGGCCAAGGACCGGATCAGGGAGCAGAGTGGCGATGGTTGGAGGAACGACATTTTCGACGTGCAGACCGTGCCTACGATGGGAGACACTCCGGGATTACTTGGTTGAGCGGGTTATGCATCGGTGCTTTTTTGTTCTTATTTATTAATTTCCAGGGACAACAGTACAGTCTTGATATTTATTTTCAGGTCTTGGCCTGTCTAACGAAGCAAAAGTTTTGGTAAAACACGCAAAGCGTGTAGTTGCATCGAGAGAAACGATGGCGCTGGGTTTGACATGGACAGCATCAGTAAGGTGTCGGAATCGTAGCAGTAGCAGGAAGCGCAAGGATGGCGATGCGTCCGGGACCTTGAGCTACAGGGGCGTTGTCCTGTTGGGCGGGGACTCGGGCTTTCTTGCCTGCCCGCGTGGAGGAAGGACGTCGCAAGCCCCGGAATGACAACTTTTGGGCCGAGGATGCCCTTTTTAGTACTTACCCCAGTCGCCCACACCTACCCGTGGGATGGAGATTTGGTAGATTAAGAAGGGGGCCCCCTTGATTGGGAAAAGAGGGCGGATTAAACGGACCGTCAGATAGCCGGTTGTTTTTTTTTTTTGAGATGAGTTGTTGCTTGAAGGAGGAAAATGTTTGGGCGCTGGCTACCAGTCAGGCCGAGGAAAATGGCTAAAGAATATTGTTTTGTGATTAGGGACGCTCCTGCAGGTGCGGGGTACTGTAGGTGGCATGAGTGCAATCAAGGATTGGGTGTTGTCGGTTCGTTGCTGCATCGGGCAAGTTCTTGCAAGTGAAATGAGATGTGATTGGCACAATGCTTCATACAGATTTAACTGGGGGGTAAATTGACAACACAACGCTGAATAGGAGGTATAAAGGGGCCTAACATGTTTGGCGGGTTGGATTCCGATGAAACAAAATGCAGTTACTTTGACTAATTCTAGAACTAGTCGCAAAAGACGCAACTACAACATGTGGTGTCTGATCCAATCACTAGCATGGAAAGACGTATTACGACGGAGTATATTCTCACAATTGATGTCGAGACGATATAACATGCTTCAGCCCCTAACCCCCGCTCGTGCCAAGCACCACATGCTAATGGTAAAAACAAAAAAAAAAAAAAAAAGATGCAGAAGAATAGAAGATGACAAAGGAAATAACAAAGATGCCGAAAAAGGTATGATGATGATGATGATGATGATGATGATGATGACGGAGGAAGGATACATGCAAAGTATTGCTGCTTGGATACATGTGTAGTGGGCCCTGCCAAAAAAAAAGTGGTTCTCCTCAAACTCCCGAGTTCTTGGGTCAATTATATGTACATTAAATATAAGGGAAAGAGAAAAAAAAAAAGGCAATCTTCTTTCTTCTCAAGATACCGTCATTTCTTTTTCTTCCTTTATAACCTCTCTATTTCATAACTACCACCTCCCGCTTCGAAAAATAAAACTGCCCCTCACAGCCCCCTTTGGGTATACCAACATTAAGAAAAACAAATAAAGAGTCTCTTTAGGCCGAATACCTCCGGGCCATCCTCTTTGTCGGAGCGGGGGTGTGCTCCGCGGCCGGTGCGGCGGCGGAGGAGTGTGCGGCCTCGGGCGAGGATGGAGCGGCGGAGGGTGCTGCCGAAGCGTGCGGCATCGACGATGCGGCAGGCGAGGCTGGCTCGTGCGGCATGATGGGTGCCCCAGCCGGGGGCGGCATGGGGTGTGCAGCGGGCGGCGGCGGCGGCATATGGGCGGGCGGTGCGGCGGCCGGAGGAGGCATGTGCGAAGGCGGCGCAGCAGCGGGGGGAGGCATGTGCGAAGGTGGTGCGGCGGCCGGGGGCGGCGGCATGTGAGCAGGAGGCGCCGGGGGTGCCTGGTGCTGGGGCGGCATGACGACCTTGGGGGGCGCGACGTGGGGAGGGGGAGGAGGAGGAGGAGGCATGGCGTGCGACGGGGGAGCACTGTGGCTGGCCCCGACGGTGACGGTGACGGTCTGGGCCGGGGCGGGGACGTGCTGGGTGACGACGCTGGTGTGGACGACGGGGACCTGGACGGTGTGAACGACGGTGTGGATCTGGTTCTGGCCGCCCTGGGTGACGGTGTGGACGACCTGGTGCACCGAGGTCACGGTGACGGCCTGGCCGTGCTGGGTGACGGTCACATGCACGGGAACCTCCTTGGTGACCGTCTTCTCGCTGCCCGGGGCCTGGTGGGTGACGGTGACGTGGACGGGGACCTCCTTGGTGACGGTCGCCGGGGGCGCAACCGGGGCGGGAGCAACCTGGGCGGACTCGGTGACCGTCTTGACAAGCTCCTTGGTGACCGTCTTCTCGACGGCCTGGCCCTGGTGGGTGACGGTAACGTGGACGGGGACCTCCTTGGTAACAGTCTGGGGAGGGGCAATCGGTGCCGGGGCGACCTGAGCAGACTCGGTGATGGTCTTGATGACCTCCTTGGTCTCGGTGACGGCGTGAGTGACGGCCTGCGTGATCGTGACGGGAGCGCCGGCCTGGGTGTAGGTGACCGTCACAGGGGCGCCGGCTTGAGTCTGAGTAACTGCGTGCGTGACAGTGACGGGAGCGCCGGCCTGGGTATAGGTGACCGTCACAGGGGCACCGGCTTGCGTCTGCGTAACCGTGACGGGGGCGCCGGCCTGGGTATAGGTGACCGTCACAGGGGCACCGGCTTGCGTCTGCGTAACCGTGACGGGGGCGCCGGCCTGGGTGTAGGTGACAGTGACCGGAGCGCCGGCCTGCGTCTGAGTAACTGCGTGCGTGACAGTGACGGGAGCGCCGGCCTGAGTGTAAGTAACCGTCACAGGGGCGCCGGCTTGCGTCTGCGTAACAGTGACCGGTGCGCCAGTCTGGGTCACGGTGCGGATCATCTCCTTGGTCACAGTGGTGGGAGGGACGATGGGCGCAGGGGCGACCTGGGCGGACTCGGTAACGGTGCGAACGACCTCCTTGGTCTGGGTCTGGGTCTGGCTCACAGCGTGAGTGACGGCCTGCGTGACGGTGCGGACGACCTCCTTGGTAACCTGCACCGGCTGTCCCTGCTGGGTAGAGGTGACCGTCTTGACCACCTCCTTGACCTGGGTCGAGACCACCGGGACGGTCTTGACAACATCGCGGGTCTGGGTCTGGGTCTGCGTAAGGACCTTGCTGACGACCTGGGTCTGCACAACGGGGACGGTCTTGACCACCTCCTTGGTCTGAGTCACGTGAACCGTCTTGACGACATCGCGAGTCTGGGTGACGATCTTCTCCTTGACCTGGGTAACCGGGATCGACTTGACCACCTCCTTGGTTTGCGTAACAATCTTCTCCTGGACCTTGGTAACGGGCACCTCGCGGGTCTGGGTGACGATCTTCTCCTTGACCTGGGTGACGGGCACCGTCTTGACCACCTCCTTGGTCTGGGTCTGGACGACCGTCTTGACCACCTCCTTAGTCTGGACCTTGGTCTGCGTTTGCGTGACGTGCACCGTCTGGGGAGGCAGGGTCTTGACAACCTCCTTGGTCGAGACGACGGTCGACGGAGGAAGCGTCTTGATGACCTCCTTCTTTTCAACCTTGGTCGAGACCACCGTCTTGATGGCGGTCTGGGTCACGTGCACCGTTTGAGGCGGCAGTGTCTTGGTAACCTCCTTCGTCTGCACCTTGGTGACCTCCTTCGTGGCGGTCTGCGTCACGTGGACCGTCTTGGTGGCAGTCTGGGTGACGTGAACCGTCTGCGGCGGGAGCGTCTTGGTGGCGGTCTGGGTGACGTGGACCGTCTTCTCAACCGTCTTCTCGACCGTCTTCGGGGGCAGTGTCTTTTCCACAGTCTTCGGAGGCAGCGTCTTCTCGACCGTCTGCGGCGGGAGCGTGTGGTTCACCTCCTTGGTGACGTGCTGCGTCTGCGTGACGTGCTCGGTGATGGTCGTCGGTTTGCACTCGGCAGGCTGTGCGGGTGCCGGCGGCGGGTTCCTCTTGTCGGCTCGTGCGGGCGAGGCAGTCGCTGTGGCCAAGAGGGCAAATAGGACGAGTGAGACTCGGGGAAGCATTATGTATGTAGTCTGCTACGAGCAGACTCGTTGGTATCACGGGTGAAAATGGGTAAGGACTGACAACTGCTTCTGGATGAGCAGTGGTTGTTGTTCTCTTTTTCTTCGATCCTTTCCCTCGCGACGAAAAAAAAATAAACACCAAAGCCTACAATATCAAATAGGAGGTCTTTGGCAAACGAATGAGACCTGCTCCGTAATGAATGGAAGGCAGCAATGGGCAGTGACTGCAAAGAATGAAAGGGTTGGAAGGGGATGAGAAAAAAGGAAGGTAAAGGTAAAAAAAGAATAAAAGGAATGTGAACCAACAGTATGCAACAAGCTCGTCTACTGCAGCTTCTCCAACCGAGAAGATGAATTAGATAAGCCTCACACTGTAAGCTCGTAAGAAACGAATCAACATGGGTGCCGGCCAACGAAGGGAAAGGGGAGCTGTGACGTCGGAAAAAAAAAATAAAGAAAACGAAAAGCAGACGGATAGAAAGGGGCAAAGAGGGACGCCGAGAAAAAGATGTGCAGCAGGAGCGAGGTTGGTTTCCTTATACGGCGGCATCATGATCGGCTCCATATGGTAAGCGTCTGCTTGGCGGACCGTGTACAGTCCCGGTAGTGATGGGGGGGCGCAGGGGTTGTTTTTTTTTTTTTTCTCCCTCTCTCTCGAGGCAATGGCCCCGGCCCCGGGAACGCAAAGAGTGTGCCAAGTGCCTACCAAGCGAGTATCAGCCTAGGACAGAAGCAGGTAAGTAAACAAAGCTATCCTGTAATGGGGCCCGCTTGCGATGGCATGATCAAGCCGTTGCGGAGGGCAGGAGAAAAAAAAATCTAGGCTCTAGACTTGGGCTTGAATGGATGCCGAGATCAATCTTGGTCTACTCCATCCGGATGACCCGAAGGGCGGGAAAAGCAAATAGACAAAGCATCACGACGGAGCGATGCCCATCGTTGCCGTGTCAGATTTGTTTGCTCTCTATGGCGGATGAATAGATACCAGGCAGCAGATACATGTTGCTGCTCTTACTTTTGCTGTCAGCCATCTTGACGTTGGTCTTGGCGTGTACGGTTGTCAGGGGGGGAAAGATGTTGATAATGGAGCACGTGGAGATGGACATGGAGTCCAACAGTGTGTTTTGAACGCTCTGACGAAAAACACCCTGGGGGTGGCGGCCCCGTTTGGTGAATTGAGTTTCGGCACAGCGGCAACGCGGCAAGCTAGTTAGGTCTGTCTGACCATGATTTTGGATGTCGTTGCTGGTAGAGCAGATGGCTTGTGCTATGGCCATGATCGATTAGGCAGTCAAGCAGTCAAGCAGTCAAGCAGTCTAGATGGCTTAGTCTCGGATCGGAGCAAAATCCAGGTCGAGTTCTTGCCTACCTAGACAGATACCAAGTAATTACTTAGTATGTAGATTGCTGGTTTGCTTACTCCTCCAACAACGGTACGATATTGGCGTGGTGTCGAATCTCTCCGTGGATCATTGCCTGCCGGGGTCATGTTCGGTTGCAGATGCGAGCGACTAGGGTCGGGTCTAGGTGCCTTGCCTTGGGTGGGAGGTACGATGCCGCGTAGTACGGTGAGTTACATAAAGAATGCAGGGCCCACACCTCCCGTAATTCCGGTCCGGACTAACCCCTGGCTGTATTTTTAATCCATCCGAACTCTTGACGTGTTTGACGACCCAGAAGGATAGATAATGTTTTGGCAGGTGACACACGCCATTGTTGATATCGAGTCCAGCCCTTTTTTGTCACTCGAATGTGTACATGTTGGTTTGTGAGCACTATTAGTTCGCCTTGCCCACCTTGGGGTTGCCTACAGAGTGTAGTATTTCTTGACAAAGACAGTGCGCCCGTTGCCCTTCCATTCCTATGATGGGCTGAGTGACAGCCAACTGACGGCGTCGGGATCCCCGGGATTTGCCGCACCAAAAGGCTTAGGTTTCATGCATATGCTTGCATTCACGCTGCGGCGAGAACGTTTCTGTCTCTTTCGGTCCCTTGCAGGTGGTGTGGGCTACGTTGGGTTGCCTTTCAGGAACGAACGCGTTGCAATAGGTCGGGTAGGGCAGGGTAGGGCACGAAGATAAGGCTGGCTGCAGCTTGGGTCGTAGAGAAGCACGATATTGCAGAAGAACAAAAGAAAAGAAATGAACTTGTTTCTAGATTGGACTTGGACTCCGCACGTGCTAAAGGTGGGGGGTTCTGCGGGGCTATTCTCCACGTTTCTGAGATCAATCCAACATCTCTTCTGCAGCCCCTTGCTAACCTGCCTTGGTGAACATCGTCAGGCTGAGCTGAACCCGAATGTTTGAGCCCCTTACCTGCGCGGCGCAGACGAAAATGCCAAGATCATCCACTGCTCCAGAAGCTAAACTGTTGTCGCAAGCATCATTGACCGCGATTGTGATCCAACTTGCGGCGGCCCTAGCCAGTCTTGCCAGTCTCCTTGTCTTGTCGCAAAAACTGCAGCTAGCCATTGGTCTGAGACTGTGGCTGGATTGGTTTATAGGGCAGCTCGGTTCGCCACTTTTTTTTGACATGTTTCTGTTTCTATGAAGAAGAGATTTTTTGCAATATCCGACAAGCCGACTTGCAGCAAACAAGGAGAAGACAAAAAGAAATTCAACGCCAAAAGAAAGCGAGAAAAAAAAAAGAGTAGCGACAGACTGAAAGTCAAAGGAACCAGGCCAGCCTGGTAAAAGAATTGGGCCCGAAACTCGCCAATGTGGTGATGACCCCTTGGTTTGGCTTGGCGCCAATAACACCAAGATTTTGTTTTTGACTTGACATGGTGGGCGATGGCGATGCTCGATGGTCAGCAGCACAACCACGGTAAATTGTGAAATACCGCCGAACCGGGTCCATTATGACTGCTGTCAGCTCCATCGTGCTGGGAAACTCTATCTATTTGGGTCGGTAGGATAGGCACCTTTTCTATGGTATCACCGTCACAACCCGGAGATCCTATCCGCAACTTGAGATGATGATTTGACTTTTAGTCACTGTGGCCACGAGGGGAAGAGAAAAGACAAACACGCCGAAGATCACAACCACACCGGTAAGCCCAAAACTCAAAAACTCAAAATTTCAAGGTACGGATGCATTTGCATTAATGACGTTCCTTCGCTTCCGTCCCTAGTGCCATCTGGTAATAGGAACAATATAAGCTGTGCTCCATCATCCGAAATTTGACAGGCCTGCCTTGACCTTTTTTTTTTTGGTCTCCTCTCTTTTTGTTCCGCGCGCGCTCGCAAAGTCCATCGTACGATATTCGCACAGCCCAAAATCATCGTGCCGAAAAAAAAAGGCCCTATCTTGTTTACGTGGGTGGTATCCACTTCGACTACGCCGCGGCCCTGTACCACGGTGAAGGTTCTAACGTGGTAGACTAAAACATTCATGCTTTTTTTTTTCTGCCAATCTACGCTGGCACAACGCATACAGTGTGTGGAGAGGACTGTCAACAAGACTCTTTTGCACCACCTCAGCCCCGTTCATCAACCCCCTGGTCTTTTGGTGACTGGACCTTGATAGGATTACCTAAACAGACCTTAATTGTTTGGTGCACCTGCGGTACGAAGAGATTCCGAGTTTCACGATCCCGGATCGATGCCCACAATTCAAGGAGTGCAGCCTCTCGTCCTCCCCCCTGGTTCAGCGGGCGGGGGGGTTTTGGGTCTCCACCCAGACGGCCTGGCAAGGTGTCCAAGAATAAAAAAACAATTAAGCATACGAGCTTGTCCAAAACCCTTTTACCACGTAATTAATATAAAGTACGTTTCCCCTTTTGCAATTTTTTTTTCTTCTTGGTTGCCCACGACTCGTGTCTTGTTTCTCTTCCCCCCCTTAAGACCGTCTCATATTTGAGATGCCAGGGGAGGGGGAGCTCTGAAGCCCCAAACCAAAAAAAAAAGACATCCACTGCGGTCCCCCTAGCTTCCGTCCCATGTCCGACTTTTTCTTACTACGTTACTCGCGCCCGATGGTGAGCCGCGGTGGAAAAAAAAGGTGAAGTAAGCTCCGTAGTAGCCGCGCGTTTGTTCGGTTCGGCCACATTTTGACGTTTCCCCCCTTGTCGCTCGGTCGGCAACAAGGCAAAATTTTTGAAAGTGTTCAGTGTCCGCTTTGGCCTCCTCTTATTTTCCTTGCTACGCGAGATCACCGGTTTCAATTTCATTTGCTTTCTAGTGGTCTAGAACTCCCGATGAACAATCAAAGTCACCCCTTGCGATTATTCCACTTTTTTTACTTTGTAATGTCGCAGGTGGCGATGAATTACTTTGATGCGCTTTTATGGCATTTGCCCAAGTTTTTTGTTGAAAAAGCATGCGCCCGCCTGTTCTTTGTACGTACAAGTAAGAAAACAAAACTCAATGAGCGATTTGGTAGGTACCCACAGGTAGTCGACGATTACAAACGTGATCTTGTCGACAAACCTTTTTCCATTGACCTTGTTTTAGCGAAAAACCCGTAATTTTTGTTTCCGTCTCAACTCGAAGCGACTCAGCATGATCAACTTGCCAACTCTATAGTTCCGATCCGGGGTACTTGAACATAAATAACACCAAGATCGGATATTAGTAATGCTCAAGTTTCGAAAAAGTAGTTTATTTCAACGCGCCAAACTTGAGCACGTTTTCGGCATGCCGTATAAAATCGGGCTAGTGTAAACAAGATGCATATTTTCCTCGTCATTTTGCATCTTTCATTTTGGGCAATTGAAGGCACGGTCCGAAGTCGTATCAAGCTATGAGATTATTTTTCCCCGCTCGATCGCTGCCTTGGGACAAGTATTAATAACTAGATGGGATCAAGATCTCTTATGGAATGACAGTTACTACGCACGTAGTCGGGTAGACACAGATCTAGATAGAACTAGATCTAGACTAGTCTAGTCTATTGCTTATACATTGCCTTTCTGGGCAACCCTTCGCCTCCCCTCAACTACCTCAAGCTTATAGTTTTGACTGTCCTTGGTAATCAGAAGGTAATAAAATGACATTTGTATACCTAATGTGACTAGGAATAGTGCCCGAGAAGCACGGTGCAGGTTGCACTAGGTTTTAATATGACGGCGGACCAAAGCAACTTTGGATTTGCTAGTCTATATAAGGAATATTTTATGCGCTAGGAACCGATGAGTTTTGATCGTGTCTTGTTTCCAAATGGAGCTAAACATGATGCGTTGCGGAAGGATTTAAGTGTGTGAAGGACAGTCATACGAATGAATATTGTTTTGCTGCATCTCGATAGCGTGGTATAATAAACCTGTAGATGTAGTGTGCCAACAGCCAAAATTATGTGCGTCATGCTCTATATGAAACCCGATTTTCTAACAAAAACCCCGGATATCCGCCCATTTTTATTTTCCACAAACGCCTAGACATGATGAGAACGTAAAAAACACAAAAAAAACCAGCATGCAGCTCTTTCTACTCGACCTTGGGACAAAAGTCATAATTCTCCCCGGCGCGATTCCCCCACCACTTTGGAAAGGGAATGGCGGGCCCCGCAGCGCCAAACATGGCAAAGGAGAGCAGGAACAGCGCCGACAGCGCGGCGCCGTCAAAGGCCCCCGCGGTGGAGTAAAAGTAGTTTTTGAAGATGCGGGGCCTGTAGTTGCGCAGATAAAACTGGGCAAACAGGCCGCCGAGGATCTGGCTGAAGATGACGCACGTCTGCGTGGCGCCGATGGGTATCTCGCCGCAGTAGGTGAGCAGCTGCGGCAGGTTGATGTTTTCGGCCAGGTCCCAGCCTTTGATCTTGGGGACGAACTGAACAGACAAGGTTTTCTTTGTTAGCTTGGGAGGTGATGCGTAAAGTGACAAGTGAGCGTCGAGAGCAAAAAGAAAAGAAAAAAAAGACAAAAAAAAGACAACTCACGTAAACTATTGCCCTGTGGATGAGGACAAGCACCACGCCCAGAACCAGGCCCAGCGGCACGATGGAGTAGGCGCCGCCAGGAGCGTACAGGTACTTTGCCAGGGCCCAGGTGGCGGCGTTGGTGTTGTAGCTCTGGATGGTGGCGCCGCTCCACGAGTTGTTGCCGTCGCTGTTTACCAGGAGGTCGCGGTTGGTCTTGACGATGGAGCTCATGACGCCGTAGTTGATGAAGCCTCCGAGGATGGTGCCGTATACTTGGGTGAGAAACATGTCTCTGGGTGGGATTTTGACTGTGTCAACAAATCTAAAGGTTAGTGGTGGATTTGATGTCGTGTGGAATATCACAGACTGAGGCTGAAATAATGATGGACTCACGGTACTCTCCAATTTTTAGATCGTTGCATAGAGAATGGCACGAGCTGTGGTACAAGTGGGTCAGTTCAAGAATCGTTCAAGACAAAAAGAAACACGCGTACTGGAAGTATTACATGGTAACACACCTGATTACACTGTGACTCCACGCGGCAAAGTACATTGTGCCGATTGGACGCTCAGGAATGATTAAACCTGCCAACATCTTGGACAAGTTGTTGGTAGCAATAGCCAGGCCGAAACGAGAGAACAACATTGTGCTCTTTTGAGAGGAATTAGGTCAGCAGTTGATACACTAACAGAGTATTCAGTATTCACGGAAGGATGCAAAACTCACCAGAGGCGCAATTATGCACCCAAGCAGCAGTGATATCATGAAAGCCCCTGACATCAAGTTAGCAAGCGGACGATCAGGGGTATGCAGGAAACTGATAAGTGGCTAGGACCAGGGTACGAACACCAAGGCAGCGTAATATTCTGTGTCGTGACGACTATCAGCCCCAAGCTGAAGCTCACAAACAGGACAATGGCGAACCACCACCAAGGCGCCTCTTTGTAGTTGGCCTTCATGTGGTTGTGATGGCGATCTTTAAAGTCATCATTGTTGGCGCTTTTGAAAGAGTTGATGATGTCTTTGGCGTAAAAGACGGCACAGTGGGTAATCATGCCACCAATCTTTTGTTTTTTTTTCAAATTGCAACAGTGTCAGCTAGAGAAAGCCCTCCACAGAGACATGAGTGATACAAAAAGGGACTTACAGCAGCGTTGGCCATAAACAAACCCCAGACAAAAGTGCCCGAGAGTTGCGGGAGACCAAACCTCTCCAGCGCGGCGTGGTCGAGCTGGCCGGCTTCAAAGACCTGGGAGATGGGATAGATGGAGCCGTCGGCAGAGTGAAGCCTCGTGCTCATGAACGGTTGAGACTGGGCGTTGAAGGCATTGGTGTACCAGACGACCACCATCCCGATCATGCAGATGCCGAAGCCGAGGCCGGTGTGGAGCTGAGTGATGAGGGGAAGAGATGTGTTGTAAGATGTGATCTGTATGAAATAGTGGTGGCGTGGTTAGTTGTTTTCTTTTTTCTCTTTTTTTTCAAAAACATGAGCGACAAGAATTACAAACGAAGGGAGGTTTGCTTACATATTGCCAGTCAAAAGACAGCGAGAACAAACCAAGGCCCTCATTGTTGATGGACCCGCCAAAGAACCTCGTCAGGGTGGCTCCGAGATCGCCAGTAGCATGCATGGCAGCCAGACATGCTGATGAGTTGTGTTAGTGTGTGGGTCATGCTAGAAACTAGGGACCTCAGGAAAAGAAAACTCACGGATAGACACCGAGTTGAGCCACGGCCACATGTAGGCGGGCAGAAACTCATAGACAAACATGCAGGCAAAGGCAATCCAAAAGACCCTCAGCGGCTTGGAGGTCTTGAACTCCTGCCAGTGCAGGCTCTGCACGGTCTTGACGACGGGCAGGCTGCTCCAGTAGACGGCGTCGACGTGCCAGACGGCGATGGGGCGGATCAGGCCGCAGATGCCGTAGCCGAACAGGCTGATGGAGATGATGGACAGCACGACGGTCACGGGCTTGAGCTCGAGGTCGTAGAAGAGATCCTGCGCCGTAAAGGCCAGGATGGCCTCGGCCGCGTTGGACGAGGACGCGGCGGTGATGGCGCAGATGGCGTGCTCCTTGAGGCCCCAGGGCCCGGGGTTGACGACGGACGCGATGCGGATCCAGAGCGGCGGAGCGCCGGTGCTGCTGCTGCTGCTGCCCCTGCCGGCTCGCCACCTGGCCTCGAGCCGGTCGCCGCGGGGCAGCAGCGAGGCCCAGGCGGTGCCGGCAAAGTGCGCGATGAGCACGATGAAGAGCGACGACACCTCGATCTCGGTCGGCTTGAACTGGTAGATCTGGTACAGCGTGCTCTCAAACGCCGCCAGGCACGTGGCCAGGAATATGCTGCGAAACGTCAGCGCCGCGTCCCCGTCGTCCCGGAGCGGGAGCAGGTGGTTGGACACGTCCTCGCCCGAGATGATGATGACGTCCTCGTTGTCGCTGTCTTGGATGCTGTTGCTGCTGCTGCTGTTTTTTTCGTGCGTGCTGCTTCTACTACTACTGCTGCTGCTGCTGCTGCCGCCGCTGCTGGCATGTGCTTTGGATAATGTCGAGTCCACCTCCACCGCCGTGACGTTGACTTCTTTGCCAAGGCCCGGCTTTTTCTCCGATATACCGCCGCCACTCGTGGTGGCTGCGGTATTTGATATCTCCGGTTGTGATGACATGTTTTTCTTTTGTCTGATGTTTTCTCTCGTTTTGGTCTCTCCCTATCTTCTCACTTGAACGGAGAAGCACATAAAAAGAAAATAAAAAAAACGCCAAGTCGACGAGATTGGCAAGTAGATTGGGCAGGTCATATAATACAAGGCATTCTCGGGATTCGATTCACCCCAGTCAGGTTAAAGTTGCTTGCTACATGGACTTCCTCTCGCCAGCTTCTTTCTGTACAATATTAAAATTGCAACTTGGTGAGTTTCTCATCTGTCGAGTCATAGTTCGGGGGCGAGGTACGAAACGCAAACCGACACATATCTTGTTGTGTTTTGTTGGCGGGAGAAGAGGCAACGAGTGATAAATTGAAGCTTTTTTCTGTCTCTCCACCACAAGGGGCCCAGACTCAAAAGGTCGATCGACGACTTGGGTTTGGTTTGCATACGATCCATGTTTGTTGTTTGTTGCGCTTGTCCAAGGTGGAAGCGGGGAAGCTGGCCAATCAGCGGCGTCGATCCCAGTTCTCACCGGTCGTCTTTTTGATATTAACATGATATCCATGCCCGCCGCCTCGCATTCCGTACCTTACATGGTATCGCCGGTCGTCGAGCATAGGGCAGGGCTGCATGCCAAACAAAATAAAAATAAAATAAAAAATAAAATGACTCGCCCCCCCTGGAGAAATGTTCCGCAACGGGAACGACTCAGTCGCTCAAAAGGAACTAGTGGCCATGTTTTGGCCTGTTCCTTGAGATATTCAAACTTAAAATCCCGATGCCGGCATCCGAACCACGCCCAGGATATCCATGAGTCTTGCAGGCCCTGCATGAACCGGACGGGAATGCGAGATCTTGGGTTCCCCCGAACCAACCAAAAAAAGTAAAAAAAAGTTGCACGTCTTTTGCAACCTACCATACTGCCGGTAGATCAACAGACTTTGACCAACTAACCAGCTGAGTTGGAAATCTTGATTTTTTTTCTTTTTTCTTTTGTTTAGGCCACAACCGCCAACACAAAGGCCATGCATCCCCCGGAGGACATGGTCCATAAAAAAAAGCACACCCTAGAAGATTTCGGCAAAGACCGCAAAGACGAAAAAAAATCCAGTCAGTTCAAAACGGCCACTTTTGGTATTGACTAGCGACAGCCTGTTTTTTCCCCATAGATTATTCAGCTGAGGCTGCTTTAGATGAAACCCGGACCGGGACGGTTTGTCTTGGGCCACCAACTTAGTAGTCGGCCGGGACCAGAATATTTCCTATTCCTCTCTAACCTGAATTTTTGTTTTCAGCACCCGCAAAAACCCAGGCGGGATGAGGAAATCCCGGCAACGCTCTCGGATACTTTTTGTTTGTTGGACGTGGAAAAAAACCCGTGATGGGTTGAAATTTTCCCTTCTCGTCATCCTTGGTCCCTCCCCTGCAGTAAATCAAACCGGTTGCCGCTGGGCTGTGCCTTAGAACTGTAGTGTCGGGCTTTTTTTTGTTTGTTTCTAGAAATTTGCCTTGTTTATCATGTAAAATATTTAGTATCGGCAAACAACGGTGATTTGATTCTGAAGCTATTCCGACGTCTCAAAGATGCGCCTTGGCAGCCTCCAGTGGTCAAGGTCAGGAAGATATGACAAACAAAAAAACACACAAACAGCTGACTAAAGTCGCCTCTGTCAAGTGAGGTTTCCAAGTAGTAACACATGTCACATTTAGTCGGGCAAAGGATAATGTGTCGTCAGATTCGAGGCTAATCCAGTTGCCGTTAGTCGGTCAAAGCTTCCCGTTTCTCACCCTTGTGCTTCGTTTTCAAAAGCCGAGGACAGCTTTGAGTAGAGAAGCTGCGGGAGCTGTGGCAAAGGGGGGCCATCCTTGTAGGTTCAATGTAAGCATAATTTCAAAGCCTCAAGGTTGCCTTGTGCAACACGCGATTGTTTATTCAAATTTCAGCCTGCGAATTCAAACCTCACAATGGTAGATGCACTGCGTACCTCACCTTGAATTTTCTCTATTTACTTTTCCTTTTCTTTTCATTTCACATGCCATCAGTTAACCATTACTCCCTTTTCTCTGTTTATTTCTTTGAAATACAGAAGCAGCGGCAATACCATGTAGCACCTTGTATTTGCAAAGGCAATAAACGGCTACTATATTCAAGCTCAAATCCCCACACCAGTCAAATCCTCCAGCTCCCAAGATCCCTCTAGCAAATCGTATGGGGATAAGGACACCCCGGACCCCCAGGCACCTGGCCCTCCACCCCCTTAATACCGTGACAAGTCAAGAGGCCGTTGTTGTTGTGAATGAAATCATCTGCGCGAGGCAGAGCTAGTCAGGGCACAGAAGAGAGCAATAAAACATGAACAAATCCAAAAAAAAAGAGAACTCACCCAAGTTGATCGAGCTATCCCTCACCCCGCCCCTCCCATCACCACACGACGCGGTAAGGACGTTGGTGCTGCCCTCAACCCAGCGCTCATGGTTGCAGCTCTTTGAAAAGTTGCCACTGGTTGGATGTAGCCACATGTTAGGTTTTTTCTCTCGAACCAACCCTTTTTGCTCCCGATCGAATTGTCCCCCAATTCATTCTCCCCCAAAGTTGTGGACAGCGACAAAAGCGCCGACTACTCACTTTGCCCTGGCCACCAACCGCCCGCCCTGGTTCGCGACGCACCAGTCCAGGTCGATCTCGGTCCCGACCCGCCGGCCGCCGCCGTCGCCGCAGTAGCAAAACAGGTACTTGGTGTCGCTCAGGTAGCACCCCTGGCACGAGCGCGTGTAGCTCCTCGGCGCGAGCTGCGTGGGGCGGGGCGCGGCGGCCGTCAGGGCCAGCAGGCCCGCGGCGACGAGGATGGCGGTGCGTTTCGGGGGCATCTTTGTCGACTGCTTGATCGGGACAGCGGGAGCTTTTATGTGGGGAGTGACAAAATGTCAGGAGGTTTGAGTAGCGTTTTGTGATTTATGGGATATATGTTTTGAAATGAGAGGTCTGAAAGCCTAAAGGAGAAACAAGATCAGTCAAGATCCACGCTGATCCGAGCACAGCTTTTCTATATACCACAATCCCCCTAAACATCGCCGACTTCATCTCCCCTTTGTAGCTCAGCTGTGGTAGCTCTCCAGTATTAAGACACCCACTCACCCCCAGACACCGTGACATTGTGGCGTCCACGGAAGGGCCCAGATCTTACGACAGCGGTCACGTTGGGGGAGATTTGGGAAAAATGCCACCTTCCCTGCGGTCAAAGTACCAGCTACCCAATCACCTCTAGCTATGGGAGCAAACGGGCGGGCGAGTCCCCTTGCATCTACCCACAGTCCCCAGAGGAGGCTGCCCGGCTAATTATGCAGCGGCGAGGGGCCCGGGGGGTGAGGACAAGCCCTTTTTATCCCTATATTAGCTGCATCACTACCTGCCCAATGAAAGCCCCTCGGCTCCCTGACTGACAAGCTCCAGGGTCGGCCTCTTCATTTATTTCGGGCCACGTTATATAGCACACGGTTTTTGATCCGCTCAGTGGTAGTGGAGAAGTACAAGCTTTTTTTTTCGTTCTTTCTTTTAATCTATTCTTGATAAAAGTCTGCGGCCTCTAACTGTCAAACTGTATACTCAATCGCTGCAGGCTTCATTAATACGTCAAACCTGGTCAAGATGCTGTGCCGAGATGCCGGGGCTTGACGCATAGATCTTCTACCGTGATACTAATGTATGCCATGGGTCATAAATGTCAAGACTACCACCACTGCACGGGCGGTACTACAAAGTCGACGAGTATGTCTGAGTGCGCTCATGAGCGGCAGCTGGATGCTGAATTGTACTGTCCCTATAAATCAGAGTGGTCCTGCTAACAGAAACCCCAAGTGCGACTGCGACTGTTGCCAGTCCAATATTTACCAGGCCTAAGAACGCAATCATTCATGTGTGACAATGCAAAAAAAAGAATGAGCAGTTGATGCTCCTGTCCAAAACGCCTTCAGAGCTATATCGCGGAGCCCAAAAAATCACACCAATGTCCCAAGCACCTTCCCATGCTAATAATACCAAGACACCGTCAGGTAGCCACAAAAAACTATATCATCAGTCATAATCCATGCAATGCCCAGCGCTGTTTGCCCAATGCCACCAGTAAAACCCAAAGTTGCCCAGGTGAAAATATGCTCAAGCCTCAAAGTCCGTAGCCAGCATGTCTCTCTCGCACGCTCATCGTCTGGCCATCATCATCATCCGACATAAAGTCGGAGGACGGAGCCGCGATAAAGTCAGAAGGCACAACATCCTATGCAACACCGCCTTAGTCTCATCACCTTTATCAACGTCGTCTGCAACATATCACCATACCTCGACAATTCCACTTGCTCTCCTCCCTCGTCTTCTTCTTTTGGGTGCAGAGGCTGGAGGTGTCACATCAGTTGGGATTCCAGTATCTGCCGCATCCCAGCTCCTCTTCGTACCCTGCTGCCCAAAGCTTTTCTCGAGTAGCTCCTGGAAGCTTTGCTCTTTTTCCCTACGCAACACTGCCTCAGTGGCAAGAAGGATGCGTTCAGATTCAAGCTGTGCCCTGGCCAACTCCGCTTGGTGCAACGCAAGCTCTGCGTCGTTGCGGTATGTATCATAACCAGGGCCGACGAAGCGTGCGCCCGTCACTTCAGATCCCAAAGCCTTGCCAAGTCGCTCCTTGAGGCCATAGAAAGGCCAAATGGGCACACGCGTGTAAGCAATGCGCATCGACGAGCCCCCGTCTGACTGCCTGTGTAAAGTCCTGGCCGGATCTGCAAACCCCTCGAGGAAGTCTGCGCCAATAGTGCCAGTGTAGACGATAAAGTCGTTTTCCTCTGCATCAAAGGTGAAGACACGTACTTCAACATCGTAAATGGCTTCGTCCGATGCCGGCTCGTTGGTGGACGGAGACAACTTGAACCGTCGGCGTCCAGTCTTGTTGCTGTAAAATCTTTGCTGTGCCATCGCAATGAGGATGGCTACCACATGAGCATCCTGATCGCGATCGGCAGGTACGAGCGCTTTTGAGCGCAATTGCTGCAGGTTCAAAACAGGCGAGTTCTGGTAATCGCCGTCCAAAGGACCTGGCGATACCCGGAACAAGCTTTTCCGAACATACGAGAGATGATCCCGATCCACATATGCAAGTAATGGCGCGCTGCGCTCACACCGTCTTTGGATCTTGCTGCCACTGGCTTCATCGTCGTCACTGAGACTGGCATCGCTCAAGTTTGACATTGGAGAAGAAGACATTGGGCGCGTCGCGGCCGAGTCAAACGAGTGTGATCGCGAGTCTCCCCTTTTCCATATCATGGGAAGTTTCACCGCCTTCCGGTAAAACCTCGTCCCAAAGTGAAACTCCATCTCTACCCCGGTCTTGGCCTTACAAGGCATGCCTGGGAAGAAGCCACTCATGAAGCGCTTTAAAGCGCCAAGTTTTGCTGATGGTGCAGATGTTTTGTCTGCAAATGTGCTAATATCGTAGCACAAGTTCCTAGCTGCATCGCACGGCTCAGGTGGTGGTGATGGCGGTAGGTCATGGTCTACCACGGGCGCTGGGTAGTTGACGCGTCCTTGGTCTTGGAACTGAACATTGAGTGACTTGGTGTGGATATCTGTCCAAAGGATTGGGAGAACGTAAAGTCCAGTTCCAGAATACGTGTGCATAATGTCGTATAATGAACCTGGCTCAGGCTGTATGGGAGCAGTCCTCAATCGCCGGCCTGCGCGTCTAGTTGCTTTTGACGCGCTTGTTGGCGCTGTTGACACGAGGTCATCTTGCGCAGCCACCTGGCTGCTTCTTATTGATTCCGACATCTTTTTGTGTGTCTTGTTCAGATAGGCGACCCTTGCAAATCTCAAGGCTATTGAAGGACAGTGTTAGTAACCGCGAAGACGTGATGAACCAGGCGTGTTGAACATGAGCGGATGTCGCGCAACGCGTTCTGTTGACAGGGGTCTGGGTGATTTGGGCATCCAGCTTGGCTGACGACAGCGAATTGGGTATAGTGGGGTGGACGGAGGGTTGCAATGTGGTCATGGGCTATGGCCTGCAGGAGGCACAGCTGTCATGACGCGCTCACTTTTTGGGTGAGGGGATAATTCAAGCGCCACAGGAATGAGAAAGTTTGATACATTCAGTGCGCTGATGAAGCTTTCGGTGTATATACCTTCTAGGACTAGTAGCATTAAAAAAAAAACCGCGACGCAGGTTCTGGCCAAGAAGACTGAATCTATGCGTAGCGATGAGGGAGGGGGTCTTTGAGTGGCGCTGGAGGCGGTAGGGCAGTAAGTACCGTACTAGGGTAAGCTTCAACTAGAGCCGACCAGGGTTGGGTGGGCATTTGACAGCTAAAAAGCAATTGACGGCAGGGGAGTGATTCACCAATGATGCGACCAAAGGAAATCAAAACTCACCAATTTCGGTATGTTGTTTGCTGATTGCGACAACCCTAATAAACTGGCGGGCCCTCGCGACGCAACGTCCCCAAGATTGATCGACTGGAGATGCTTGCTGTGGCTTGATTGTTGACGATCAGACTCAGTTGAAAGAACTTGAGGCCTTGCAGAGGCGGAAAAAACCACTAAACCACAAGATCTCGCTTATGTGTAAGTTTGTGCGTGTGGAGCAGAAGCAAAAAAGTCACAATTGTTGAATGTCGCGGTGCGATCGCGACTTTTTGCGTATAAATGAAGAAACAATGGGAAGGAAGATTAGACAGAACGCGAACAAACGTGACAAGTGGGCGGGGGGTGTGATCGCCTTTTTGAACTTGAACGGATGCACGCATTCCCGTATGACACGAGGGAGAAATGGGAAGCGGCGGTGGGAAATTGCCCCGGAACAAAGACGTGTCGCCACACGTTCCTTTTCTTGGAACACAAACTACACTGCCACAATGTGGGAGAATTCCGAGAGAGGGGGGCCAGATCGAGAGTACCGAACGCGAAAATCACTCCAAGTCACCTGATTGGCACTGTGTCGCTGGTAAACCTTGTTTACTGTGCCGCAGGTATCCGGTACTCCGTAGAGGCCAAGCCACGTCAGCCACCTCGGCTAGGTTTATCCATAGAGGCAGCAGCACCTGACTCATTCGAGCTTCTAGATTTTGCAGCCTGGAATTCAAGGAGAGAAACATACTTCCTTAGGTAAGCAGCTTCTGACGGCCCCACTTGGAGACGTCAGTACCCCCACCTAGACAGGATGACGGGGCAGTGCGCAACGACACAACCCGGCTCCGAACCGTGATATAGCTTCCGGAGCAGCAGCAACTTGGTACTTGTCGGACGGGATCCAAAGCTCATCCAAGCTCACGATGCCCGTAAGTAGCCGGTCCAATTGCTTCTCCCGAAGCAAAAAAAGGGTCAACTCTCTGTAGCCTGGCCCACCCCGAATGTCTCGAGCTAACTCCCGTGCGCTCAGGCCTACAACTCCGTCTTCAACGGCGACCCCTCGCCGCGCCTGGTCGGCAACTTTCCGCTGCTGCCGCTGCGCACCAAGACGCGCGGCCCGGCCTACACGCTCCCCTACCCGAACCCTCCCGTACCGCTCAACGACGCGCCCGAGCCCGATAGCGAGAGCTACGACATCCTGGACGAGGTGCTGCTGCTCTTTCGCGCAAACACCTTCTTCCGCAACTTTGAGATCCAGGGCCCCGCCGACCGGGTGCTGATATACGGCATCTTGTTTGTGAGCGAGTGCCTCACCAAGATCAAGCCCACCGCCGGCGTGCGCGACGCGACCAAGGATGTCCAGAACCTCGCGCTTGACAACAACTTTGCCATCCCCGGGGACCCAGGCTTCCCGCTGAACCAGGTGAGCTAATTCGCAGAGTTGGACAATGAGTAGCATGTGTGGATGACTGCTGACTGCCGATCAAAAGATGTACGAAGCACCCCGCGACAGACAAGACGCTGAGCTTCTTCGTCAGTACATGGCGCAATGCAGGCAGGAGTTGGCAATTAGATTATTGGCACGAGTGTACGAGGAGGGTGGTGACGGAAAGCCGAGCAAGTGGTGGCTGAGCTTTACGAAGCGCAAGTTCATGGGAAAGTCGCTTTAAATTGGGACTTGAACCTCAAGCAATGCGGTGTGCCTGTGATCGTTGAACGATGCCACCTAATGAACATTGACAGAAGACAAAAGTATCCAGGGCTGGGAATGATGGTCTACGCGGTGTAAATATTGCAAACAATCAGCATAAACGGAATGCAGAATTCCAGGTTGGCCAATCTTTGTATTCTTACATGACATTCACCCATGTTTTCATTTAGCATGTTTGCGGTAACATCCATGAGGGGTATCTGAAAATGAAAATTAAGTTGATCAAATGCCAAATCCCGAACTAGGCTTCTCTCTTTTGCTTCTTCACAAATTTACCCCTTGCCTCTACCTTGCCCTCGGCGGGCACAGCACGCCAGCCCGTCAACACATAGCCTTCAGCGCCACCCCGAGATGTCATCAATGGATGCGTTCTGTTCGGCAACACCTGCCACTTGCGCACCCTGCTTGTCTGTATGCTCACACCCAGCAGCAAGGTTGGGTTGACTGGAAATTCGTCTGTACCCTCCTTGCGCACCAGCTTGGGCGGCCCAGGTGTAGCAGAGGCCGAAGTCTCGGCGCCCCCTTCTGGTTCCTGCTTCTCCTCCTCGTCGGCGCATGACATCCAAGCACCTCGCCTTGCTACACTATAGCAGTCTGCCAACTTCGTCAGCGGCTCCAGGGTTGGCGAGTAAACGGCCACAGGGGCTCCACCAGCCAGCAATGGAAGCGCATGTCGCAGGATTGAGATCGGATCCATGGAGCTTGCAACAACCAGACCGGAAAAGTTACCGCCGCGGGCGGTCTCGACTATGTGGCGGATTCGTGCCCATCTTCTGCGCTTGCGGTGGTAGTTCCCGCGCCTGTTGGCTTTCCACGAAGCTATGTCCTCGGGCGGGACTATGGGCGGTGGTGTCGAATATGTCGTATCGGCCTCAGGGTATATGAGTTGAAGCCATGTCAATGTAAGTAAATGTGGTAGGAGGGGGTGTGGTGGGTGATTCGGGTTCGTGACATCATATCCATATTGCCGTAGATAGGAAAGGTTGGCTTGTGAGTTTTGGTGCACAAGTGTAATGGTGTTTGATGTGGAAAATGGCACCTGAAAATCATGTGGCCGTTTTAGTTTTGGACGTATGGGCTTGTTGGCCTTTGACGAAGCTCCATTTTCCGTGGCTGTTTCCTCTGTCGTATCGACGGAGTATTCTGCCTGGACGTTTTCTGAGGATATCACCCCATTGTCGGTAGTATCAATCTCCATCTTGTCTTCTGACAAAGACTCCTGATTGCCATTTTGCATCGGCTTTTCAGCAGCTTCGGCGCTTGTCTCCTCACCCTTTTTGGGGTACAGGATACCCATCTTCTCAGCAAGAGAAGCGACCAGCAGGCCACCCGTATCATCAACGACAAGCCACCGACCAGCTTCCGGCAATGTTTGCTTCTCGCCCTGTTCCCACCTCTCTCGTACTGTCTGGTCATAATCCGCCGGGAGATCAACAGGATCAGTCGTGTCGATAGACCCAGGGGCATCATCGCCAGGGCCGCCGTAATGAACATTGGCCCAGCATGCCAATAGAGCAGTCATCTCGTCGCGCATCTCCATGATCTTGTTACCCGCCTCCTTGTCCTCAAGCAGGTACTGACCCATCTGGATGGGGTCGTACGGCAGAACCGTGAAACGCCGAATGTACTTGCGCGTCTTGAGCAGCTTGTACTTGGAAAGCGAGAACTGGGTCTTGAGATCCAGAGCCGTGTGGCGTAGCATGAGCTTGGTGATGAGCTCCTTGCCTGCGCCAGCGCCCTCGCGCTTCAGCGCCTCGATCTCCTCCATGGTGAGAGTTTGCCGCGCATCCTCGTCTATGAACTCCTGAGTAGATCGTGCGACTACCTCATCCTTGCCCGTATCAACAACAGTATATTCGACATCTTCCTCGGCAAGCAGTGGCGTGCCAGACTCGGCATCCACACCGGCAGCTTCTTCGGCTACCGTGTCGGCGTACAGCTCCGTGTGCGGGACGATACGTATTCGGTGAAAGGATTCATCGGGTCGCTTGTCTTCAAGTTCGTACGTAACATGATATGGACGCTCGATGATTAGATTGCTTGGGAATGAGCCATATTTCCCTAGAGATATCGTCCTAATCGCGATTCAAGTCAGCTTCGTCCCGAAGAGCACTGCTAGGGTATTGGCATTTTTCTGCGGAGGGGTTGGCATACGTGTTTGGTGCTACTTGAAGAACTTTGATGCTGTCTGAAGGTAGCCTTAATGCCACCCAGGCATTGGCTTCAATCAGCTCATACATATTGAGCTGGGAAGAGGGCTATAGGAAAAAGTCGATAGGTATGGTCGCAACTTTACAAGTCCAGATTCAAAGTCAATGCGCGCTCCGAACTTTTGGCGGCGGGACAATTTTCTGCCAATGCCCGCATAAGGCGGTGAGGTCAGGATGGGCCGCCTTCTGCAATCAGCTCTAGCGATCTTCTCACAGCTTGTTTAAGCTCGAGCCGTTAAGGTTGCGATCAGTGGATGGATAGAAAATGTTCATTATTCTCTCATTATCATGTATGACCTCTCTCAATCGCATTTCTCGAGTTTCAAAATCCGGCGTCGCCCGCAAACACTTTGCTATCCTAACCTGACTGTGCCGACTCCGCCTTACTTGGCCTTACCATTGGAACAGACTTGCTTTCGCCTTTGGGCTGGCCGATAAAGCCACAGCGCTCATAAAGCGAGATGGCCTTTAACGTCGCGTCTAGGTATGCAGGATATCCCAAATCATCGGCTACCTGCGTCACTGCGCGTACCAGTTTTTCGCCGAGTCCCCTACCCCTGCAAGTGTCGCTGACTGCCAAAGTCTCGAGAACTGGGACATGGCGAGTTGTAAGAACATGCTCCTTTGTGATTTCACCCAGGGGACCGCTCGTTCGATGCCAATAGAAAAAGCTGCAGGCTGCACTTACATACGTGGGCGGACTCGCCCATATACTTGTGGTTGTTTTGAACCTGCGGCTCAGCCCATTCGACAATCATCTCTCGGGTTATGGATGGCGCCAGCTCTGCGACTCGGTCCAACCAAGGATTGATCCCTCCAGGCTGCACGATCCACCATAGCACCATGCCCACGATGCTCCCTGGTTCATTTTAGACGCGTTCATTCATGGCAAAGAAACGGACAATATTCCATGGCACTCACCAGCTTCGTCCTTCGCAGTAAAAATGCGCGACTGCGGCGTGTCCGGCTTCGGATTGAGGAAGCCGTTGAAGGTAGCCTCCCAAAAATCCCTAACGTCTGGCGTACGAGGGAACAGCCTTTCCGAAGCCTCACTTCGGAAGGCTTTATCAAATATATCAACCAGGGTCGGCACCTCAGCCGGTGTCGCCGGCTGGATGGTGACGGCGGTCGTAGAAGTTGCCATAGTCGCCGCAGAGTTTGTTGCGCAAGGTGAGATTGTGGTACTTTGGGTAATCCAAATCCAGAAGTGCAGTTATCATCTGGCGAGACGGGGCTTATATAAAACTCCCGGGGATATCGGACGCGGTGGTCCCGGCCCATCGGGAAACCTCAAGTTCTGGGTGGCCTGCGTGCTCACCTACTGGACAGAGACCTAGGCAGCATTACAGGGTTTACCTCCCACCTTGTACTAGCCTGGAATAATTTGTCTACATGTTCAATCAAGGAACGAACGCGCATACACTCATATATGACGTGTCAAGGAGCTGTTCTCTCACGAGCTGTCGTCAGTTACCTACCCTACCTAATTATGTTAACAATGGATTTCTTAATTCGGCAACTTCTAGGCTACCGCCCAGGGAAAGCCACGCATCTGGCATGCGTGGGCAACTTACCTACCTACGCGTTATTCCATATTGATTTGAAGGTTCATATCGATAACGAGTACCGACCGATAACGTCAATGATAATTATCAATTGAACTCCGACGACGGCTATCTACTCCATGACTTCGGAGCGCAAAGTTGAAGCCCCGCTTCTGTTGAACATGAGACCGATCTCGGGTCGGATACTCCAAAGTCCAAACTCCATTGTTTCCCCGCCCACCAATGACGTGCGTGCGCGTCGCCATTGTTATCATAACTAGCGTACCCTGGGAATCTTAGCTAAAGCTTAGGCCAACGGTTGACGCAGCTCCAGTTTGTCCGTTCATGAACGACATAGACTTTTTGTCAACACTCAATCGCGCTGTCAATTGTCAACCATGGAAGAAAAAATACTTCTGCGTGAGCAGGACTTGCCTCTGCCAAACAATAAGCAGTCCGGTTCGGGCGCTGCGAAGAAACAATGCCGTCGCAGACGATGGGCAACCTCGGCTCTTCTAACCAGTCTCGCCTTGATGGCGTGGACGCACTGCGGCAGCGGTCCCCTCTTCGCAGGTCGCAACCCGGTCCAGAAACAGCCGCAATGCGCGCAGGTCGCGCCTCTGCGGCCCAACGCCACCAGCGCAAAGCTGGATGAGATGGATGGCTATCTCAAGTCGTCGGCCTTCAAGGACGTCAGCGTGGCTCGTCTCTCGGGCGCTGTTCGCATCCCTACCGTGTCCTATGATGACCTGAGCCAGGATGTCTCGGCCGACCCGAGATGGCAAGCCATGCCGCCGTTTGTTGATTACCTGGCCAAGACCTTTCCGCTCGTGCACGAGAAGCTGGTCCTGGACAATATCAACACCCATGGGCTCCTGTACACCTGGCAAGGGTCCGAAAAGTCCCTGAAGCCGACCTTGCTCATGGCCCATTATGATGTCGTCCCTGTCGCCAACGAGACCGTTGGTTCCTGGACGCACCCGCCTTTCAGTGGGCACTTTGACGGTCACTACGTCTGGGGCCGTGGCTCGATGGACTGCAAGAACTCGCTTATTGGCATTCTATCTGCCGTCGAGGCCCTGCTTGAGGCGGGCTTCTCTCCGCGCCGCACGGTCCTGCTTTCGTTTGGCTTTGACGAAGAAATCTCCGGGGCTCGCGGGGCAGGCCACCTGGCGCCCGAGATTCTTTCACGGTACGGCAAGGATGGGGTCGCCATCCTCGTCGATGAAGGAGCGGGCATGAAGGAGAGCTGGGGCACAGCATTTGCCCTTCCCGGCGTCGCCGAGAAGGGGTACATGGACGTCGACGTCGTGGTGCGCATGCCCGGCGGCCACTCCAGCATCCCTCTCCCCCACAACGGCATCGGTGTCATGTCCCAGCTCATCGTTGCGCTCGAGGACAACCCGTACTCGCCGCGCCTGAGCGACGAGAATCCGTATCTCAGCCTCCTCCAGTGCGGAAACGACCACGGCGAGGACTTTCCCAAGGGCCTCAGCAAGCTCCTCGACAAGCGCGGCAAGGGCAGAGGTCACTGCCGCAAAGACCCCCTGGCTGAGGAGGCCGCCAAGGCCGGCGCCGGGACAAAGTACCTCTTTACGACGTCGTTCGCGCCCGACATCATCCACGGCGGCGTCAAGGTCAACGCGCTGCCTGAGCGCACCGCCCTACGGATCAACTACCGCATCAACGTCGGCGAGACGACGGAGCAGGTCCGCGACCGCCTCAAGCACCTCGCCGGCAAGGTGGCTGCACGCCACAACCTGACGCTCAACGCGTTCTCGCACGTCCCGAGCGGAAATGTGGAAGAACCAGAGGACGATGACGAGGAGCCGTCTTCCATCACGCTGCGCGTACGTCGGGCGCCGCTCGAGCCGGCCCCCGTTACGCCGACCTCGGTCGAGGGCGTTACGCCGTACGCGGTGTTGTCGGGCACTACCCGTGCGTTGTACGGGGAGGAGCTGGTCGTTGCGCCGTCGCTCATGACAGGCAACACGGACACGAGGTACTACTGGGACGTTACCAAGCACATCTTTAGGTACATGCCTGCGTTTGAGCTTGGTTCCACGGACGACTTTATGGATGGGATCCACACCGTCAACGAGAAGGCAAGCATCGGCGCGCACGTAAATGGTGTGGCATGGTTTAGTCTGTTTATCAGAAACATGGACGAGGTTGAGTTGGATTAGGCCGTTTTCGCCTCTTGAACTGCAATTGTTGACAAAACAAAATGCACGAGATTGGATTTTGTAAACTAGGTGGTACGATAACCTGGAATAAGAATTCTGACTCTGCAATAAAACGATATAGTGGTATCAATAGTAAGGTATGCAACCAAACGCCGTGCTCCAGGCACCCAACAAAACTGCCTGGTACAGATGCTGCTGATTGAGGATAAACAGGAAACAAGAAACGGAAAGAGAAATGGAGACATCATAACAGAAATAAGAAAAAAAATAGAGTCGTATCATAACAAAGCCATTACAAAACCCACAGCCAACATCGCAGCTGTGGTGGTCCACAACCTCGGAGCCTCCAATACGATTCCGGAATTCTTCTTGTCGCCCGGACCATTGTTGTCGCCCCCACCACCCTGGTTCTCGGGCGGCGGCGTGACGGCGACAAACGCGCCCGTGACGGCGGTCGCGTTGGCCGGGAGCGTAAAGTTTGCATACGCGGGGACGGTAGCCACCTGTGGGCTGGGCACCTGCGTCAGGTTGACCGGCATGCCCGTGGGCGCGACGGGGGCGACGGTCGGGGGCGGCGTCTGCAGCGCCGGGAGCGGGGTGACGCCGGGGCACTTGATGGTCTTGATTGTCTCGACGTGCGTGGCGACGACCGTCTGTTCGAATCGAGGCGGGCAGTTGATCTCGGGCACGGCGCACGTCGTCAGCGTGTAGACGGACGAGACGGTCGTGGACTCGGTGACGCGCGCCGTGGTAGGGCATGCCGCGCCCGCGCCGCCGTCCCGGACCTCGGGCGTCGTGGCGATGAAGCGCGGAGTGGGCTTCTTGTTGCCCAGGCAGATGGTCGTGCCGGCGGCGAAGAAGGTGGTTGTGGCCGACGGCCCGCGCTGAAACGACTGGGTGCCGATGGAGCCGCCGGCGCGGGCAAAAGCACCACCGTTGGAGTCGACGTCGAGAAAGAGCGCGTTCTTGCACGTCGACTCGGACCCGCCCACCACGGAGCCGAGTTTGGCCTCGACCACGGTCAGGTGCGCGCCCACGGCGGCTTCGAGGCTTATCTGGCCGGGGAAGTCGTCTGGACCAAATGTGCCGCTCATGCCGGCGTTGACCTTCATGCGCAGGGCCGCCGTAATATTCACACTGGAGTCCGAGGTTGCAAGTGGGAGGAGGGAGAAGTTGACTCGCGGTCTAAAGGTGGGGTTCGTTTCATGTTAGTGTTGAGAGAAAGAGTGCGGATTGAGGAGCCATGGGTAAGATACATACGCTTTGCGCACCTGACCGGTGAGGTTGAAGGCATCTCGTTTGGTTGGGTTAAAGTCAAAGTCTGCTTCAAAGCCAACTTGTTCGCCATCGGGGATTGAGATCTGGAAGCCACCATTGGCTTGCACCTTGCCCGTCACCTGCAGGATCAGGTCCATCGAGATGCCAAAGTTGGCTGACAAGACCTTGCCTGTCACATTGGTGGAAGGACCAAAGGCTGTTCCGAGACCAATGGTGTAGGTGCCCGAGCCGCTTGCAAACAGCGACAGGTCCATGTAGGCACCAACGTTGTTGAACGTCAAGAGGTATTGGATACCGTCGCCATCAGTGAAACTGTCGTCGAGCACCGCGATGATGTTCCCGTACGTCTTGCAGTCGGTGCACTGCATGGTAAGACTGAACCCGCCGCTGACGGCTTGAGAGATGGGCACTGGGATGGGAGCTACCGGTATCCTGGGTGAAGATCCTTGCCATTCTCTTTGCTGTGGTGTTAGTAGATGATCATATCATCAACAGAGATGTTTGGGGATCCAGAACTACATACGCTGAGAAGAGGGTGGCCTTTTGCCTCTGCCAGTCCAAAGTGTAGGTCTTGTTCTTGAGAGCCCTACGCTCGATGAGGTCTGAACGCCTCTCGATAGGTACCAAGTGGTTCCTCCTGACGAGCTCCCTCACCGGGATGGGGCCGTCGTAGATAGGGTCCCTGCGCATGACCTGAACATCCTGCGCAGAAACAGCGGTGCCGGCGACCAGAGCCGCGGCGGCCGAGCCCAACAGAAGCGAGATCTTCATGTTTACGTCTCTCTTTCAAGAGAGTCGTGGGATGACAAGACCGGAGTGGGCCGGCCAGAAGAAGCCTTGACAAGCGCAAAGGCTGTGATTTGCTAGAAACGAAGCCTCGGAAACAGAGCCGATGAGGATTGAGTGATGACGGTGGCGTAGAGTACCCAAGACATGCTGCCCATTTTTATCCGCCATCACGGGGCGGCACGGTCCATGATATTTATTTATCTGACAAGGCGAGATTTGACATCTGTGCCATCCTGGTGTTGGAAGACCCTTCTGTCGGCTTGTTCAAGGGGGCATCATTCGATGCGGGCGTAGGCGAGCATCAGATAGCAGCAACCCCAAGGTCCCCCAATCGAGACCCTGGTCAAGGGTTGACAGGGGTTATTGCTTGAACAGGCATGAGGCTGAGGCAAGCAGGCACCCGCTTGGGGGATTGCTCTGCCACTGCCTGCGGTCACAACCAACACCAACGGCAGTGTGATAGCATTCCATCCTCGAGAATTCTAGGTGTTTAATTGAGGTTTCACTCGAGTACTGTTGCAGCACAATTGTGTTTGTTGGTTCGGCCCCCTTGCAATTTGGTAGCGAAAATACTCCTGGAGGATTATACCGCTGCGTAGCGAAATGATTGACGATTATGTCCAGGGTAGGACTGAATACCACCCATCAGAATGCGTACAATTAACATGGCGATTGATTTTATTTTCTTTGATTTTGCCAGCGCAAATCCGTAGATTTCTCATACTGTAGATATCCTATCACCATACAACGAACAATTTGGATTGGGAGATGGTGTGTTCAACAAGCACAGCCCCAGGCTGCTGAATCCCACTTGGATGCGATGCAGTTTTCTCTGTCGCAAAACCGCCAAGACTTGTTAGACCCAGTAGGAATCAACCAAACAGCCTGACTAGCGCGGCCACCAACAAAGGTCTGCTTACTATAAACCCGTTACCGTTACCCACTAATTCGAGCCCTATGGGTATGGGGATGGGCTAGTGCGCCGGTCTGCAGCCATGTCACAGCAGCGTTTTGAGTGCGACTGGAACCGAGAATTCATCGAAACAAATACTCGACTCGTGCGAGCAGCAATCGCCCGAGCGTGTTGAATTTTTTCTTCCTACCCCTAGGTCGGACCCATTCCACTATGTTGGTCCGTTACAAAACACAACCGTGGACACCTAGGTGAGAGAACCCATGTTTGTCCACTCTGGTTACATTGGTTTCGCCCAGGGCATAAAAAGGGCTGGATTCAAAAGTTTCAGGGCCATAGCTGCCAAGTATGCGAGGGACGTGCGTGAGCAACAACAAGCCTCGGAGGGATTTGTCCAAGCCACGCGGGTTGAGAACAGCAGTCAAAATCTAAAAATAGAGGTGCATCCGATGTTCTCTTCCGCGATTTATAAGTTTGCGCCCAATATTTATTTTTATTTCCGGATGCAAGATCTCCGCCTCCCACTACGATATCAAGGTCACAAAATTCCAAATCTTTCGGTCAGGAAAAACAAAGTTGAAGTATTATGCCGAACTTAGAATTCTTTATTTGATTTTTAAAATATTCTGCTTTTCGTCCCACACGGATGCCTCTGCTTTCGGATACCCACATCTCTCTCGGCCTGCCTAGATACCTTGCTTAGGTACCTAGGTACCTACCTAGGTAGGTAACTAAGGTACTCAACCTGCATCCTGGTCCATTTCTTCGTATACCTCCCACCTTATTAGTCGCCTGTTTATGTACCTTTTATCTTACCAACCTATTTGGTAGGTGTATTACGGGCTGTAGGTGCCTAATTATCCTTGGATAGAGGATACTCCATCTATCTCATTTTCCTACGTTATGCAGAACTAGGCGAGATCTTCCAGAGATTCAATTAAACTGACGATTTTGCCTTTTTTTACTCTGTCTCTTGCGTTGTTTTGTTTTGTCGCGTGAAAGCGATTTATGGTGACCACTGCAGGGAAATTTGCTGTTACGACTTTTAGCCTGATCTTGTCTTGTTTCACGAACTTCTTTCTTTTTTTCTTCTTTTGTTTTTTTTTTCTTCGTTAAACCTTTGAGCTGTACCCTCGGGCTTTTGAATCTAGCGATCACCCTTTGTTGCTATTCACCCAGCAAGATCAGGAAGACCCATCTACAAAATACAACACGACCTAATACCGGAACCATCACGACTGACGTGACAATCACGAGAATCATCTACCCACTACTTACCTACCTACTCACATATCTACTCGCCTAGTTCCTTATCTTCCCATTTACCTATCTACTTCCCTGCGAATTTCTCAACTACTATAAGAACTAAATCCCTATTTTGCAGTTGTTTTGGTTCCCCACCTACTATTCACCTATTACTTTGAGTACCCAACAGGTACTTAGCTAGGGCTAGGCGCTGAAATTGATGTAGGTGGGAACAATGGATGTTTTAAATACAGTTTATCATTTACGGGAAGCATTGAACATAACAAAGATCGGTTGGCCGTATAGGTATTTTCATATTTTGATCAGGTCGAGGTTCACTCGAGCCTGCACCGCACCCGACCACTAGCCTTACACACGTGATGACGTGACTCCCCCTCCAAAATAGGCAGCAACGTCCCAATCGGGGAATCCAACCCAAACGCGCTTCACCGCGTGCCTTGAAGCTGAAGCTGTTCGTTTGCTCTTTCCAATTAATTTTTCAACTTCACCAACAACCTAAGCACTGATCCTTAAGTCGTCTTCTCAGTTCAATCTTTGCGTCAGATCAACCCCAACCCAATCTTGAACCACCTCCAAGATGCCCAAACTCTCCGACATGCCGATTGAGATCCTTTGCCAGATCTCGCGGCAGCTCAGCACCACAGACCTCGGCAACCTGCGACTCACAAACAAGAGATATGAAGCGGCCATTTTCAAGCCGTTCATGCGTGAATTCTTCTCGAAGAAGCAATTCATGCTGACCGAGCCCAGTCTGCGTGCGCTTATTGACATCTCCCTCCACCCCCAGTTTGCCTACGAGATTAAGCACCTGATCTTAGGTTTAGATCACTACCAGAGTGGTGTGGCAGGCTTTGGGCCATCCGAAGATCAGAATATGGAGTATGTAATGGGTTCATGTGCCCAACGAGCATTCCTCAACAGCGGGACAGCCCGCGACATGTTGGCCATGGCAGTCAAAAATCTGCCATCACTCGAAGTTATCGACATTCGTGATTTCAGGAGCAATTCGCGCACTCGAGATCGGGGTGCATTCTCAAGCTATGGCGCACCCACAGTTGAGAGGTCGACCGGCCTCCCGTTGCGCATGTCTTCCGGACCTGCCGACTACGTTCAATTGTATCTGCCAAGCATTGCCTTCAGTATCGTCCTCCAAGTCATTGGTTCCCGTGGGATCGGTATTGAGACGGTGATTCGCAACAACCATTGGGGGCTTACAGATAGCGCCTTTTCTCTGAGTGAATTCAACCGTGCCCCAACCGTTGCGGCCTTGCAATGCATGAAGAAGCTTCACCTCTGCCTCGACATGAACAATAACGAATTTACCTCCCACACTGCTCAAGACCCAAAGGACGTGGAAGCAAGACGCTGGATGGCCAAAAGCCATCTTCAAACCCTCCTGTCATATACTACAAACCTCGAGTGGCTGCGTCTCAACCTTCTCACCGGAGACTTGAATCTTCAAAGATCCTTTCTCTGCTGGGTTGGCCTGCCTACCCAATATGGCTCACCAGTGTTCGCCGCGCCCCTGAAGCGCCTCGACCTCGGCTACGTGCGCATACGATCTGAAGAGTACATCGCCCTGTTCCGCAAGTTCAAGGGCACGCTGGAGGCCTTTAGCATTTGGAACTCGAGCATCGAGATGAACACGCAGGACGTCAGGGACAAGGTGAACCAATGGGGTCAGCTGTTTAAGAGACTAGCTGTCGAACTGCCACACCTCAGGGAGGTTGTGGTTGGCCGGCTCCGGGCCGAGCTTATTTATGCTGTGGATATCGTTGCAAACAACGGGGAGAAGGGAGGGAA